>NW_022103898.1:40640685-40642447 GCF_000313985.2 Echinops telfairi | reverse complement strand
ACCAGGCCTCTTATACCCTCCTCACTACCGATTTTGGATCATTTGTTCTCTTGTCCCTGGGTTTAACCACTTCCTTTCCCCCACCTTCCCCTCTCCTATGTGCCCCCAGAAATGTCAGTCCTGTTGTTGTCTCCTCCAGATTGTTTTTCCTGCCTATCTTATCTAGATAGATCTGCAGAGATAATAATATGCACAAAACCAAGACAGAGCAAAGCAAAGCAACAAAAGAAAATAACACAACAACAATGACATTTTAAAAAATGACAAAAGAAAAGCCTGTAAATAGTTCAAGGTCTATTCGTTGACCTTTAGGAGTGTTTTCCCAGGGAGTCTGATGCCGTTGCCATGCCCTGGCCCCAAAGTCTATTTTTGGTATTCCCTCGGGACTTCCTTGCTCTGCTCCCCTTGCTGTTTTATTGCATGCCTTTAGTGTTTTGCCTCGGTGTGATGGGGTCAGATTGGGTGCAATTCCCACACTGTGTCTCCAGTGTTGTCCAACATAGTGGTATGGGTCAGTGAGAGATGTCGTGTCTCATAGAGGGGCCAGCCACATGGTCCTCTCTGTGCATTGGCTGCTCTGAGTGGGGATACTCAATGCTTGGTGGACCAGAATGTGCTCCACTCTCTCTTCCTCACCCTTCATATACTCCTGTGTGCTATGATCAGACATGTCCCTCTCCCTGGGCTGTAGCTTCAGTGAAGTAAATTCTTCTTGGGGGAGGGGCAGCTGTTCATGTAGTTGAGATTGGGGCCAGCCAGTCAGACCTCTCCACTGGTTCCCTACTCCCTGCCGACATGTTGCATTCACAACTTGGAAAACCACATTGAAGTCTGGTCCCTCTTTCCCTGTGGAGATATAAACAATACCCTCCCCTTGGGTGGGTTAGTGTCCTGTGCCCCCGCTACCCATTTCTTTTCTTTTTTCTTTTTCCTCCTCCTTTTTAGTTGGCTACCATATGTATCCCTGGATTGGGTCTGGCCCCTGTCATACTACCTGGACCTCACCCCAGGAATGTTTGTATACAGTAGCTTTTTTCCAATGCCCCTCTGCATTTTCATAAAGCTTACCTCAGCGGACTCAAGTTGTACTTGTCCTTTTGTGCTTGGCTTACTTCGGTTAGCATAATTTCCTCCAGTTCTTCCCATGTGGTGATGTGTTTCATGCATTCATTACTGCTTTTTAGTGATTCGTAGTGAGTACTCCATTGTATGTATGGACCACAGTTTTTTAATCCATTCATCTGTTGATGGAAATCTGTTGCTCTTTCAGTCAATTGAGTCTATGTTTCTCACTTACTCCAATGAGATTCATTGATTTGACAAATGTTCAGGGGCCACTAATAAGTGCCACACATGTCAAATCCTTGGGTGTTGTGAACAGTTAATGTGATTGGCTGTTAAACAAAAGAGTGGCTTGTTGAGTCCATCCAGAGGCATCTTGGGAAAAATCTTGAGCTACATCTGAGAAATTAGCAGTTGCAAACCCTATGGAGAACAGGTCTATGCTGACACACACGTGGTTTCCCTGAGTCAGAACTGACTAGAGAGTGAGTAGTTAAATTTTTGTTTTGCTAACAAGATTCGCTTAAGATGGTAGCTCACGCTTTAGAGAAATAAACAATTAATATATTAATAAACAAACAAATCTGATTTGTAATAGGAAGGAAAACAAACAGGCTAGTGGCTGAGCATTTGGTTGCTAACTAACAAGGTAACAGTTCAAATCCAGCAGCCACTCCACAGGAGAAAGATGCAGCAGTTG
>NW_022103898.1:40598606-40639744 GCF_000313985.2 Echinops telfairi | reverse complement strand
GGTGAGACGTGGTCAGACTAGGGGGCTATTCTGAAGGGAGGGTCTGGCAGGGTGTGATGACGTTTGACTGTGAATTATGAGAGAAGGAGAGCAAAAATGAATTGCTAGCACTGGGGCCTACTGCACTGGATTTTCTATGACATTGATAGACCAATGTTTCTGTTAAATTTTAATTGGGAAATATTATTACTAGCCACCATTTATTCTGTTGTTAAGGATTTCCTTTTGTTTGGGCCCACAATCAGTGCTGATGAACACAGCCATTATAAAACAACCGAACAGTATACTGCCTCGTACAAGTCTTCTGCACAAGCTCTCTTTAAAGGACGAACGGGTAAAGACTTTGAGGGCTAAGGTGTGTCTGACTCAAGCCTTGGTATTTTTAATCATCTCATACACTTATTAATTCTAGACAATAAATAAGACCAAAGAAGAATTCGTGCATTTGAATTATGATGTTGTCCAAAAATATTGGAAGAAAATACCATGGACTGTCGCAAGAACAAGTAAATCTGTGTTGGAAGAAGTACAGCCACAAGGCTCTGGAGAAGTGAGCATTTTAAACCATAGTCTTTGTGATTCCAAATTCTACACAGCTTTCATTTAGTTAGACCACTTGTCAATTTACGACTGGAAGCACATTAGCGCTAAGCCCGGGGGCCCTCCCTTCAAGATCCCTTTTCTCTTTGTAGGCATACACAAGCAAGTGAACAGAAAACAAGCACAAACCCAGACACAAATCGTACTTCTCTCTGCATGGTGCGATTCTATCATTCCTTCTCTTTGCACAATTCTGGGAAATTTTTTTTGTTTAATTGTTTTATTTATAAAGGGATTTCAAAAAAATTATGGAAAACAAAAGGAACTAAAAGATATTGGGATGTTTCCATGAATTGTTTTTTTTGTTTTTCCCAGATAGGGCACTTACTATGTGCCAAAGTGCTTTGGTAGCATATTGGGTCAAGTGTTGGTCTGCTAACTGGAAGCCTAGTGGTTCAAATCTGCCAGCTGCTCCTAGACAGAAGAATGAGGTTCTTTCACCTCTGTCTTAAAAACCCATGGGAACAGTTCCACTCTGTCATAAAGGGTCTCATCAACCAGATGACGTGTTGATATTCTTTCATTTTACCTTTTTAATGTGTGTGGTTTGGATGTACACGCGTTCCTTAAAGCCTCTCTCTCTCTCTGTTTATCTATTTATAAGGAAAATTGGGGGATCTCAAGCCTGGTCTGAGGACAACCTGAGTTCACTTTCCAGCCCTGTACTTTAGTCTTGAGTAGCCTGCATCCAGTTTCTTAGAATGCTGGCTTGCTAAGTGTGTTAGTTTCCTCCTCTATGAAGTGGGTGTAATAATATTTATCTTGGAGGGCTGCTGTAAAAATGGAATGAAACATGTAAGAAGAATTTCACACAATGCTAGGCAAATAGCAAATTCTCAATAAATAAGTAGTATCTATTTTAGTGGTAACTTCTAAGGGTGGGCACCAGGACACAAACAATTATCTACACCATTATTTTATCCTCTTTAATTTATTTCTACCTCACAAAATAGATGAGGCAATTCTGACAAATGAGAAAGTGACATGCCTAAAAGCCAAGATAAATTAGAACCAAGACAAGAATTCTCAGTTCTCACTTCCCTGAACATACCCACTAAATCACCCCGGCTCTTAGAGAACATGTATTTTTAAGTGGCTACCTGACGGATCACCGCTGGCTTTGGTAGACATCCAAACCACAGCTGCTATTTGTGAACAAACTATCGAGTCATGTCATCATGCTCAGCTCAGGCTCCTGAATAAAATTTCTCTCAAGACTACACACTGCTAAAACGCCATTACAGGTAGAAATATTATCAATGAGGCCTTAAGGCCTATTTTCATTGACGATAACTATTGGTAGGATTCATCAATCCATTGCGACTCATAGTGAGCCTGGGTCAACAGAGCAGAACATGGTGCAGTCTACACTCTCGCTGCTCTCCTCGAGCCCATCGTGGCAGCGTTCTGCATCTCATTCAGGGCCTGCCTCTTTTTCCGCTGACCTTCCCCAGGGACTGGCTCTTCCTGGATAACAGTCCCAAAGTCTCACCATCCTTGTTTCTAAGGAACATCCTCACTGTACTTCTTCCAACACAAACGTGTTCATCTTCTGGTAGTTCATGGTACGTTTGATATTTTCAACACCACAACTTAAAGGTATCAAGTTTTTGTCTTCCTTATTTGTTGCCCAGGTTCCCCCTTCAAATGAGGTGATTCAGAATACCAGGGCTTATGTCAGATACACCTGAGCCTTTAAAGTGGCATCTTGAACACTGTAAGGAGATCTTTCACACATCGAAGTCAGAATGAGGAACCATGTCAGGCTAGCTATTAGGGTAGCTAGAATCAAAACAGCGTAGGCCCGGGTGTAGAGGGGTCAAAGCCCTCTACAGGGCTCATGGGGATATAAAGTGGTTTCAGTTCTTGGAAAGCAGTGGGACAGTTCACTCAACAGAGAGCTACTAGAAACCCCCCTCCAAGGTATACAAGAACGCTGAAAATAGCTGTCCCCAGATTTGTAGTTGAATGTCCACAGCAGCATTATTCTACAATAAAAAACAGCCCAAAGGTCCATTAACAGGAGAACAGGGGAAACAATGTGACGCTGTGCCTGAGAGAAGGGAGGAAGTAGCGGCACATGCGACAGCACGCTGTTGGGAACTGCTTCCGAATGGGCCCTCAGCTTGTGGGCGCCCGGTGTGCTACAGAGCAGACGTGCTTCGTACGGCTTTCTTGTCGTAATCTTGATGGAAGCAAATGGCCAGGTCTTTTTTCTCCATGCAGCCTCTCTGTAGATTTGAACTGCCTGCTTTGGGGTTAGTAACCAACCGCACACGCCTTGCACAACCCAGGCTACTTGCTACAACATGACGAGCCATGAAAAGCCTTTCACATAAGACTGTCTGTTATAGGCTTCATGTAGATGAAAGATCACGAGTAGACCAATCCACCAGGATGAAAGGATGAATGGGAATGACTACAGCGCGAGACAAGATTTCTGTGTGGAGTGACCCCAGTGTCACAGAATCAGTGTGCTGATGGTCACACAACTCGGGAAAAAAAGGAGCTTCAAACACCTTGTAGAAAAGAGACGTTAAAAGAATGGAATTTTCCGTGTACTTTTTGAAGGCCCCTTGTATCAAAATCAAAAGCTTTTGAATTTTATGATTTGTATAAGACAATTGTATGGTATGTGACTTATATTACAAGAAAGCTCTTCTACTTGAAAAGGAGGAGGGAGAAGGAGAGGGAAAAGGAGGAAGAGCAGGAGGAAGAGCAGGAGGAGGAGGAGGAGGAGGAGGAGGAGAAGAAGAACTGTTCAAATGATTTTGATGTACACAGAGGCTTTATGTTAGTGCTTCTGCAAGGGTGGTGCGTAAGCATCAACGGGTGTCTGTTAGAAATGCAAGATTTTACTGATGGGAGACAACTGAGGTCTTAATTGTAACCAGATGGCTGGGTAATTGGCGTGCACATTAAAGTGTGAGACCTGTAGCTCTACGTCACCAACCTTCTTTCTGTGTATGTGCCTCCTCATTTCCAGACAACCATACCGGACTTTGATCTCCTTACTGTAAAAACTGGATCATTACACGTGCATCAGCAGTTAATTCAACTGTGGGAAAATTCATCAAAATAAGCCCCAGTGAGAAGACCTTCCAAATAAATCTCCTTAGAGGTCATAGGACTTTTAATGAATGTTTCAGCAATCTCACAGGGGCACATCATGTACCTGCTTATAGCAAAGGGGACAAGATTATTTTGACACAATAACCAGTCAGAGATGAGGCATACGAAGATTTAAGTAGCTAGAGTGGGCCGGGTGGGGTAGGGTGGGGCGGGGCAGACAGGAATGAAGCTTTCTACTCCCATACAGAGTTCTAGTTTCAGAAACCCACGGGGGCATATCTACGCTGTTCTATAGGGTCACTGGCAGTGAGACTTGAGAGAGAGAAAGGGGGCAGGAAGGAGCGTATTTGTGCAGTCTGACATATAACAGACATCTCTCACTATTTTTGACTGCAGTCATCTTGGTGAAAAACCCATGACTTTGGGGGCTGTCACAGTAGAACTGTCACTCATCTTTCACCAACTAGGTTGCTCATTTTACATATTGTATCAGATTTCCAAAATCAGAATGTTGTTACTGTTGACGGGAAGCACCATCAGGTCAATTTTCCCGACGGTGACGCCATCTGACAGAGCAGAATTGCCCATCACAATCCCTAGATGGGAAGCTTGAAGGGAACAGATCGCTCCATTTTCCTCCCACCAAGTTGCTGGGTGGGTCCCCACCACCAACTTTTCAGTTGACTTATGCATGAGGACTTAAGGGGTCCTAAACTGCTAAAGCACCTTTTATGAATTTAATTTTGCATCATTAAAATGTTATGCTGAACCCAAAGAGCTGTCTTTTCAAGTTGATAGGTATAATATCTTTACTTGATATTCTGATTAACAGTATGAGGTCAACTTACTACAAATAGGGGTCATTGTGCATAGACACACAACATTTAAAAGATACGAAACACTGCAGTGAGGCACCATTTTTATATGTCTTTGCTCTGTGCATGGTGATTGCTAGGCCAATGGTTGATAGGCCCACTTAGTTCAAATCTCAGAAATGCCCATTAAATAGCCATAAGATTTTTGTGCAAGGTATTTAAGCATTTTAAGCTTCAGTGTCATCTTCTCTAAATTGACATAATAGCTTCAGAGATCGTTGTAAGAAACAGCACAATGCACATAAAGTGCTTAATACACTTGTTAAAACGTAGTAAAATCTCAATAATGATAGTTATTCTCATTATCACTAACATCAAGATTCTGAAGCAGGCATATAAGAAATGTTTGACAGTATATTTGTCTCAACTGTTTTATAACCTAATAAACTACCATTTAGTTTATAAAAGATACAATATATTTACAGTAGAAAATGACAATCTCTAAGATCAAATGGGTTTTTGCATAGTGTCACAGAATTTCAGGCAAAACATCTGAAAGTCTGAGTTAAAGGCGTTTACCTGAAAAGAGACTGGCGTGTCAACAGAAAGACAACTTTAATGAAAGTGCCAAGTAAACAATACTGGTCACTGGTTTTAGATCTTTAGCAGGAGCTCAAATCACCTCAAGTATTTCTTAAAGCAAAGATTGCTTGTCACACCTCCCAGGTTCTGAATCCGTGGACATGGAACGGGGCTGAAGAGCTTGTATTTCTATTACGTGACTGGGTGATGCTCTGGCTGCTTTCCCAGGGACCACAGTGTTTGAACCATTGGTGTAGGTTTTCCGAGAAAGCTGAGATCCCAAGAGGTAGAAGAGTGGGAGCGTTAAGAACCTCTCTAAAGCAGAGGTCAGAAAAGGCCAAGGTATGATATTCTAACTGTTCAAAAGACTTAGCAAATCCTCAACCATACCATTCTCAGACCTCATTTCTATAACAAAATAAGGAAACTCATTTATTTTTAAGCAACAGTAATATTATTTTCAGCGGCCTTAATGAAGTCAGCTGTATCAAATCAATCAAAGTTGGTAGACACTAGTTCATGTCACTGAAAAAAAATTCCCTAAAAATTCCTTAGGAATGGAAGCTCAAAACTTCAGCAAGCATCAGAATTACCTAAGGGACTAGGACCCCTATGAACTTATTAAAACAAAATTTCTAGAGACAAGGCCAAAGGAAGCATATTCCTGATTGGCTCCTCTGATCATTGTGATTGAGAATAATGTTTGAAAAAAATGCTGATTTAGTCCTAAATCATCACAGAATAAATTCAATATTTTTATCAGGAATGTGTACCATGAATGAAACTTTGTATCAAGATGGGACTCTGAGGTAGTAAACACATCAAAATGACCATAAGCTTTTTTCATCTAAATTGAATCTATGCCCCTGTGTCCTGTGTCTGCCAATAAGTAACGGAGTGGTTTTGGATATTCTCTGAATACAGCCTTTCTGAGTCTCAATTTATTTGTCTATGAGACAGAAAAGTATATCAGAAATGTGTTAGCTAATGACTACCACCAACATACCTAAACTGTTTTCCACAAAGTAACAGGTAATTTTTAGGAATAAGAAATGGGATTGACAATACCCCCTGTAAAATGTATCTATGATCATTAACTCTTGATCATTAACTCATCCCCAGGAAGTCAGTTCCAACGCATAGTGACCCTATAAGACACAGAGTAGGACTGCTCCGTAGGGTCCCCGGGCTCGCGATCTGCGGAAAGCCCAAACAACAATGAAGCATTGCCATCCAGTTGGTCCTGACTCCTAACACACCACAGGGCTGCTGAGGCTGTCATGCTGAGAGCACAGACAGCCTTCTCTTTCTTCAGAGCAGCTAGTGGGTTGGAACGGACAGTAGTTCGAAGTTTATCTGAAGGCTCTACCAGGGCTGCTCACGGAAGCAGATTGCCTCATTTTTCTCTCACAGAGAGCCTAGTAGGTTCAAACTGCCAACTTTTGGGTTAGTAGCCAATGCTTAACCTACTGAGCCACCAGGGCTCCTAAACTCTAGAAAGAATATCAATTAAGCACCTGAATCCCTTGCTACATTTGCAAAGTATCACATACCCTAAATAGTAGGCTGGGGGGGGAGTGGGGAGTTACCAGTGCATGGGATGTACCAGTGACGGGCAAGCCAATGCTGCCTCTTGGTGACCGGTGTGTGTCAGAGTCAAATTGTGCTCCACGGGGTTTCCAGGGTCTGCTTTTCTAAAAGTTGATGACCAGGCTTTTCTTCTGAGGCACTTCTGGGTACCCTAGAACCTCCATTTTTTAAGTTGGCAGCCATATATGTTCACCACTTGCACACCCACTAACTTCACACACTACTGATACCGAACAAAAATCAAGTTCACTACCGTCACGTGGAGTCTGACTCATAGCGGCCTGACAGGACATGATAAAACTTATAGAACAGCGGTTTTCAACCTGTGGGTCACAACCCTTTTGGGGATCGAACGACACTTTCACAGGGGTTGCCCAATTCATAACAGTAGCAAAATTATAGTTATGAAGTAGTGACGAAAATCATTTTATGGTTGGGGGGTCGCCACAACCTGAGGAACTGTATTAAAGGATCGCGGCATTGGGAAGGTTGAGAACCGCTCTTATAGAACAAGGTAGAACCCTGCGGCTTTCTGAGACTGTAATTGTTTATGGGAGTAGAAAACCAAATCTTTCTCCCTTAGAGTGGCTAGTGGGTTCGAACTGCTAACCTTAAAGTTAGCAGCCCAACTAGTAACCACTGCACCATCAGGGCTCCTTAATTGATAATATAACACACTACCATATACCAAAACAAATCCCACTCTCGTTGAGTCGATTCTGATTCATAACAAACCTGTCCAACTGGGTAGAGTTTGTCCCTGTAAGAGTTCCGAGGTTACAAGTGTTTATGAAGGGAAGCGGCCACCTGTTTCTCCTGCAGAGTAGCTGGTGGGCTCTCGCCACCACACGTTCTGTTTGAAACTGAGTGCTTTCACCACTGTACCAACAGGGCTCTTCATGAAATACATTTTGTTGTTGTTGTTGTTGTTATGTGCCATTAACTCATAGAGTAGTGACTCTGTACTGCTGCTAGATGCCATCCGTTCATACGGATCCTCTGTCCCAGGGAGTGAAACACTGTCTGGTCCTGCCCCAGCTTCACAGTGGCGGCCGGGTTTCAGCCTATGGTTGCAGCCACTGTGTCAATCCATCTTATTGAGAGAAGTTATCTTTTTCACTGACCTTGTACTTAACAATCATATGTCCTTTTTCGGGGTCTGGTATGTCCTGATCACATGCCCAGAGTGTGTGAGATGGAGTCTCACCATTCTCCCTTCTAAGGAGCATTCTAGAGGACTTCTTCCCAGACAGATTTCCTCATCCTTCTGGAAGTCTTGGAGTTTTCCGTAATCTTCACCAAGACCATAATTCAAGTGCATCAGTTCTTCTTTGGTCTTCCTGATGGATCAATCAGCTTTACAATGTATATGAGGAGACTGACAACTCCATGTCTTGGATCAGGTGCACCGTAGATCTCAATGGACTGAGAGCAAAGTGATATAGTTGCTCTTTAGCACTGTTGTGGTTTTTGTTGTTGTTGCTGTTGCGTGCTGTCAAGTCAGTTCCAACTCAAAGCAACCCCATGCTTAGCAGAATGAAACACTGCCTGGTCCTGTACCATCCTCAAAATTGCACTTTGTTGTTGTTACACTCCATCAAGTCAGTTCCAATCCATAGCGACCCTAAGCACAAAGAACAGAACACTGTTCCATTCTGCTCCATACTCACAATTGTTCCTATGCCTGCAGCCACTGTTGCAGGTGACTAGTTAATCCATCTCATTGTCGGTTTTCCTCTTCCTCACGGCCCTCTACTTTACCAAGCATGGTGTCCTTCTCTAAGAACTGGACTCTCCTGACAGTATGTCCAAGGTATGTAAGATGAAGTCTTTTTATCCTTTCCTCTAAAGACCATTCTAGCCTTACTACTTACAAGGGAGGACAGTTTGTCGGTTTAGCAGTCCACGGTACTCTAAATATTCTTCTCCAGCACCACAATTCAAACGCATTGATGCTTCTTTGGTCTTCCTTATTCAATGTCCAACTTTCACATGCATAGGAGGAAATGGAAAATACCCTGGCTTAGGTCAGGTGCTCCTTAGTCCTCAAAGTAATATCCTTCCTTTTCAACACTTTCAAAAGATCTTGTGCGGCAGATTTACCAAGGTAACACATCTTTGATCTCTTGACTACTGCTTCCATGAGCATTTATGTGGGATCCAACCAAGACAAAATTCCTGACAACTTCAAATCTTTTACCCGTTTATCATGATGTTACCTATTGGTCCCGTTGTGAGGAATTTGGTGTTTTTAACATTGAGTAATAATATATACTTAAGGCTGCAATCCTTGATCTTCATTAGCAAGTGCTTCAATTCCTCCTAACCGCGATAAGCAAAGTTGTGCTATATGCATATTGCAGGTTGTTAATAATTCTTCCTGCAATCTTGATGTCACACTCTTCATATAAGCCAGCTTCTCTGATGATTTTCTCGGCATGCTGATGCAATAAGTATGGTGAGAGGATACAACCTTGATGCATACTTTTCCTGATTGTAAACCATGCAGTATTCCCTTGTTCTGTGTGCGCAACTGCCTCTTGGTCCGTGTACAAGTTCTGCATGAACACAATGAAGTGTTTTGGAATTCTTATTTTCTCAAAGTTATCCATAGTTTATTATAGTCCACACAGTCAATTGCCTTTGCATAGTCAATAAAACACTAGTAAACAGCTTTTATGGTATTATTCTCTGTTTTGAGCCACGGTCCATCGGACATCAGCATTGATATCCCTTGATCCACAACCTCTTCTGAATCCAGCCTTGACCTCTCTCAGCAACCTCTCAATGTACTGCTGAAACCATTGTTGGATGATCTTCTGCAAAATTTTACTTGCATGTGACAACAATAATATTGTTCTGTAGTTTGAGCAGTCTGTTGGTTCATCTTTCTTTGAAACGGGCACAAATACGGATCTCTTCCAGTCAGTTGGCCAAGTAGCCGGCTTCCACATTTCCTAGTATAAGTGAGTGAGTGCTTCCAGTGCTCCATCAGCTTGCTGAATCATTTCCATTGCTATTCCATCGTTATTTTTGGAGCCTTGTTTTTGGCTAATGCATTCGGTGTTGCTTTAACTTCTTCCTGCAGCACCATTGGTTCTTGCTTACCTGCCACCCCCTGAAGTGGTAGAGTGTCAGCGTGTTCGTTTTGAAGCAGTGACTCTGAGTATTCTTTCCATCGTCTCTTTACCCATCCAGAAGGCTTTCGTCGTGGTCTTCATTGGTAAGAAGTCCACTTTCAGTACGAGTCTGACTCAGCCTGTTGCTGCTGGACAGCGGCCCTGCGAAGAGCGGAAGGAAACTGCCTGAGCCTGCTCCGCCTTCACACGTGTGCTTATGCCTGATCACCTTGTCGCAGCCACTGCTTCGGTCCGTCTTTTCAAGGACCTTATTCTTTTGTCTCTCTTTCTGTGCCTTTACTTTACAGGACATGAAATCTTTTCTGAGGATTGAGTTCTCCTTACAACATGTCCAAAGTACACTAGATGAAGTCTCGCCACCCTTGCCTCTAAGAAATATTCTTGCTGTACTTCTTCCAGAAATGATTTCCTTGTTCTTCTGGGAGTCCATGGTACATTCAGTACTCTTTGCTCGGCCCCTCATTCAGATGCATCGGTTCTTCTTCCGTCTTCCTTGGTCATGGTCCAGCTTTCACGTGCATATCTGGCGATTGGAAATAGCCTCATTGGGTCAGGCACCCTTTCAACCTCCCAGTGATCTCCTGGCTTTTGTAACACACTAAAGAGATTGTGCGGACTCCTCGTTCCTCCGCACTCCCAAGAAGCCTCTGGGGAATCTCGTTTTGGACCGTCATAAGGGTGGGCAAGGTAACAGAGTGTCTTTTGCCTTAGAAGGACCTACTGACATGCCACAGACCATTGGGCTCTTAGACATTTCACCCAGGTAGGTGGCACCTGAAGGTTTTTTCCAATATATTCCCCACTTTTGGGCAGATAGAAAGTGTCTTGCCAATACCTAAAGTTATTTCTACTTGCTGATTACCAAGCTCAAACAGCAGAATAGTGCCAGCGAGTTAGTCTCCTGGGGTGCCGGGAAGGGATTCAGACTGCAGGGGGAGGAGGCGTTGGCGGTGTAGTGGTTACTAGTTGAGCTGCTAACTCACAAGGGGGTCGAAACTACCAGCCACTTTTCAGGGGGAAAAGTCATGGCTTTCAACTCCTGTAAAGTGCTGCAGTCCCAGAAACCCACAGGGGCAGTTCTACCCTGTCCAACAGGTCGATTGACTTGTCGGCATTGAGTTTGCTTTGGAGTTTGACGAGAAGAGGGGAGTATTCATTGAAACTTGCGAACGGTGCTCCACACAGGCCCGTGTCAGAGGAAAGCCACCAGGCAGGTCACCTGGTTGCTTTACTCGAACATTTCCCTGTGCAGCAGGCTGTGAGGTGGGGGCCAGGGGCAGGGTGCAAAATTGCCCCAGGATTTGGCTTCTCTCCCGCACCCTCACTTTCCTCTCTTACTGTGCATCATCAAATTGCTTTTCACAAAGATATGAGTGAGGGTTTTCTGTTACACCCCAATAAATATTTCTCAAATTAAAGCACCACTTAATTGCAGCTCAGCCACGCTCCCTTGTGACCTCCATATTAGACTTGATGAATAATGCAGCAGCTTCCTGGGGTGCCATTCTGAAGGACTCGAAGAACTAATGAGATGTTTGCCTTTCCGGCATCCACTTTCCCCTCTCCGGAAATGTACACACGTGCAGCTACCTTGCAGGACTAGCGATGCCTCGGGGTTACCTGGGAGGAGGAGCGAGAGTCAAGGTGATGGCCCAGCCTGGACCTGCTTGTTAACCCCCACCTGCCTTGGGAACACGGAGGCTCTGCCCTCCCAGGTTCTGTAAAAACCACACGGGACAGGCTGAGCGCCTCGCAGGGCCTTGATAGAGCGCTGGTTGTGAATCAGGTTGAGGCACATGGACTTTTCTCTGTGAATTTCATGAAAAGAATAGGCAGTTTGAAATCTACAGGCTACTACTGTCCAGGGCTGCTGTGGGTCTGGCAGGCTTTGGAAGAATATTTTCTCCCAATGGGGCTGAGGGGAGAGAAGGAAGAGGAAATGGGCTAGAACATGATAAAATAATCAAATTAAAAAACGTGATAAAAGAGAGAAAATCATCTTTCTTCAATCTTCAATTGATCCCCGTGTATCACCATCTAATTTAATCTTTGTTTCTTTTGACCATTTCCATTAAACACCAAGACCTTTCTCTTAATTGTTTCCTTCTTCCCCTATTCTCAAAAGGAAGCTCTGTAACATGCCTGTCAGACCCAAATGTACCCCAATGGACAAGAGGGCATGGGCTCAGCCTTACCACGCCAGGCTAACTGTTCACTCTAATTAAAATTAAAAGAAAAGCATCAAGTTTAGGTTTTCCGGGATGAGTTCGTGTACTGCTCACGAGGTCACGCGCTCACTCACTGCCCTCGGGTCGATGCCGACAAGGTGGAGCTGCTTCAGTGAGTGTCCAAGACTGTGCCTCTTCACAGGAGTAGAAAGCCTGGTCTGTCTCCTGAGGAGCAGCCAGTGGTTTTGAACTGCTGACATTGTGGTTAGCAGCCCAATGTGTGACCACGATGCCCCCAGGGCTCCTTATACTCATGAGGTAGGTGCTATTATTATAAATTACCTTTCTATACAGGAGGCACCACTTCCTGGTGACGATATTGAGGCGTACAGATGCAAACCAACGCCCATCTGGCTCCATACCTAAAGCAAAACTCAACCGACGGCCACGGAGTCAATTCCCTCTTTAAAGCCCCCCTGGCTGTAAGTCTATACTGGAGCAGATAGGCCCATCTTGCTCTCAAGGAGTACTTGGTGGGTTTGAACTACTGACCTTGTGGTTAGAAGTCTTATGCTTAACCAAGACTACTCAACTCAACAGCAATTAAATTGGAATGGAGGCCCAGATCAGCCTGATTTCAGAACCAGAAAGTCAAATCATTAAATTATTTTTATCTTACCAACCTACCCAGCTTTCTTTAATCGATATCTGCTCTGTCTCATTTTATTCTTTATCAATCACCAGTTGCTATTGTGTCAACTCTGACCAGGGGTCTCAGAGGGGAACTGTGCTCCCTAGGGTTTTCAATGGCGGATTTTAAAAATTAATCAATCAACTAATATTTTGGAGGAAAATCACCACATTTTTATTCAAAGATGACTCCGAGTGGATTTAAACGTCTTGCCTTTTGGTTAGCCACTGAGCACATGACCCATATGTACCACCCGGAGACTCCTTTTCACTCTCTACTTTTCCTTTTAAATTTCTGTCTCAGTTTACAGCTTGACCGATACAAATAGCAAGCCCTCTGTCTGGTGATAAGAAGAGGGAATGTTACCGGAACCAGTCAGCTGAGTTCTCTTATCCTTATACATTTCTTCTTGTTTTTCAAACTCTTCTTGACACTAGTTTACAGATGACTCAGCCTGAACACCAATATGTTCTAGATTGCTACAAAACTCACTAAAACTATATGCAAGACTCCATTTAAACGTGCAATATCAGAATACTTGGGTTTTATGGCTCCTCTAAAGAGCCCTTCAAAACCAAACTCACGGCCACTGAGTCAATTCCTATTCAGAGCAGCCCTATAGGACAGGATAGAACTGCCCCTGCGAGTTTCTGAAACTGTAGACTCTTTACAGGCGTAGAAAACCCCATCTGTATCCTGCAGAGTGGCTGGTGGTTTTGAACTGCTGACTTTCCATCTGGCAGCCCTCCTGCTGTCAGACAGGTCATGGGTTCAGCTCCCTGTGGGAAAGACATGGCAGTCTGCCTGGTAGTACCGACGGCAGCCCTGAGGAGCTCTGGGGCGGATGCGCGTGCGCAGGCTGAAAGCGGTGCTGGGGTTGGAATTGACTGGTCAGTACACAGCAGAAACCAGGGCGCAGATCCCTGGGGAAGCCATGTCAGCTCGCTGGTCTTAGCTTCCGCCTCAGTAAAATGGGGAAAGTGCTGGAACCCGCCCCGCCCCCAGCATGTGGTGAGTATGTTAAAGGTTGATGTATATGAATGTACAATGGGGCTTCAAAAGGTTCGTGGAAAAATCCTTTTATCTTCTTTTTATTCCACTTTTGCCAGGACTATTTGAAGTCCTATTGTAAACATTGAGTCAAAAAATATTGCTACTAGGCATTCAGTTCATATATACGCTGGTTTGTGTTTTTTTTATACACTGGTTTATTGCAAACAAATCCTGTTTAAACATGTCTCTGCAATTGATGGATGGCTGCAGGCAAGTTTTCTCTGTAGTGCACTTGTCTTAGTCTTATTAAAGTGCCTGAAACACAAAGGGACACCATGTGCTCCCATGAAATGAATGATGTAAGGTCAGAGCTAACATCACATTTTTAAGTACAGAACTCAAGTGGCCGTATTCTCAAATCACTGAAGCTTTGCAACAAGTTTCCAGGGCGGCTACCCCGCATAAAAGTGCCGTGTTGAAAGAAAGTGTTTACAAGAAGGTAGGGAGGGCTCAAACATGAACTCAAGTCAGAGAGGGCCACTCAGACGGTTACGCTGAGAGTTTTACTGCTTTGAGATTACAAATGGTTAATTTGATAGATTTTCTGGAAGGACACAGGATGATACTGGGGGCCTATTAGGAAGATGTTTTAAGAAAACAGGAAACTGCATTAGTGAGAAAAAAGCCAGGAAGCTTGTGGCCAGGACTATTTTTTTCGATCATGACAATGCACTTGCTTGTTCTTTGCAGGAAGCAAGAGTTGATGTAAGAGAATTTCACTGGGAACCTTCCCCATCCAGCCTAGAGCCCTGATCTCATTCCCTTTGGACTTGTTTTTGCCCCCCGCCCTCAGAGAAAATCAAAAAAGAACACACTCTGAGACCCAGAGCAGTGGTTCTCAACCTTCCTCATGCCGCGACCCTTTCATACAGTTCCGCATTTTGTGGTGACCCTCAACCACAAAATTATTACCATTGCTACTTGACTGTCATTTTGCTACTGTTATGAATCGGGTGACCCCTGTGAGAGGGTAGTTCGCCCCCCCAAAGGGGTCATGACCCACAGGTTGAGAACCACTTTCCTAAAGCATAGCAAATCTGCCATTGTGATATGATGTAAATCAAAGCTCATGGAATTCTTTGAGGTTTACACTGCCTTCAGACGTGTATAGACCTAGATGAAGGTTATGTTCATATTGTAATGTTTTTGTTGACAAAATATTCCATGATTTTACAGCAATAATTTTTGACATCCCCTCATATGTGCTCTTTCATGTCTATAAACATTGTCTCTGTCATCTGTCAGGAACCACCACATTTTTATTTAAGGGAAGGAGGCGGCAGCATAAGGGAAGCTCCTGCTAAGAAGAGGACCAGAACAGCCTGTAGCAAGAGCTGCCGATTCTCTATTCTTCCAGAGCCTTCCATTCTCAGGACCATCCTGGTTTAAAAACTCAGGTCCAAATCCAAAATGACTTGCCTTATTTACTTGACACAGATCATCTACAAACAAGGAACACTGAATATCCACTGCTGGTTCTTCTGTGATAAATACCCATACACATGCACAAAGACACGCTCCCTGGTTGTACAGGAAAAGCTAGAGAGAGGAGGTCACCTCTCTGCCCTAAGCCATAATCAGAAATACAGACCCACAATGAAATGAGACCTTCATGGGTTAGTTTGTTGTAGGTAAGTTGAAGGGGTGGGTGAGGGAGGGAAGGAGAAAATCAAAACAAGACATGTACAGCTTCTGGTACTCATTATAGTCAAAGAGGATGGATGGCTTTCTTCTCAGTTTGACTTGCTTTGCTTCTGAGGAACAATGTGGACCTTTGTTTCGAATTGCACACCTCTTTCCCTGCAAAGGAAGCATCTCCCAGGCCCTGGAAGTCAAAACGAAATAGACTTCAGCCTAGTCCTCCCTCACCATGTCAACACTTTCACAAGACAGCATCTTCTTGGGATTTTCCAGTCTCTGCCACCCTTCTCCCTTTCTCTCTCTCTGCCATTCTTCTCACTATTGAAAACCCATCCACCACGTGTTAGGATGGCATTCTGTCCCAGTCTTGAGGAGGGAGAAATTGAAGGTCATTATCAGCCACCCACTCCATCCCCACAACAGCTCTTTCCCACGTTCTTTCCATTTCCACGTGGATATCTTTTTTTAAATGGGGAAAGAACCAAAAGCTAGGCAAATTTGTGCCAATAATTATGCAGGAACTGAAGCAAGATGGTGCAGGGGCAGGTATGTGGGAGGGAAAGCCGAAGGCCACCTGTCTGGAGTAGGTTAGTGAAGCTTAACCGAAAACATCCCCAAGCCTTCGTTCCAGCCCCAAGAAAACGGTGCATTTTCCAATTAAGGGAGAGATAAAGAGAGACAGAGGAGAGAGCAAGTGGGGACAAGGCCATCTCCGAGCAGGATGAAGCAGGGGGGAGTGCACGTGGGGCCGTGTGTACTTTTTTACACAGAGCAAGAGAGGAAGCAGCAGCTGCAGGGGCTTATCTCTGTTGAACAACTGCCTGGTGACCTGGAACTATTTTATGAAGTCAAGGGGGCTCCCAACCTTCCGGAGATGGAATCTATCTACTCTTGTAGCACAATTCTCCATACCACAAAGACAGTCCTCTTTCGAATCAAAAAAAGGTAAAGCAATGTAACCGACTAAATATTTTGGTAAATGGTAAATGAATTTACATAAAGTTATATACACACATTTATATAAGAATTCTGCCTTCCACCTGTCAGTTTGTTTTCCTGTGGTGGCTGGTGTACTGCCAGGATCCTAGAAGCTACGCTACTGGTCTTTGGAATACCTGCAGGGGCACCATGGCGGATAGGTGTCAAAGGAGCTTCTTGCTCAGTGAGGCTAGAAGAAAAGGCCTGGTTACCTCCTCCAAAACGAGCCGATGAAAATTTTATGGATCACAACATAGTGTCCAGTATCATGGTGGAAGTTGAGCCCTCTGGGTTAGAAGGCACTCAACATGCACAGGGCTACAACAGGGGACTGGAGCGTGCCAACAGTTACGAAGATGATCCAGGAGCAGACAGTATATTCTATTTTACACAACAGCTCTGAGACAAATGGATAAGTAACAACATAAAAGAACTAAGTCATTTTATTACAAAATTAATAGAATTTGTGATAACCGGGTTTGATATCACCCTGGCTGGCCAAGATTCTCAGTGCTTTGGCAGTGAAGGTGTCTAGTAAGCCAACATGATGTGACCCAATAAAATGTAATGAACTTCGTAATGTGATCTGCTGTGATTAGGGCCGCTTATTCCTGTAGGAACTCACTGCCTCGAGCCACTGCTGGGTCAGAGCAACATCCTTGTGGGTTTGTGGGATGGCGACTATAGAAAACCCCGTCTTTCTCCCTTGGAGCTGCTGGTGGTTTTGAACTGCTGATCATGTGGATCACAACACAAGAAATAAGTTTGAAGTAGGTCACTATTTGGATGATTTTTGCTACTCTCCTTTAAACAAGTTTTTTCCGATTCTGCCATACACACACACACAAACCACCCAGGCACACACACATATTATTTTCAACATAGCCACCGCCCCCCAACAGTTAGATATAAGCCTCTTTATTTTTGAACCACGTATTGTCCATCTAAAGCAGGAGAGAGAAACACAACAAAACTCCCAATATGTGACCACAACCAATACTCGGTAGAACCTTTAAGATCTGGAGGCAAGCGAATTTTGGGAATGATGAGGGCAACAAATGTATAGATGCGCTTTACACAATTGATCTATGTATTGTGATGAATTTTATGAGCCCCAATAAACTGATTTTTTTTTAAAATGACAGATCAAGTCCTTACACCTGACTATGCCCTGAGTGCATATTAGGTGCTCTGGGACATATGAAGGTTACGTCAAAAAATATTGCTACCAAACAACAGAAACTTTAATAAACAAAAATATCAACAAAAAGAAAAAGATCTGGAGGCATTCTACTTCCGTAAAAAGTTATAGTTGCCGAAGCCCACAGGCACTTCTACTCTGTCTTGTGATGTTGCTGTGGGTCAGAATTGGCTGGATAGCAGTGAGTGTGGTTTCTCTGGAACCCCCTAGTCCCTCTAGCCATCCTTGTGTCTACGAACATCAAAAGTGAATTCTCTAGCCCAATCCTGTAGCATGTGAGAAAGGAGCTGCGAAGGCCATGTTAGTATGCAAGAGAACTTAGGATGCTTGGCTGGAGAGCTTGGCCTCCACGGGCCCAGGATCAACAGACCTAGTGAAAGACGGGAAAAGACTACTGAGCACCGGCAGAGCTTCAGGAGCAGCCATGGGGAGCAGTCAAAATGGAGGTTAGACAGAAGTGAATCCAACTTGAATAATGCTTCTGAGAATTTCAATTCCACTCAGTGCTCAGAAATGTGTATATAGTTTTTAGGTTTTGTTAGAAATTTCACCCTGAGAGAGAAAACCGATAATGTAGGCACAGTGTATAAAAATCAATTCTTTCCATCCTTGACCTTACTCCAGAGTGTCGCTGACTCTCTGTAGAAGACATTATACAAAGATCCAGTGCCCCCAGTTTCACAATAGAGATTGCCAGAATAGGAGAAAATTCAACATCCATTCTACAGAAAATTTCCAAGAAACATGAGAGCCTGGTGCTATATACCTCAGTCATGAAAACAAGTCCTTTAATAATGAGACTGAGAGGTGCCAGATAAATTTGAGCCAAGAGGGAATGCTTTGGACCCTGTAGGATTTATCATTCTATGTGGTAACTGCTTGTTTACTGGGCTACTTTTACAACTAGAACGTAACATCCACTAGGCTAAGAACGGGGCTGTTCTGTTATGCTTTGTCTCCAATTGTCCCCGAGTAAGAAGTAAGTGAGTTTCTTAGAGGTTTGAAGATCCAAGGTGATGACAGGCTGAACTGAGGAGCTGGCAGTGGCCAAAGTTCAATGTTTTCAGCGAATTCGTCTTCAACAGCTTCAGAAAGGGAGCCGCCACAGGAACAGCAAGTGTGCCAGAAAGTCTCTGAGTCTGGGCAAGCTGATATAAATAATGATCTGCAGACTTTTTAGCTATCAAAAAGAAGGCAAACAGCAAGATATGTAGATGTTTGAAGGAAACAAGATCAGGAACAGATCAAAGAAGCAGGGAGCACCTAAGAGAGGCCATCTATACGTAAGTCAAAGTCCTGTTCCTTTCTTCTAAATCCTAAATCAGATCCTGAATCAGTGTTCCTCACTCAAGTCAGACCGGGACTTCGCCCTAACTGATACTTATGTTTTTATCACTACACATATAATAAGTGTCTGGATGCTAATTCATATTTGCTCTTGAATATGAGGGGAAATCCCAATCATTTGATTATTTCCTATTGTAATGAAATTTTATGACCCAAAATGCAGGCTGTATGTTCTGATATTAGGCCAGAGAGCTGAATAAATATTAGATGCTAGGACTGATCTAGAAGTAATAAGATGTACTAGGGTTATAGTTCATACATACATGAACGTATTGCAAACAATCTATGTTTAAACACATCTCTGTAATCAGTGAATGTCTATTAACAAGGTCTCTCAGAAACACTTTTGGTCTCATTAGGGTGGCTTAAAAAATCCATTCAAAGCCATGATTTCCAAGAAGTTCTGTTGAGGCAGTTAAAGTTCAAGGTAGAAAGGTCAACTCAGAAGGTGATGGCAACTGTTTGGGGGTATTCGAAAGGCATCATCTTCATATAGTCTCTCAAAGAACATAGAACAATTAACAATTATCATGAAGAAGCTGGAAGAAAATGGAAAACTGCATTGCTGAGCAAAAGGCCAGAAAATTTGGGCGGAGGAACTATTTTTTCCATCACAACAACACACCTGTAAGGCTAAGCAGGATAATGCTATGAAAATTTTATTGGAAAACTACACCTATCCACCCAGTAAGCCCTGGTCTTTCCCATTTAGACTGCATTTGAGTTTCAAATTGAAAATACACTGAAAGGGAGCACTATTCAAGTCCCTCAGGGCTGCCAGAACCAGCATTTTGGCAGAGTAAATGGATGATTCCTTAGGGAAATGTTAGAGAGTTGGAAACCCCACCCTCAGAAGTGTGTTCACCAGATGGAAGGTATATTCGCATGTTGATATTTTTACAATCCCTCAAAAGCCATTTCACTGAAATTCCAGATGATTATAAAAAAGAGGTAAAAGTTACCTGTTGTAGAGTGAAATTTCTTAATAGGGCTCTTCTACCCAAGTCTCTGTAACTCCCACCAGATGACTGGGTTAGACTATGCAAATAGGCATGCGTAACACTACTAGAGGGACTCGGTCAGTTTTTGTTACCACTCCCCTGGATAGAAGGATGAGCAACCGAGAAAAAACACCTGAGGACTGAGGCAGAGCTCATTCAAGATCTCTGTCTGAAGTAGCGAAGGTCCCCAAGACTAAATGCCTCCGAGACCATGGCATGGAGACTCAAGGAGCAGCCCTGAGATGATGGGCACCTTCTCCTCATCTGGCCCAAGCTACGGAACGGTGGGACAGAGTGACAGGCAGATTGGCTTCCTGGCCCTAGGAGGCAAAGCCAAGGGGCCACGTGGTTGAGAGACTGAGGACCAAAGAGCATGTTGATGACCACGTAGCTCAGAAGCAGGGAACCAGAAAGACTTGACTGCCGGCTGAGGGTGACAGTGATTGTATCCTTACTGTTGGCTTATCCTGACTGTGGTAACCTATTGACTTCCCTAATAAACTCCCATAATCGTGAATATTGTCTGTGAGTTCAATATGGCAATTGCCATGAATTATCAAACCCAGGATAGAGAGAGTGTAGTGGGTGAGATGGTTGGCCTAAGAACAGGTAAAGGAGGATGGAGTGTGGGAGTATGTCTGATTCCTGCCTGGTGACAAAATTGGAGACATAAGAGGTCAGGTATGTCTACTTCCTTTGCCATCTATTGCATTACCTTAATCCTCTGCCCTCCCGTAGTTCTCCAACTCCAAACTTGAGATGGTTTATAGAATTTATAATTAATTTTAGATTTAGCTAAATCCTCTAATATTAATCAGATTTAAATTTAACAAATGCAAAATTATTAATGTGTGTTATTATTTTTATGGTGTCTTAAAGTAGGGTTTTAAGAAATTTGTCTACTGGTTTGATTTCTTAAAAAATGTTTTTTCTCTGATTTTTAACTTTGATTTAAAAAATAATTAATTCTTGCTAAATGCATATTATATAAATGAAAGAACGGATCAGAGAAGATCTTTTTTTCCCCCTTATCTGTTTCCAGCGGAGGAGAGCTATGTATGAGGGTTAGCTCCAATACTTGATTGGATAGTATCCTCTCAAAATTAATGTGTACCTACAAACTTAGAATGTGACTTTATTAGAAAATAAAGCTCTTTGTGGTTGTAATTATAAACTTCCAAAGATGAAGTTATTATGGAAAAATAAGTATTATGTGAAAATAGAAATGACTATTGGCACAGTGGCTACAACAATGGGCTCAAACATAACAACTGCGGGGATGGAGTGGGACCAGGCAGTGTTTCCTTCTGCTGCACACTGTAAGTCAGAACCTGTTGGATGGCACCAAACAGCAAAGACAACCAAAATGTGTTCAGGAAATATAAGACTCCACTGCTACTGAGTTGATTCTAACTCATAGTGACCCTATAGAGCAGAGTAGAACAGATCGCTGGTGTTTCCAAGACTGTAAACCTTTACAAGAGCAGATAGCCTCATCTTTATCCCACAGCATGGCTGTTAGGTTTGAATTGCTGACCTAACATCAGCAGTGTTACTAGAGCTCATTCAGGAAATATCACCCAGGCCATTGAGTTGAATGCCAACTCACAAAGAGCCCATAGGACAAGGTAGAACTTCCCCTGTAGAGTTTAAGAGACTGTAACTCTTTATGGGAGTAGAAAGTCCTGGGTGGTTTTGAACTGCTGACCTTGCAGTTAGCAATCCTACTCATCACCAGGACACCATCCAGGAAATATAACTCCCAAATAATTTCATTTTAATGTAGACGTTATCACCTAAACCAGTATTTGATATCACATTCTATAGTTACCCACAGTCCAGAGTCTCTGAACTTTAGACAAGCTCTTATTGTCAATTGTCGTCAAATTCTTGCACCTTTGTTGTCCTCACAAGGTCTTATTTCAATTGCATGAATCTTCTTAATCGTTACCTTTCTCTTCTATTATTCCTCTTTTCTCTCCTTCTCTTTACATAAATGGGGCCATTCGTCAAGTGAGAGACTGGGTTTCCTTTGTTGTTGTTTGGTATTTTAGGGTTTTTAACTAACCAAGAGAGACATTACACTGCCCTTTTCCACCCTAGCAACCCCTAAGGGCTACTGTGTTGTTAGTGCGGTTGAAGGGAAGCAAAAAGGAGGAGAAGAACCAAACACATAGATCAGTTCCAAAAATCCTTATTGTCCCTGATTTTCTCGGGTTTCATGTTCACAGTAGTAAGGCCAAGCATCATCACAGCTATTCATTAAGCACTTAGGAATGCTGATGTCTCAGTGGTTAAGTGCTCAGCTGCTAACTACAAGGTTAGTGATTCAAACCCACTAGCCGTTCCACGGGAGAACAATGCAGTGGTCTACAAGTGTACAGATTTACAACCTTGGAAACCCTATGACATAGTTCCATCTGCCCTATAAAGTCACTCTGCACTGGTATTAACAGCAATGGGATATTAGGTTTGTTTGTTAATGGCTTACTGTGTGTCGGGCCCTATAGTAAGCACTATGGACATATAATAGCTAAGGCTCCCAACAGTCCTGTCAGGGTAGCTACGACTTCCATCTCCACTGTGGAGTAAAGAAAATATAAGTGCCCATAAAATAAAAAAAAACCTCACTACTTTGGAATCAATGCCAACTCATAGTGGCCCTATAGGACAGGGTAGGGCTGTCTGTGAGTTTTTCAGACGGTGACTATTTACAGGAATAGAAAGGCCCATTTTCTCCCATGTAGTAGCTGGTAGTTTCAAACTGCTGATTCTGAGGATCACATCCCAATTTGCAATCACCATGCTACCTGGGCTTCTGTAAGTGCCCAGAGAGGACAAATAATGCTCTACCATTATTGCCTGCCCACTGGACCAAGCCTGCCCCCAGAGCCAGTCTTCTGCTCATCTGCCTGCATCCCACCTCTGCTCCAGCTGATAGAGTGTGTGTCTGGGTCTTTCAAACCATTTGTTGTTGCTTGGTGTTAAGTGTTATCAAGTCAGTTCCAACTCAATGTACAACGGAATGACACACTGCCTCGTCTGGTCTTGTGCTGTCCTCACCATTGTTACCACATTGGTGCAGCCATTGTGTCGATCCAGCTTTCTGAGACTTCTTCTTTTTCGCTGCCTTGCTACTTTACCGAACAGGATGTCCTTTTCCAGGGCCTCGGCTCTCCTACTGTCCAAAGTACATGAGGCAGAGTCTCGCCATCCCTTCTTCTAAGCAGCGTTCTGGCTGCACTTCTCCCAGGACAGATGTGTTTGTTCTTTTGGCAATCCATGGTACTTTCAGTAATCTTCACCAGCACCATGATCCAAATGCATCAATTCTTTGGTCTTCCTGATTCATTAGCTAACTTTCACATGCATATGAGGTGATGGAGAATACCATGGGTTAGGCCAGGCCATCTGGAGTCATTACATAATTTGTTGTCAGTTTGAGACTATTAAGAGTAAAGGGGTGGAGGTGAGCCTGTCAATTAGGTCACAGCTTGATGACCTCATTTGGAAGCGCTACAGGGATAAATAGCTCACTGGAGGCCAGACCCACACATTTTGCTTGTCTTTCTGCTGACAAGTCACATGGAGACCCCTGGAGGAACCAGAGCCCTGGAGCTGAAGGAGCCACATGGAGCCCCACACCAGCATTGAGACACTTTCACCGCCACTGCACCCACATGACTTTCCACTCACTGGCCGATGATGTTCCTGCATTCCCTTCATTGCATGTGTTGCGTGAGTCTGAAGAGGAAATTATAGACTGGTATCGGACATATGGGCTAATATTGGATTTATGGACTTATCTGGACAGGGATGTTTTCTTAATATACAATTACTCTTTTATATAAAGCTCTTTCTTATACACATCAGTGTTTATGGATTTGATCTCTAGTCAACATCTAGTCAACACAGACTAACACACCATCTTAGTCCTCAAAGTAACACCTTTGCTTTTAAGACTTTAAAAAGGTCTTGTGCAGCATATTTACTCCATGCAGCATATCGTCTCCTGACTGCTGCTGCTGTGAGCACTGATTGTGGATCCATGCAATAAGAAATCCTGGATAACTTCAATAGAGGACAATAAGAAACAAAAAGAGAGCTATTTTCTCTTTTAAAATTCATCCAAATGGACATTAAGAGACATGTACCTGTACACCCCTATTTTTAGCAAGCTACAGCCCAAAAAATATAGGTTCATAGCTACATGGAAACAAATGTGTAGTTAAAATGTTCTTGACTTCATGGCTTTATCAAAAGAAAAACATGGTTGAACTTATAATATTTTAACATACCCATTTGTTGTAGGATTCAAGGAACTTCAGACTTGTAACTTACTTTGTTTATATTTTTTTTTCCAGTGGCAAAAGTAGCATTTGTCTGAAACCTATCTACTTTTCTATATACTTATTCTTTTGACCTATTGAGATATGTAGATGATTCCAAGATGCGCATGGCATATTCTAAGCACCATATGATGTGCTCTGATGATTAATTCCCAGCATCCTTAGATCTTTCATAATATAGGATGGCAAGCTTAATTGTACTTCATTACAACATTCAAACTTACTTCCAGTAGGGGTAGTGACAGAGAAATTAAAAAACTGTGGGTTTTTCTGAAGCTTTAAAAAACTCTCTGCTCTCTATTTTCAAACCTATACATTTCACAAGGACCCCGAGTGGTTATGAGGTGGGCTGCTAAGTGCAAGGTCAGCAGTTCGAAACTACCAGCTGCTCCTCAGAGAAAGATGGGATTGTCTACTCACTCCTGTAACGAGTTACCATCTCAAAAATGCACCAGGGGCAGTTCTCCCTTGTCCTGTAGGGTCCCTAAGAGACGACACCGATTCGATAGCAGTAAGTCTGTGTGGCTTTCAGATACACTTCACAAAGAGAGTGTCAAGAATATATTTCTGATTCACTGAAAATAAATTTTACTGTGCTTCATTGTGCCCCTAAAAATAACAGTTTTAAGGTCCACTATGAATCTGTTAGGAAAATAAACACTTTCTAAAGATCTTTCTTTGAATTAGAATATGATGTTTTGGCTATGTACACACCTTCCATTGTATAGTCATTTATGCTTTGAGGCTGGACTCCCTTGGCTGAAGAGGGTTTGATGTCTTCTATAAGGCTGTCTCTGAATTGGCTCACCGAAATTGTGGCTAACTTTCTGTCCCCACCTGGCCCACGTTAGCCAAGTGCACGCACTGCTGTTCTCACCTGTATGGTCTAGACCAAACCTGCTGGGATGGATTCCTGCCAAATCATCCCCGAAGAAAGCCTCAGAAGTAGAAATAGAAAGCCTATTCAAAGATTGAGTTTCCCTGATATAGATCTGTCCTTCCTAATCCTTCACACACCTTTTATTCCCTGCTCCTGCTGGCCTTATCCTGACTCTAATCCCTTGATTTAGGATGCCCTTGAGCTGACCCTCTTTTATTGCAGTGGATTTTTGGTTTGCCAAGACCATTTTGCTCTGGGACTAATCCCAGCTTGCCAAGACTGCCTGATACCGAGGCTTGTTTTTGGCTTTAGACAGTTGTCCTTGGCTCCAAACTTCAAGTAGTGTCTTCAGGCACCCAGAACTGACACATCACCTTCTTCCTCTTATGTCCCTGTGAAATGCTCAGGGACCTCACTGAACAAGGAGGCTCAGTAAGATGTTTTTTCTACCAAGATGTTATCAGGGATATGTTGTTGCATTTCAAAGCCAGAAAAAAGGTCATTCAGAGAGCTGTATAATCGTGTGTCCAAGTTTTTTAAGTTAAAGAATGCAACTTCAATTTATCACTCTAAATAGAATAACTGATAAGTTGTGCCATGAACAGCTCGGGGTGATAAACATTTTTTGTAGCACTAACTATGTGATTTAGATGACATCAAAAGAGATCAACTACCAGAGAATAACATAATGCTTGGTACATAGAGGATTCATGAATAGAGCCATCTAGTCACAAAATAACTGCAAAACTTTGGGCTGGACCTTTAATTCCTCTACCTCAGTGCCATATATAAAGTTGGGATGCAAAAAAAAATTGTCTTCTTTGAGATTATGGGATGTATCTTATTGTTCTGTTTCTTCTCCAAAGACTAGGCCAGAGAAATACTCAAATGTTATGATTCATAAGGCTAATAGAAGAACCCTACTATTTTAAGTATGCATAAGCATTTTGGAAAATGTGAGGTACTACACGAATATGATTTTGTTATGATGAGTAAGAGCATACTAAAAGTTGTTGTGGAGCGCAATACATGTAGATGCCATTGGTTTAGGCCAACTCATAGTGACCCTGTGCAACAGAGAGAAACCCTCACCAGTCCTGTGCTAGCCTGGCAGAGGTTATGCTTGAGCCCACTGTTGCAGCCACTGTGTCGAAAGTCTTCCTCTTTGTCGCTGGCCTTCTACTTTACCAAGCACGATGTCCATGCTGCAGTCCCACGCACTCTTCATATCTCTAGTCCGTTGTGTTTGCGATGAAGCCCTTCCTTGGACGCCTTCAGTGCTCCTCCTCGGTGCTTCAGCAAACCCGTTCCACCTCCGTTCCAATACCTCCCCCTCCTCAACTTCTTGAGGACAGAGCCATGTGGTCCAAGTGTGGCCCATTGTATATAGCAATATAAAGCACATACAAGATGCCAGGCTTTGCTCTAAGTGTGTTACATATTGTGGTTCTCTAGAGAAGCAAAACCAATGATGCCTGTATATGTTCGTATTTATATCAAGAAGTGGTTTGCACAGTTGGAGAAGTAGGTAAGTCAGGCTCAGGCCAAGTCAGGCTTCTCCTGACTCATAGACGCTAGGAGACAGGAAGCAGGATGACAAAGCAGGGTCAGCAAAGGGCACAGACTGGTGGATGCGGAGGTAAGTGAATCCGAAGTCGGCCAAATGAATACACCATTTGTCGTTCCACTGATGGCTCCTGGGATTGGCAGGCAACACAACAGACTGAGACACCAGATGAAAGATTCAGCTCCAGCAGACGGCAAAGGGCCAAAGAGGATTCAACCCTGTGAGGTCTCTTTCTTATACAAAAAGCCACAGCCCCAAGGAGTCCTCATCAGACTCCCACCTGATTGAGAGCTGGGCTCCACCCCTACCCTTACGCAGAAGTGATTCATTGACACAGTCCCTAACCATCACACATACATTTTTACTCATGTAATCCTCACAAAATCTTTTATGTAGAAATGATCATTATCCCTGTTTACAAATGTAGAAACTGAGGCATAGAGAAATTAGGTGACCTTTCCAAGCACAGTAAGAGCTGAGATTTGAACCCAGATAGATTGGTGTCAGAGTTTATATCCTTAACCACTGCATTACATTGCCTTGGTTGGCAGTGGGGGTCTTTAGGTAAATGTTTCATTTATGATTTGTGCTTTATGAACTAAACCAAACAAAAACCCCACAGCCATCAAGTCACTTCTGACTCATCGCCCTCCTGCATAAGATTTCTAAGCCTAAAAATCTTTTTTTTCTAAGCCTATAAAGCTTTACAGGACACACAGTTTCATCTTTCTCCCATGGAGTGGCTGGTGGGTTTACCTGTCAGCCTTACCCTTACCCGGTGATCCCACCAGGGCTCCTTGTACTAACTATAGCTATAGACAAAGCAATGATGTGAATTAAAATCACGATTAAACATTTAGGAGATATCAGAATAGAATTCTTTACTCCATTGCTAAATGCCTTCCAAAAGGCCACACGAATGCAAATGAAATCCTCTTACCATTATGTCCACACCAGCTCAGTGACACTGCAGGACAGAGAACTGTCCCACTGGGTTTTCAAGTCCATGGTCATTACTGCAGACTGTGCTGGTGTTCTCTCGGTGGGCAACTCGTAGGTTTGCCCTGCTGGCCCCTCGGTTAGCAACTAAACATTTCCCCACGGGGCACCAGTATGTATGGTGATTCTCTGAACAACACTGGTTTTCCATGCGCAAGATATCACAAAGTGTGACATCATTTTCTAGGTCCAAATAACAAATGCTGTTTTTAAATAGGTTTTCTTTTCAGATTTTTAGTACTATAAAATTTGCTATCAAAAATGTTTTGTTTTGTTTTTTTAATGACAGAAAAGCATTTCACTTTTCAGTTGTTCCCCTCACAGGAGCAGGGAAGGGCACGTGTGGGTCAGGAAGGGGCTGCTCAGTGCTCCCTCTCCAGGCTGGCCAGGCTCTAGGTCACCTTTCTCCCAGGGCCTCCAGAGATCCCAGGGGAGCCTCCTTGGGGTGTTAAGAGATTGCTTCCTCCTGGTGATCTCCAGTTTCAGGAATCTCAAACCCGCCTGGTTTCTGTTGGTGCCCGATGCCAGTGACTCCCGCAGGGGGCGGGCTCAGGTCTAATGGCTCAAGTTCACATCTAGGAGAACCATTCCTGGGAAAATTATTCAGAGAGCAGTTTAACCAGTGGGCTTTCAGCGGGATGAGCTCCCTTTCTGGAGCCTGTACCACTGGATTTGGGGGCTGGGACAGCTAAATTCTTTGTCTGACTCCATTGGACGTAAATGTTTCTTGGGAGCCTGGTGGTTGATCAGGAGCCTGGCTTGGGTTGGCTCCCCTACTCTAGTGTTTGCTGGCGGGGAGGGGGGTGGCAGCCTTGGAGGGTCCCCAAAGGATCAGTAGCCTCCTACCAGCCAGTAAGTCCCCCCACGCCAGGCAGCTTGAGCTTCTCCAGATCCACGGTAGAGGATGTGGTAGTGCCTGGGGGTCAGGAGGTAAGTGGGAGCCACTGCTGTGGTAAGCAGAAAAAAGACATTGGTTGCTTCTAGCTGCTACAGATAACTCAGCAAGCGAAGACGTTTTTGCGGAGCCTGCTGATGAACTACAGCAAGGCCTCTCTGCCTCCTATATTAAAGTTTAAAGCCTGAGCACCTTATTTCTAGCGGATTAAACTTCCATTGAATTCCTTCTGCCCATTGAGCCTGAATGTGAATCATCTTACCCTCAGGTAGAGTCCATGGGAAGAAGGATTTCCACCATTCCATCTCCAGCCAGCACTGGTGGGACTTGTCTGGGCTTGTCTGGGCTTGTCCTTGATGGAGATCACACCCTGAAGGCTGTGTTCCTAAGACCCTGGGCCAATCTTGTAAATGTCAGCCTTCCGTAATGTGTGTCTCCCAGTCCTGGCTCTGTTCCCACTTTCATTGGCCCACCTGGAACTTGGATGTATTTGCTCGGCTGTGCTTCTTCAGTTTCTTTTGTCTCCCCCAGGTCTTTTTCAAAGCGGTGGTTCAACAATCTCTCTGATGCCATTATGAACTTTGGCGGATCCGTTCCCTCACCTGGATGATCTATGTTCGTCTTTGTCCTGTTTGTTGTTTTGGGGTACCATGGACTTGGTTCTGACACACAGGGACCCAGTTCACAGGAGAACAAAACAGTGCTGGCTCCCTCGCCATCCCCACGATGGTACCTGGGCTTGAGCCCCCTGTTGCAGCCACTGTGCCGATCCTTCTCATTGAGGGCCTGCCTCTCTTTCACTGCCCTCTACTTGACCACGCCTGATGTCCTTCTCCAGGGACTGGTCTCTCCCGATAAGGTGTCCAGGGTATTTAAGATGAAGACTCTCCATCCTTGCCTCAAAGGTGCAATCGGGCCATACTGCTGCTGTGTTAGAGCTTCCGTTCCAGACACCTTGGTTTGCAAAAGACAAGGGCAGTGGCAGGCCCCAAACTGTATTTTAAAGATACGCAAATATTTGTGTGAAATATACAGTGAGGACGAGGGGGAAATGTAATTGCTAGAGGAACCCTGACACAGACTTTTCTGATAACAAACTGTGCTAGGATCTGGATGTTAAAAGGTTAGTATTTTGAACCTCATCCTCAATAAGCTACCAAGGTATTCCTGTGGGCTTGAAATCCACAGTTTTAAAGCAAAATGGGGTCTTGGTAGCAAAGGCACATGTACTCCTTACTCGGCCCATTTATACAACCTTCCCCTCCTCACAAACACATATGCAGACAACACACATGGACTATGAACTGTCCGTTCAGGTTGACTTGATATAATCTTCTCTCTCTAAATAGCCTCCTTACTAGATGCTTTCAAATATCATCTAAAAAAATAATAAACTCTTATACTTTTTGTCTACTTTAGTTCTATATAATGAGCTGTTTACCAGATTTTTACATTTATTTATAAAACAACCTATCACCTTCAAAGTACTTTCCATCACACTTAATACATTTGTCAAATCTGTGATTCCATTCGTGGAAACGTTTTTCAAACTCATCTGTTTGGCTGGCTGACAGCACCTCTCTCATTTCTTTCTTCACTCTTCTACATTGTCAAACTGCTGTCCTTTCATGTCCCTCTTCATTTGTGGAAACAAAAAGAAGTCACATGGAGCGAGGTCAGGTGAGCAAGGTGTGGGGGGCAAGAGAGGCATGCTGTTTTTGCCTAAAACTGGCACTCTGAGATGGCTGTGTGAGCAGGTGCATTGTCGTGGTGGCGAAACGAGTCCCTCAGCCACCACAAATCAGGCCTTTTTTTGTTGCACACTGTTTCACAATCTTTTTCAGAAACTCTAAATAAGAAGCTTGAATGACAGTCTGACCTGGTGGAACAAATTCCACTCCAAATGCACTATCCCCCTCACATTAAAAGAGAGAGAGAGAGAAAGAGAGAGAGCATAGGTTTGGGGGAGGGGATACCCAAAACTACATGAAATAAAGAGAGGTTATTTGTAAGCTTTTAGCTTCCCTAATAAAGTCCATAACTGTGAGTACTGTCTGAAAGTTCTGTGTGATCATTGAAAAAAATTATCGAACCCAGCAGAGAAGTGGAGTGCTGTGGGAAGCATGGTTGGTATCAGCACAGGATAAAGGAAGTTGTAGGGTGGAGCATATGTGACCTCTGTCTTGTGGGAATCAGCCTTGGGATGATATACAGTGAGGTTAATCTCCCTATGGAAGCTATGTGTCACATGTGACCCCCCCACCCACCCATTTCCTCACTTATCAACGTCCAAACATATGGACCTTTCATAAACTCCATGAATATGAATTTATCTCCTGTCCTTTCCAGGCCTTTGTACATGCTGTTCCTTCTCTGTGGATTTTTCTCATTCCTCTTTTGGTCAATTTCCATTTATCTCTGTAGCTCAGCTTCAACTTCACTGCAATGGAGAGGCCCTGCTTGAACCCCAGTCATAGACGAGGCACAATTTATTTTTTTTCTTTATTGCACTTATATGCACAATGCATTTTCCTTCGTTTCCTTATCACAGTTTATTATTCATACAGTTAGGTGTTGGCCTCCTTTGGTATACTAAAAATGTTTGGAAATGATGGTGGCAACATATGTACAAATGTGCTTGATACAATTGAAGTATGGATTGCTATAAGAGCTGTACGAGCCCCCGATAAAATTATTTATTAAAATTATAAAAAAAGAGTTACAGTCTCGATTGCTAATTAAGGGGGTTCTACTCTGTATTATACGGTCACGATGAGTTGGAACAACTAGACGGCAGGGAGCTCTGAGGTTTTTATTTTTCAACATAAGGACCCTTGGTGGCACTATCAGGTGAGCAGGGGATTGCTAGACCACACAGTGGGTGGTTCATTCTTCCAGCTGCTCTGGGGGAAAGGGTCAGGCTATCTGCTCCTATAAAGATTTATAACCTCAGAAACACTTTGCGAAACACACACCCATTTTAAGTCAGAAACTCCTTGTGAGTCAGAACCAATTGAATGGCAAAGGGCTTGGTTTGGGATTTTGGTATTTAATGCATCAAATAGAAATAGCATCACCTCAATTTCTAACGATCAGAAAATGTCTCAACTAATGCAAGTATAGGATAATTCAGAAAAAGAGTACTCTTTAAAGTAAAGAGTACTAAAATTCTAAAGTTTTAAGTGTTTTAAGTGAGTGCAGACAATGAGGAGCTAATGAAAGGTGGTGGACAATGGGATAATGCAGCGGCACTTCACACATCTAGTTTCATGTTACACTGGAAGTCCTGCCCACATGTCTGCTCTACCACTGAGATTCTGTGGGCTAAACAACAGCCAAGAATGATCATCTCCACCTTATAGACAAGGAACCAGATTTAGAAGAGTAAAGTTATTTACTCAAGGTGACTTGGCTGGTCCACTTAGAGGAAGGACTAGGTTCAGTGTGGTTGGGTAGCAGAGCATAAGTGACAGGGACACAGGATACTTTCTTTTTGACAAAGGTGTTGTTCTTCACTTCCTGTTGAGGTGACTCAGCACATGGTGATCTCATGCCCACTGGAATAACATGCTTCCTGGCCCTGCCCTAGTCCCAAAAGTGGTTTGAGGACTGCAGATTGAGACATTATTTGGTTGTAATCTATCAGAAGTAGATCACCAGGTTTTTCTACCTCCTTGGTCAGTCTGAAAACTCCACTGGTACTTGTTCGGCATCATAGTAAAATGCAAGCCCCCACAAAGAGACATGACGGTGTCTCTGCATGGGGGTCCCTTGGTTGGGAACCAAGCCCCGGTCTCTGGCATGGGAGTTGATAGTTCCACAGTTGAACCCGCCAATGCCTCATGACCTAGACAAGGGGAGGAAATCCTCTTCCTCTAATTTCCTCTCATTTTCACCCCTGGCAAATACAAATGCATTAGGAGCAAGTGGAACATATTATTTTTGCAATCATTGCTCAACCAACTCTAAAATCTTGCAGTGAGCAATCCAAGGAGTTATCAGATTCTGTATTTGCTAGGAAATGCTTACATACTTAGAAGCAACTGCTGAGTCAAAGCAGAAACCCGCATCTGGAGCCACTGTCAGTTCTTCTGAACTCTTTCAATGACTCTAGAGTTCTATTTTCTTTCCTTGATTTCCTGGGTCCCTGCATTTATCTCTCCACTCTCTCTTTTCCTTCCTTTAGCTCATCCATTTTATTTGCTCCAGCTTTTATCATATCAACTTCCCTCTTCTGCCTAATTTGCTTTAACCCACCCAGGTCCTTTTTCTGTGTGTCTTCCATGTCGGTGAATGAATGTGAAATGTTTCAGGATTTATCAGGGGGTTCCCTGAAGGTTTCAGTGGGCTTTTCCCTGAATGGGAAGTGGTAGCAATCGGTTTTGCTCATCATGAAGAACTCCCTAAAAAACCCACTGTCATTGAGTGGCTTGTTACTTATAATGACCCTATCCCACAGAGCGAAACTGTTTCCTAGCATTTTGAGACTGTAAATCACCACAAATTCAGACAGCCTCCGTCTCTCTTCCTCAAAACAGCTGGTGGGTTTGAACTACTGAGCTTGCAATTATCCATCCAATGCTTAACCCACTATGTCACCAGGACTCAATAAAGAACTCCTTGGAAAAGCCAAATGTTAATTAATTAATTATTGCTATTAGGTGCTACTGAATTGCTTCCAAATCATAGTGACGTGATGTACCACTGCCTGGTTCGGCGTCATCCTGACAGTTGTGATGCGTGAGCCCATTGTGGTAGCGTGTCAATCCATCTCATTGAGGGCCCTATTTTTGGCTCACCCTCTAGTTTACCAAACACGATGTCCTCTTCTAGAGACTAGTCTCCCCTGACAATATATCCAAAGTATCTGAGATAAAGCCTGTCATCCTCACTTCTAAAAAGTGTTCTAGCTGTAATTCCTCCAAGACAGGTTTACTTGTTGTCCTAAGAGTCCATGGGATTTTCAATATTTTTTGGCAACATTGTGATTCAAGTGCACAAATTCTTCTCTGGTCTTCCTGATGGGCCATATTTCACATGCACATGAGCCAATTTGAAATGATCTGCCTGGAGTCAGGCAAACCTCAGTCCCCAAAGTGTCATCTATGTTCTGTAACACTCTGAAGATGTCATAGGCAGTAGATTCACCAAATGACATTAATACTACTTAGCATTTACGAAGGACAAAACTGCTCGAGAAATTTGTGATGAGTGGGCAATTACTTGTTCCTAGCAATGTGAAGTGAGTACAATGATCCCTCTTCTTGGAAGAATTAATTTTACAATGATTTGGGAGGCAACATTGCTTAGTGAAAGTAGGAGAGACTTTGGTCACAAACAAACCTGACTTGCATCCTAGCAATCTGGGTAAGACATCATACCTCCATGAATATTAACTTCCTCTCCTGTGAAAAGGTGATCATAGTCACTTCTCATTGAGTTGCGATGAGGATAAAATGAAATGAAGATACTAAACACGTTAGCTTCCTTTGTTACTGTCCAACTACAAGAATAACTTTCATTCATTTACTTATTCATTTAAGGATGTGTGATAGGCACTGGAGATGGAATCGAGAACAAGATTGATTTTTGCCTTCATGAAATTTGTTATTGTTTTTGTCAGCTACTGTTGAGTTAGCCCTGGACTCAAGTCTGCTTCATGTACAAAAGGATAAAATGCTGCCTGTCCCTTTGCCATAGGTCACCCTTATGATCAGTTGGTGATTAGATTATGATTGACGGGTTTTGTGGGCTGATTTTTAGAAGTAGATTTACAGGCCTTTCTTCCTAGTCCATGCCAGTCAGTTCACTCCTCTGAAATATGTGGAACATCTGTGGTACTTAGATAAACTGCTGCCAACTTGAAAGGATTAAGAGTAAAGGGGTGGACATCCGGTACCAATTCCAGCCGCACAGACTCTGGCACTGTGGTCGTGGTGGAGAGGACAGCAGTGCTGAAGCACCAAGGCTCAGGATTTCTATAATTGGCTTCATGAATCCTTTGATGAGATGGATAGTTTGTCATAAGTGGGCAATTCAGCAGTATATTCCACAAGACATAAGAGCAGATTGTTCCAATATTGACGAAATTCTTGAACCACCTGAAGGCCAAGATGAAGGTGTGTAGTAGGATGAACATTTAAGGCAGTTCTGCCTTGAGCTCAGTGGACTTGCTGTCAGACTTCAGAGTGAGTGTCATCCAGCTACGTGTACTCATATGACAGCAAATGAGCAGTGGATTTTCCTTCGTGCAGCTCCCAAAACTCCAAAAGAGTGTCCTGCTATAGACGACACTAGGCACACACTTAATGGTGCTGCCTGCCTTCTGAATAGCAATAAGTATTTTCCTAGCAGGGTTGGCATAAAGGAATCATCTGTAGCAACACTAAGATTAGTATGCCGCAGGATTTACAGAATCTTTTCGCATGCTTATTTTCATCACTGACAGGTATTTGATGAATACGAAAATGAAACATTTTTGTGTCACCGGTTTACTAAATTTGTGATGAAATATAATTTGATGTCCAAGGATAACCTGATTGTACCAATTTTAGAAAAGGTTGTTTCTGGGGAAAGTGAAGCATGTAGGGAGTCATATAAAATGTACTGGACACATAACTAGCACTAATTATGTACTGTATATAATTTTAGACACATCAATCATGTACCCATATTATAGCTTCTTTGTTTAGTATAGGTTTTTGTATGCTGTGTGTTGCCTTTTAAAATGGGAAATACTTTTTTTTAAGTTATTCATGAGCTGTATATTCATTCACTGGTGTGACACTCATGGTTTTTAAATAAGATTAGTGTGACCTGTTTATAATGCCTGTTAATAAAAGAATGTGCAGTTTGGCAAAGTTGCTACTAAACAATCATTGGATCACAATTCTCATCAAATAAACCCATCTGCAAAAGATGAGTGAGCTTGAGGTTTCGCACGAGCCATTTACTTAAATAGCAACATTTTCCTTTGGTTTTACTTTCTAGAAAATTCTTTACTACATGCATAGTTCAGTTTTGACTCTTAACATTTCAGGTATGACATAAAATCATACATAATTCTGTTTATTTTTTATATGCATATATGATTATATGTATATCTAAAATTTTAAATTCAACCTGAAGAACTGGTTGCTACATAAAGTGCATTCCTGGCCTGCATAATTTAAAAGGATTTATCTTTTTGCAATACTAGACTCTTACATACAGGATGATGACGTTCCTACTGGAAACCCTCTGGGCCCACCTCTTCCCAATTTCCTTAACCCGCTTCCTGAACTGCATTCACTTAGAAGCTTTTCACCAAGCTGTTATTTAGTGGTGGATTATACTTATATATTTGTGTGACTTTCCTCGATATTAGCAATTACATTACCCTACAGGGAAAAATGTATTGGCATAGGCTCTTTCCTTGGCTTTGTAAAGTTGTTCTAATTAGAAAAGTCTTTAAACTAGTTTAATTCTTCCTCTTAGTAATACTGAGCTTTTCCTCTAACCATCTGGGCAACATTCAGATGGAATTGGAAAAATACGTTAGTATTGATTTCGCACCCTTCTCCCACAGCTGTCTTTGAATTACATGTACATTTCATCTCATCAGTAATTTGCAATAAGTCATAGGCTTCAAGCGTGTTGATGAATGGTCATGTGTTGTTTGGATTTTACAATTGTCTTAAGAAGGATGCAGACTCAATAATGCAGTTTTTGACAAAGCACTGGAGATCTTAATGAAAAATTGATTGCAATAAGATACTTCAGGGGAAAAGATTGTACATATATGAAGGAAACCGTGAAATCTGCTTCATGAACAGATTTAACAAGCATGGGAGACTTTTTCATTTTAAAGGGTTATGTTGAAATCAAATGTATTCATCTTAATCTTTTTTAATTTGAGGGAATAATTTATATAATATAAGACAAACATGTATAGCAAAATCTGTGGGAATTAGCATACTGAGAGTGTGTATATAGTTTATGGTTTTCTAAGCCTGCCAATCGATTTGGCTTTGAATAGTGCTATCCTAGCATACAGTCATTTCTGAGCCCAATCCACAACTATGTTTTAGGGTGTTCTGTATTCACAGGCAAAGAGTGTTTATTTTTAAATTATGCTATATTAATGTCACTATAAACCAATGGGATAGTAATTTTTAAATGAACTTGCTAAATATTGAGAGACTAAACTCTTAAGTTAATTATCTATAAGAATATAACTGCTTGTTCTAAAAGGTGTTTCACAGTGAATTTCTACTACTTGATTATCTTCTTGATGAAGATTTGAACTAAGGCAGTGGTAAGGATCGGTGATCTAATAGAGTATTTTGAAACATATTTTGAATAATATGGCTTGGTATTAATGGTGAAATAAAATATGATATTTTTCTTACTAAAAAAAAAAAAGAGTGAAGGGGTGGAATTTAGCCTGTCAATCAGGCTGCAGCTTGGTGACTTCATTTGGAGGTGCTAAGGAGATAAATAGCTGGAGGCTCACTCCCTGGGAAACACATGGAGCTACACTAGTGCCCTGAGCTGGAGGAACCATGTAAATACCCCGGCCATTGCTGAAATGCTTCCACTGCCACTGGGTCCACAAGACTTCTCACCCACTGGCCTGTGATCTTCCTGCATTTGGCATCACTACATGTGTTTCGTGAGTATAAAGAGGACTTTAGAGATTGGTATTGGACATATGGGCTGATATCAAACATATGGACTTGAGCTGGACTGGACTGGGATGTTTTCTCAATACTCAATTCATCTTCCATATAAAGCTCTTTCTTATACCCATATGAGTGTTTATGAGTTTGTTTCTCTGATCAACCTAGACTAACAGCATTATACGGTAGCAACATATACACCTTGTGTTAGAACAATGACTCCTAAGGTATGGTCCCTGGACCAACAACATCACCTGGGAGTTTGTTACAAATTCAAAATCCCTGACTCCATTCCAGTTTCACTAAATGAGAAATTCTAATATTGGGAGCCAGATATCTGTTTTTTAACAAGTTCTGGCCCTTGAAATTTAAAAGCCAATGGTGTCAGGCTGGGAGTGTACCTGTGAACACATTCAGGACTTAGTGTACTAGATTTTGGTGTTAAAGAGACCTGTTTTACAATATCATCCCACACTACCTACTAGCTGAGAGTTACTTAGCCTCCCTCAGTCTGTTTTCATCATTAAAAAATAGGGATAAAATTAGGCTGAGCCATACGGTGTTGGTCTTTTACTAGTTTTATAAAGCAATAGCTACTTCAATTTAAAAATATCCATTTTAGGTAGTATTGTGAGAATCAGAATAAATGTTTTAAAAAATTTTCCAAGCCTGGTGTATGAAAGTTTAGTAAACATTACCAAATCAGGGGTTCTCATTTTATAAATCATTTTTAAGTAATTATCAGATTTGCCTTTCAGCATCTGAGAAAGATTAATGTCAGACAACGCACTCGCACACTTCCCAGAGGACATTGTGTCTGTGCTTCTGTGTAGAGTGCGCCCCCATCCACTTGCTTCATACGAAGGTAAGCAGCTGGTCAACGATGAAGCCAGTGAGGGACAAACACTGACTCCAGGTTTCTCTCTACTTCTGGGCCAAATTGCAACTGGATTTGCCCACACCTCTTGAATATGTATGTGTATGTGTGTATGTATGTGTGTAGGTGTGTGTGTACCCTTCCTACATTTTCTCTCCTTCTAGCTATGTAATAGGTGGTACATTCTTGTAAAATAACTGACTACTAGGAAGAAGTAGAAGTTCACACAAAGCACAGCAACAATTTGGAAGCCAATCAATCGTTTGAGCAAAACTAAAATTCTTGGCTGATGAAGCATTCGTCTCAGGTTCCTTCTGTCATTCGGGGGTCTGTCAGTAAACGTGGCGCAATAGGCTGTGTGACTGGAAATGGCCTGGAGTGAAAAATAACAAACCTTTTAACCTATCTGTGCAGCTAGCTGAGTAACAGCATGCCAGAATGAGGATGCTAAATATACTTTACAACCTTTAAGATCATCTGGGAAAAGGAAGTAGATCAGAGGAGGGAGAAAGGAGAGAAATGGCAAATGGAACAGAATGATTTGGGGGGAAATACCTTTTGCTATATTAGACTAATAATCCCTATTAGACTAATAATCCCTATGGATCATAATTTTGTCATGCATCTTTAGGTGGTGCTCTTCCCCACCTGCAGACCCATCACTATAACGGGAATGGTCAATAAATAGTCAATAGCCATGAATGAATGCAGGCTAGAAGAGAAAGTAATGTCTAGATTTCCTTTCAGCGAGTGAATGGGCAGTAGATAAGCTTTACCAGGAACCTCAGATAGTGAAGATGTTTTCGCCATTGGAATTTAAAAATAATAATGTTCATCCCTGCTAACTGCACCTCAAACTGATATTATGATGAGCACATACGCTCATATTAGAAATAATTTGGATGTTTATAAGGTTACATTTACATGAATTATTAGTTCCTTGCCTTTTTTCTTGTTATTGGCTCTCATTGCTGTTTGGGGAAATGAATTCATTCTTCTCAGTTCATTCCCAGTGCACACCTTTATATAAATGATGTAGGTTAAAGGATGTTAATACCCAAAGAATCTTGTCTTTGTTCTTTAATTTCCTGAGCTATGACCTCTAAAACCTTAGAAATTCCCCAGTGAGTGAAATATCTTTGAAGATTTTGGTGAGGCCTGCAGACCCTTCCTGAGGGTTTGTGGTAATTAAATGTCTTCTGGCTGGGGGTTGACCAGGCCAGAAAAACTGGAGGGGAGCTTGAAGGTTGACTGTAATCAACCATGCCTACATACTAGAGCCATAGTAGAGGTACTGGCCACAGAAGCGCCTTGGACTTCCCACTTGGTGAAAATCATCAATGCACAGGGTGGGGGTGGGGTCAACAGTGGTAACATATCCCTTTTTGGGGGTGTATAAACCATCAAAGACTTCCCCCTCTCTATCTCGTTATTTTTATCATTTTTGCTGTAAAAAATTATAATCCTAAGCGCAGTGCTTTTGTGAGTATTCTGAGTCACTGTAGTGAATTATTAAACCCAAGGGAGTACTGGAAGCCAGCATGTAAGGGAGGCTATAGCGCTCTTACAGCCAGAATGCTGAGAGGGTCAAAAATTCACTCTTGTTTTTAGGTAGTCGATCAGAAATAGGAGGAAGGCTGGGAACCCCTAAACTTGCAGCTGTTTTGTAAAGTTTGGGACACACTGAGCAGTCAATGTCTATGCCCTTAAAATCAAGATTTGACCTGATTCTGGCACTCAGTGTTAGAGGAAGAAGTGTAGCATGTGCAGATCGTAGTAGAACAGAAGTAGTGGATAGGGGAAGAGAAATAATAAAAGTATTTAAACTATTTGGTTTCAGATCATTAGGATTTGACCTCCCATCGATGGTAACCTTCCAGCCCAAACTTGAGGTTACAGTGTACTTGGGGAGTTTGTGGTTATATGTTCTCTTCCAAAGGACTACCTTAACCTTGCATCCTAGTCCAAGTGGTTTGATCCCAATCTTTCAGATCTACCACCTGATAACTGAAAGAAATGCTACTTAGCAATAAAACTAACCAAGTGTGATATGAACATTTTAACTTACAAAGAAACAGGAGATCTTGAGATAATTGGCACTAGGTCAGGGCAATATGTTACGTATTCTATTCTTTAATGATCCTCGCCCATCCTCTATTGCACAGTTTTGTTTTGAAAGTACGTATATGTGTGTCTGATTTTACAAAGAAGAAAAAACACTCTTGTCATTCAGTATGAACCAAAGATATTTTCATTAGGTCACTGTTCTTTGTCATATAAGTACTAAAATTATTCTCTACTCTAAATAAGACAGAAACGCTTCTTTCAATTTACTGTAAAAGCCTTGAATGAAGGTAGAACATGAGAGTGGGAAGAGGAAAGTATAAGGAAATAGAGGAAAGAACTAGAAGGCAAAAGATGTGTAAGAGGTATAAACATAGGCATGGACATATGTAAATATATTAATATATACAATATGGATAGAGTTCTACATACATATATTTATAGGTTAAGTATTAAGGTAGCTGGTGGACACTGGGCCTCTTCTTTAATGCTTCCTCTCCCCCGCTAGCATGACCCCAGTTCTATCTTACAAATTTTGCTAGACCAGAGCATGTACACTGGTACAGATAAGAGCTCTTGACACACAGAATCCAGGACAGATAAACCCCTCAGGACCAATAATGAGAGTAATGACACATGAGGGTAGGGGGAATGTGGAGGGTGGGGGTGGAGAAAGGCTGAACCAATAACAATGATCTACCTACAAGCCCCCCTACCCCAAGGGGACGAACAACAGAAACATGGGTGAAGGGAGAGAGTGGATAGTGTAAAATATGAAATTAAAAATAATTTATAAATTATCAAGGGTTCATGAGGGTGGGAGGCTGAGGGATTGGGGAGGGGAGTAGCTGACACCAAAGGTTCAAGCAGAAAGGAAAGGTTTTGGAAATGATGATGGCAACATATATACATACGTGCTTGATACAATTGATGTATGGACTGTTATAAGAGCTGTAAGAACCCTCAAT
>NW_022103898.1:40596110-40598134 GCF_000313985.2 Echinops telfairi | reverse complement strand
CCCAGCCATATGTAGGAGAGGGCTGTGTCCACACTGTGAGCAACAAAGAAGAAGAGAGAAAATTGGAGGTCAAGCCAGCACATCTACTCACAAGACACCAGCAATCCTGTGGCTGGGTTGCATGACCTTTTCAAGAGCCTCTGACAATGTCTGAACATTTAAAAGGATTCATTGGCTTCTAAATGTGAAATGAAAATAGCAAATTCCGAATGGATATTAAGTGTCTATACAAGTTAACCTAATGTCAAGGAGTCCACTGGTCAACTGCAACTCAAGTCAGCCCTGATCGAGTTCATTCAGGGCATCATTCCAGACGCTGGGGATTTGTAAGTAAACCTTTCAGACAAAGCCACTGTTGCCGTAAAGCAAACATATTAAAGAGTCAGGGCAAAACAGAAAATAAATTAAGCCAACGAATTACACGTTAGAAGGCAATGAGTATGTTGGGAGAGAAGCAAATCACAGAAGGCAAATAAGAAGACTCAGGAAAGGTGATGTAACTTTCCATTGGTGCTCATTGGTGCTTCAAAGGTGTGGCAAGCTTCAGAGAGGTGAGGGGATCAGCCAGGCAAATGTTTGGTGCCAACAGAGTTCCAAAGAGAAAGGAAACAAGGGCAGAGCCCCGGATGCAAAGGCCAGGCTGAATGCTGCCACAAATGCAAAAAGGAAGGATTCACAGGAAAGAAGGGTTAGCAGACAAGAGGGGACTGCATAGTCCAGGATCCTCTAGCCAATCTAAAGATGTTTGCTCTCTGTGTGTGTGTGTGTGTGTGTGTGCGCGCGTGCGCGCGCACATAGGTTTGTTACACCTCCCCCCACCCCGACAGTTTGACTGGCATATAATTCACATATCATACAATTCAATCGTTTTATCGCATCAAGAAGAGTTGTACAATCATCACCACAATCGATTTTAGAACATTTACTTCAGTCTTGTGCTCATCATTGTTAGCTCCCCATGTCCCCAAAACCTCCCCTGCCATCCCTCCTAAGGAACCATTAATGCAGTTACTGTCTCTATAGATTTGCCTATGCTGGATTTCATGTACAGAAAAACATTAAAAAACAAACAACAAAAAAAAGAAAACTAACAGAAATAACAAAGTAAAAGAGCTAAGACCTCAATTGCAAAGAAAGAAGGATATATTAAAACCTGGAACAAATGTGAATGGGTCACATGGAAGATCAAATGATAGGGCTCTAAATCTTAACCCAGCTGCATCTGCGAAAACAGCCCCTTTCCAAGGCACTCTGCATTTTAGAAAGGCGATTCTCATCCTCGGTCCACGGTGACAGGGGCTTCGCCAGGGCAGAATCCAGGAGGGTTTCTCCTTGTTTGTTTGTTTTTTTAACTGAAACAAATTTAAAATGGGAAAAAAAGGGAGATTAAATGACAAGGGATTACACTTTGACCTAACTACGTCTATCTACCATAATCAACTTTACAATGCTTTCTGTCTGATTAAAGGGCTATTTACATCCCTCGACCAAGATTAGAGGGCATTCGCCAGAGGCTTAAGCTGCGTGTGGACCCTGCAAATGGATTTTGGCCTTCCACTGTTATCCATAGCCTTCTGCAGACTGGGTGTCTATGCCATTGTCTCCTTTAGATTTGGATTGTATTATATAATCCTTGAATCACATAGGCGGGTGTGTGTCTTCCATGTGGGTTTGGTTGCCATTATACTGGGTATAAAATGAGCCATAAAACAAGCAGGAGCCGCTTCATTACCTTCAAGCCTTTAAGACCCCAGACGCTATACTTTTTGATAGCCAGGCACCATCAGCTTTCTTTGCCATATTTGCTTATGCACAAGCGGCCATCAAGCTCAGAAGCAACAAAGCCCACGTGGAAGAAGCACACCAGCCTATGCAACCATAAGGTGTCGAAAGGATCAGGTAAAAGGCATCATCAGAACGAAAAATCTTACCATAGTGAATGATGGGGGGAGTGCAGAGTGGAGATCCAAAGCCCATTAGTAGGCTACTGGAGATTCCCTTGCAGAGGGGTCTCGGGGAGGAGA
>NW_022103898.1:40585989-40595512 GCF_000313985.2 Echinops telfairi | reverse complement strand
GCAGGAGCAGAGGAACTCAAGACCATGAAGAAGGAAGAGCCACGAGCAGAGCACATTTGAGACCTGAAGTGGTGAAAGTAAAGAGCACATGCCTGAAGTGGTGAAAGTAAAGAGCACATGCCTGAAGTGGTGAAAGTAATGAGGCGCCAGAGGCCTTAGCACGGAGAACAGGAAACAGAGCAGAGGACCCACACTGAGACCATCTGCAGAATCATGGACTTCCTGGCCTGTGCCACCAGTAAAACTGCGTCTTCTTCCAGGAGGCTGGCTTGCAAAGTGGCCCTTGGCCATGTATCAGCACTAACCGACTTTTACAGCACTTGTCCAAATAGAGCAGAAGCCCAGGCGCAATGTGACTGAGAGACTGAGGATCAGAAAGACATGGTTACTGGAATGGCTGCAGGTATGGAAGAGAAGAGAACAAAAGAATTGTATCCTTAATGTTTTCTGATCTGGATTTGTAGTAAACTGTTAATTACCTGAATGATCCCTCTATTTTTGAGTTTTGTTGGTAGTTCTGGGTGCAATGAATTGTTAATCCAAGCAGAGAAGTAGAGTGCTGTGGGAGGGGTAATTGGTGCTAGAATAGGGCAAAAAAGGATAGAAGGTGGAGGCACGCCTAATGTTGCCTTGCAGTAATGAGATTGGGCTGGTTTGGCATTGGATTCTCCATTTCCCTTTTGAAGCCAGAAGTTAGATGTGGTCCCCGTGCCATTGCCTTAATGAGTCAGAGGAAGGTTCTGAGCAGAGAGTGATGTGACTTGACTTAGGTCAACTGGATGGGTAATACATAGCAAAAAGAAATAGCGAACACTGTCGTCATGAAGTTGACTGCAACCCACAGATACTCCATGTAGGGCAGAGTGGAACTGTGCTCCGTAGGGCATGTAATTGCAGGTGTTGCAGAAGTCAGTTGCCAGGCTTTGCTTCCATGGCATTTCTGGGTATTCTTGAACCACCAGCTTTCCATTAGCAGCCAATTGCTTAACCAGGAATTTACCCTTTGTTTTTATTATTGCTGTTCAGTGCCGTTGAGTTGATGCCAATGCACAGTAGCCCTTTGTACCCTATAGTTTTCTTGGATATAATCTTAACAGAAGCAGATCACTAGATCTTTCTCATATGGAAGAGCTAGGTGGTTTCCTTTCAGTTAGAAACTGCGTGTTTAAGAACTGCACAACCAGCCCATGATGGTAAGGGAGAAGGAAAGGGTGAAAACAGGGAGACCAGGTAGGAGGCCACAGCAACAAAGTAAGCAAGAGTTGCTGGTTTTGCACGAGAATAGCAGTAAGTAAAACGTGTATAGGAACTATGGTTAGCATGGGATATGAGTTGGAATCAATTTAACAGCAATTAACTAACACCACCACCATTAGTAAATTTTATTAGGTTTGATATTATTGTAGCTAGAGGCTTTGGAAATAAGCATGCTTAGAATATTGAAAGCTCTTAAAGTTGTCTCTGGATGAAGAGAGATTAGTATCGATCAGTAATTTTGGTTGGGATGACAGCATGTAAAGCAGCCAGGAATTTGCAAATGCTAAAGAGTAGAAGATGTCAAGGGATTTTAATAAATTGCTATACATGAAGCTCTTGGACTATCTTGAAAGGTTGAGAATATAACAAGAATAAAGCTTGGCCCTGTAAGAATAAGTAACAATTCTCAGGTTAGATAGCAATGAATGGAAGCTTTATAGTGTGTTCCAGTTACCCATGGTGCTGCAACAAATCACTCCAAGGTTGTAAGATGCTGTCAGGTTAATACCAACTCACAGCAATGCTATGCACACCGGAAGAAACACCGCACAATCCTGCATCATCCTCACAATTATCACTTTGACTAGCCCACTCATTGTCACAGCTACCGGGTTAATGCATCTCCGTGAGCATTTCCTCCTCCTTTCCCTGACCGTCTACTTTACCAAACAGGATGTCCTTCTGCAAGGACTGGTCCCTCCTGATCCCTTGTCCAGCGTATGCAAAATGAAGTCTTGCCATCCTCACTTCTAAGACGCACTCTGGCTGTACTTTTTCTCCTGGCAGTCCAGGATGGCCCCTTAGTCTCCTTCAGCGACTCCATAAATCAATAAATCGGTTCTTCTTCAATAGTAGTCATTGTCCAGCTCTCCCATTCACATGAGATGATTGAAAATACCAGAGTTGAGTCAAGTTGACCTTAGTTTCAAGGTGGCATCAGTACTTTTGAGCACTTTGCCGAAAACGTCTGCAGCAGATGGGGCCAGTGCAATCTGCCGTTTGAGTTCTTGACTGCGGCGGACGTGGCATTGATTGTGGAGTCAAACAAAAGGAAATTCTTGGCAACGTCCATCCCCTGCCCCCCCTGGTCAATATGTTGTTCATTGGTCCAGTTGTGGGGATCTGTTTTGTTTATTTGTAATCCCTATTGAAGGCTACAGCCTCTGATCTTTACCTGAAAGTACTTCAAGTCCCCTTTTCTTTCAGCCAGCAAGATTGTGTCATCTGCATCTCACAGATTGCTAATGAATCTTCCTCCGATCCTCATGCCATGTTCTTCTGCATATACTTCAGGTTCATGGATCATCTCTCTGCTCAATATTCAAATGCAGTAAGATTAGTGAATGCATACAAGCCTGATACATAACTTTCCTGATTCTAAGCCCTGTGGTAGCTTTCATCTGTTTAAATGACTGCATCATTGTGTATGCACAGACTCGACATGCGCAAAGTGAAGTGTTCTGGATTTTATGTTCTCCATAATTTGTTGTGAGCCACACAGTCAAATGACTGTGACTGTGTGCATTCAGGAAGTATGGGTAAGCTTCTTTCTGGTATTCTTTGCTCTCAGCCAACGCCCATTTGATACCTGCAATTATATCCCTTGTTGCACAGCCTCACCGCAGTCTGACTTGAATTTCTGGTAGTTCTCTGTCAATGTACCACGACCACTTTTAAATTTTGTTCAGCAAAACTTCCTTTGCTTGTGATATTTATGCTATTTTTTTAAAAAACATCCACATTCTGTTGGATCCCTTTTTTTCGGAATGAACACAACTATAGATCACTTCCAATTGGTTGTCCAGGTAGCTATCATCCAAATGTCTTGGCATGGAATCAATGTATTGAAGCATTTCAATTGAACTGCCTACATTCTTGAAACCTTGTTTCATGCCAATGCTTTCAGAGCAGGTTAGAGTCTTCCTTCAATAGTATTGCTTCTCGATCATATTCCACTTTCTGAAATGGTCAACTGTCCCCAAATTCTTTTCGGTACAGTTACTCTGTATATTCCGTCCATCTCTTTTGATGTTTCTTGTGTTATTCAATACTTTGCTCATAGAATACTTTAATATTGCAACTCAAGTCTTGAGATTTTTTTTTCCAGTTCTTTCATTTTTATCTCTGCCTCAATCTTGTCCCCCAAACCTCTCATTTGTGATAACTAATGACCTGGCTATTTTGCCTTCAGTTCCTTCTCTCATATCATCTTCCACACTGTCGGTTATTATCTTTCTTTTTATTCTTTCTAAAATCATTTTATTGAGGGCTCCCACAACTCTTATCATAATCCATATGTCCATCCATTGTGTCAAACACATTTATACATTTGTTGCCATCATCATTCTCAAAACATTTGCTTTCTACTTGAGCCCTTGGTATCAGCTCCTCACTTTTTCCCTCTCTCCCCAAATTATTATCTTTCTAAAACATAGGTAACATAATGATATTATCTTGTCTAAAACCCCCCACTGGTTCCTCATTACTCGCAGGATAAAGATTTCACTGTTCAGCAGAGCGTAAGAGATCGGGTTCTGTTTTGAATCTGCCTCTGCATCCCCCACTGCACCCACTCCACCCTTTATCCGCCTCAGCATCCTCTCTCCTGCTTCTGTAACACATTCCAGGAAAGCCCTTGGATGGATCTATTAGCGAATTTTTTTATCTTTCAACTGCAGCTTTGACATCACCTTTGTTGTAAAATCTTCTTCCTTAGTCCAGAGTAAGTACTTGTCTGTGCTTCCTTGCATCTTGTACTCTCCTTGTTCTAGTTCACATGTTCTTTTATGACTAGTATTTCCATAAAACTACATCACAGATTCCATGAGTATACAAATCAGTGCTTTACCCTCCCTTATAGCTCACCAGTGTCTGGTATACAAAATACAGGCAATAAATATCTATTTAATTCATTAATCGATAAAATAATTGGTTATTTTTAAGTTTGCTCCACCTTTACTTTTGCTGGAAACGTTTACTGCCTATACAGAAGTAATTGTTCTACATACATTGGTGACATTTCTAGAGCCACATCAGAGAATATTAGAGCTGGTAAGGGGCTCTGGATAAAAAGGAGTCCTTCTGATTTGGGGTAAGAATTTCAAAACTCAGAGAAGGAAAGAAACAATTGATTGAACCAGCCACTTCCACAAAGCATGGTCTTATCACATTTAGTCCTTATGCACAAAATAAACCCCAAGTGTGGTTAATTTGTCAGTTAAGAGAATGTGCCTCCTTAAAGTTCTTTAATTTCCTCCATTGTTAATGAGTTGAGTTTCAGTCTCTGGCTTGCAGATTCCAAGGCCTGTGTTTTATTTCGGTACATTCCAATATCTTTTACCTGTTTTTCCTCTTGATTTCTTACTGAGGAGTAATAAAAGCCTTCATTAAAAACAAAAAGCATTCTATTTTTAACACATTCTAATCTCATCATTTATTAGAAAAGTAATTATAGGCTCCTCTTACAAGGAATATGGGGCTATAGATAAGGATATGGCAAAGAGCCTGCTCTGTACTCAAGGCAAGATTAAATGACAGGAGACTGAGTAGTCGTAGAGAAAGGGGTCACAGTTTGGAATCAGCTGGGTCTGAAATCAGACCCTAACTCCACACTTGATTCTGATTGTTACCTAACCCAATTCCCTCACCTCACAGAGTAAGTGACTCTAACAAGACTGGAAGGAGAATCAGTCGCAATTTCTTCATAGATCCCTCCACAGTCCAAACTCTCTGCCATTGAGTTGATTCTGATTCATAGCGACCTTCTAGGACGGGGTCGAACTGCCCTTGTGACTTTCCAAGACTGAACATCTTTAAGGGACTAGAAAGCCTCGTTTCTTTTCCATGAAGCAGCTGGTAGTTTCAAACCGCTGACCTTGAGGTTAGCAGCTCAATATGTAACCACTCAGCCAAGGGGGCTCCTTATAGACACTTAGACCTTCCAAGAATGGTTGTGTTGACTCTTGTTCTCGCCTTCTTTCGTAAAGTCTTGGAACATATAACTTACCATCAGAATTTGTGAGGTAAATATAAGATTAATCGTATGTTGCAGATTCAATAAAATAGACTAAGACATGTTTTCTCATATGTATTTTCAAAATTATCCTCTTGTGCAGGATTTTTTTCTTTTTTTAACTAATCAGGAAGATCAATGTTTCTCCCAAAGTATTTGAATGATGATGTGGTAATTTGTAATAGAAGAGAGAAAAAGCAAACTATCTTTGTTGGATCATTAGATAAGTCATAGAAGGACCAGCTCCCAACAACTTGGAAGCATCAAAAATGGATAATCTTTCATGAGAAGAAAGCAAGTATGCACTGTGGATTAATGATAGATGTGGACAGATCGATGGATAGAGGAATGGGTAAAACACCAGATAATCGACTATGTTGTGTTGTTGTATACAGTTGAATCAGTTCTGAGTCACAGTGACTCTGTACAACAGAGCAAAGCACTGCCCTGTCCTACGCCACCCTCGCTGTTCTTCGTATGCTTGAACCCAATGTTGAAACTACTGTGCCACACCATCTTGTTTGGGGTCTTCCACTGTTTCACTTGTCCTCTACCAAGCCTGATGTCCTTTTCCAAGATTGGCTTTCCTGCTAAAACGTCCAAAGTATGTGAGACAAAGTCCTTATCTTTACGGAGCTTTCTCGTGCCACTTCTTCCAAACACACTTGTCGGTTCTTTTGGCAGTCCGTGGTACTTCCAATGTTCTTTGCCAGCACCCTAACTTATAAATGGAATGGGTCTAATCAGGAAAAGGTAGCTGCTCTACCTGAGACTTACCCAGAAAGATAAGTCAAAGAAAATGTGTAGCAGCACTTCCACCCACAAAGATTCACAAAAAAGAAAGTGGTCTGAAACTGGGAAACAACCAGTACCAGTAACATGCCTAACAATGTTATGTTGCAAAAACAAACAAATAAACAATGTTAGAGTGATGCAGGATTTAATAATTGTGTCTGGCAACAGAACAACTGAAAGCGTACAAAATTTTTTAGAGCATGTGTATTAGTTTCAAATACATGTTTATCATTTTTATCACAATGAAATAGGACTACTTTTCATTGTTGCCACTTCATGATACACGATAGGTAAAGTTAGCAGCTCCTTAAAATGGCAGACTGAGTGGGTTATAAATCGAGTTATACAAAAGGAAAATGGATGAGCACTCGTGAACACCAAGGGTTAGCAACTTAAAAAGAAAGGTTTTGCAAATATAAGCAGAACGGCATGAAGTCTTTCTGGTCATGAAAATCCCGAGAACTCCACCTCTACAGGTTCCTCATTTCAAGATTAGTGGAAGGAACGGCCTGGATATAGAACAGATTTTATTCTTATTTTCCTATTTCCTATTCTCTTTCCCTCCTTTGAGGCTGAACAGCTTTGTCGTCTTATCTTTTCCTTCTTTATTTCTTGATTTGCTACCTTCTTCCCGCTCTTCCACTTCTTCTTTAGCTTATTTTCATATCATCAACAATTTTCCTATTCTCCTGCCCATTTCCATTTTTATCAGAGATTGTCGTGTGATTCTCATGTGATTGTCACGGACGTTTAAAATGATAAATATACCAAATGATGAAAAGTTGTTCCAAAACACCTGATTCCACAAATATCAGACCTTCCGTGGGAGAGGGTCACCCAGGCCTGGCCCGGTCACTGTCGTCTGTGGTGAACTTCAGTCTCTACAAGCAAGAGCTGGCTTCTTTGGTGAGGAGCTTCTTGTCGAACTTCCAACAATGTGAAGAGCAATCTCAGGTTGGATTTTTATCCCTCAAAATGTGTAATTAGCAATGCTTGTTTTCTATTAACTGAATGGAGTTTTCATGTCTGAGAATTTTGATCCAAGGATGACGAATGAAAAAATATTATACAGAGGTTTTTTCTGTAGAGATTGCAATGAAGGCCCTTGTACCAATTGCAATGAACGGCACATAACCGCACACCTCCATCCAGGGGGGAGAACAACAGAAACCAGAGGGGAAGGAAGACAGTGGTCACTGTGAGATTTGAAAATAATTAACAATCTACAATTTATCAAGGGGCCCTGAGGGTTGCGGGAAGGAGGGAGGGGGAAAAAAGAGGAGCTGATCCAAAGGGCTCAATGTAAATGTAAAGGAAAGTGAACGTCTAGAAAAGAATGATGGAATATATGTACGAAAATGCCAGACACAATTTATGTATGGATTGTAACAAGAGTTGTAAGAGCCCCCAATAAAATGTTAATTTAATAAAAAAAAGAAGAAGAAAAGAAGGCCCTTTTGGAGGTTTATCCAAATCTGAAAGTGTGAGACTATGTTGCCTCATTAACAACAAAAACCAATTCTGATCCATAATGACCCTAAATGGGATTTCTGACACTGTGAGTAAGGGAGAAGACAGCCTCATCTTCTTCCTGCACAATGACTGTTGGGTTTGAACCACTAACCTTGCAGTTGGCAACCCAACACCTAATCCATAGTGTCACTAGAACTCTTTATATTTGCCTCATGTAATCTACAAAATAACAGGGGTGTAGAAGACAATGAAAACCCTTTTATTAGTGAAACAGCAAGAGGATCCTGTTCACATGTACATGGGGTTACCTCCCTGACCTCCCGATGGCTTGTCCCATGCTCTTTCTGTTGCACTAGAACAATACCTTATCCGCCATTTCCAAGTACTTTCGGAGAGTACCAAAGGAAGATGGCAATAAACTGTGGACCAGATGGAAACTGCAACCCCAGCTTTCCAGTTCAGTAGTGTCCAAGAATGTCCCTGCCGAACCCAGGGATCACTCTCCCTGGTAAGGAAAAAAAGTTTGGGGCTCCAAGAAATAAACCCAAAGCCAAACTCACTGCCATCAAGTTGAAATTTACTCACAGCAACCTTATAGGACAAGGTGGAAGTGCTTCTGTGAGTTTCCACGACTCTTAAGTGTTTACTGGAGTAGAAAGTCACACCTTTCTCCCTTGGAGGAGCTGGTGGTTTCGAACTGCTGACCTTGATATTGCAGGTAGCAGTCCCACAAGTAACCCACTATGTCACCAGGGCTCCTTCCAACAAATAAAAATTACTAAGAAATCTTTGGGTAAAATGTATGGCATATCACTTTATCCCAAAATCAACTTAGTAAAGGATGGAACTAAAAAGACTTAAATAAGTATCTTTGAAAACACTAAAACCTAGTGTTTTTCAGAGATTAATCTTAAGAGCATGAGAGTCAAACATGATTCTGGTTTACAGAAAGAGCTGATCTGAGAGTTCCTCTTGATTAAGGTTGCTGCCTCATACAAATTTTTGCAGTGGCAATCAGAGGAAGCATTTTTGAAATTAGCAATGACAAGGGGCTTTAAATGGAAATTAAACATGAAGAGGCGAGTGAACAATATGTTAGTCTTTATGTAAAATGAGTCAGTCAGAAAAAATGAGCAAATGTCCTTTGGGGGTTCAAGAAAGCTGAACAAAATATCAGGAGAAAAGATATAGTAACATCTTATTCCATTTCCTAATCTCAACAGCTATCCCTCCTCTTTTCAACCCCTGTCTAATCATGAACCACCTGAGACTCACAACACGACAGAAAACAGAGTCATAGTCCAAGGACTATGCCATCAAAGTCTGCTCTGGTGCAAATTCAAGATAGTAAGACCTGCATGTAATGGGAGATGTGCATATGGTTCTATACATATAAAAGTAGGCATCACTTAAAATAGAAAATGATTTTATCCATAAAATTATATCGCACTGAATTTGTGAATGAGCATGAGCAAAGGGCAAGGAAGAGAAAGGCTATAAAACAAACACAGAAAAGGACTAAAGAATAATAAGATAATGTATTAAAATTCAAAGAAACAAGCATTTTGACTATATTATAAATATGAATTAAGGATACTGAACGAATGCAAAGATATCAATAATAATGGATATGTGAGCTCTTTTCTGTACTGGCATTCCAGGCAGTTTCCAAATTGAAACTGGTGATGTGCCAAAGGTAATTTAAGACACTTGTTTGGAGTTCAGAATACATGTTCCCATAGAAACATTGTTGAATATATGAATTAGGTTCCTAGGTTACCCATGAATTTTTATCTAAACCAAATATACATGCAAAGCTAAAATACAATTAATCTTTATTTTAATCAATAAAAAAAATAATGTTGCAGTAGAACAAAGGGAGATGAAACAATTGAGGAAATATATTTCATTTAAATCATTTTATTGGGGACTTACACAGCTCTTATCACAGTCCATATATCCATCCATTGTATAAAGCACATTTGT
>NW_022103898.1:40571357-40583524 GCF_000313985.2 Echinops telfairi | reverse complement strand
GATAACAGATGTATGAGCCCCTAATAAAATGTTAAAAAAAAAAAGCCTGTAAATTGTTTGTTTGTTAACCTTTATGGGTATGTTCCAGTCAAGTCTGATGGTGTACCATGCCCTGGCCTTAAGGTCTATTTTTGGTGTTCCCCGGGGCTCTTCATTGCTTTGCTCCCCTTGCTGCTCTGTTGCACACCCTTAATGTTTTGCCCTAGTGTGGTAGGGTGACATTGGGCACAATTTCCGCACTGTGTCTCCAGTGTTGTCCCCCCTAGCACTATGGGTTAGTGAGGGGCATCATGTCTCATGGTGGGGCCAGCCTTCTGGTCTTCTCTGTGCATTGGCTGCTGTAATCAAGAATATCATTCTCCGTGCTTGGTGGGCCAGAAACTGTCCCACTCTCTCTCTTTCCCCCTTCATTTGCTCCTGTGTGCTCTGCCCAGATGTCCCCCTCTCTGAGGAATTTTAGAGTTCCTGATAAAGGGCTTCTGAGAATTACCAAAAGGTTTAATATGTTATTAACACCAAATCTTTATTGAAGTCCATTTTTACTTCTTTTTTCTCTAATTGCACTGTCTTAATGATTTCAACTAGTTTGTAGCTTTAAATACCTCCTAGATGCTGAGATTTCCCAAATTTACAATTGCACCACAGATCTCTCTACTAGACACTAGCCAAGGATGCAAGCTTACACAATGCTTTCTGGCCTAACCAAACCAAATTGATTGCCATAGCAACCCTAGATATGGTTCCCAAGATGGTAAATCTTTATAGAAACAAATTAGCTCTTCTTTCTCCTGAAAAGCAGCTAGTGGGTTTAAGCTGCTGTTGCTGTGATGAGTAGCCCACAGCATAGCCCATTATGGCACCAGGACTCTGTAAACCTCTCATATTTAACCTGTCCCAAACAATGCCGTATTCTACCACCCAACCCACTTCTCCTACCACCACCACATGCTCACCTGGTCTGCCTGCAGTCTTCTCCATCTCAGTGACTAACAACACTAGCCTTCCATTCTTGATACCGCTTTCTTCTCATCCTAAACCCAGTCCTTCAGCACACTTTGTCAGTTCCAGCTTAACATACTCATACATTCAGAATTCTACTACCCATTTCTCTCTCTTCTTCCTCCTCCTCCTCCTCCTCTCTCACTTGTCCAAGGTGGCATCATCATCTCTTGGCTATAGTTGTACCTGCCTCCCAGTTCAGCTCTCTGCCTTACTTTGGGCAACCAAAGTCTGGTTTTAGTCAGCAGCCAGAAAGGTCCTGCTCAGTATAAATTCAACCATGTCTCTCCTTTATTCACAGCCTCCTGGTTGCTACTATCTTACTCAAAGTAAAGCCAAAATGCTTACATTCCATATGAGACCCTAATACAAGGTGACCATTCTCCCCCTCCCCCCAAGCTCTTTGTTCATCTACTTTTTTTTTTTGCCTGACTCATATGGCTCCAACTTGACTTCTTTGCTTCCTTGAGCATTCTAGTTCTGATGTTTTCAGGGACTGTTGTCCCTACTGTTACCACTACCTATAATGTTGTTCCCTCCGGGAAAGTAGCTCCATGGTCAGGACTTCCATATCGCCCACCCACTGTCCCGGGTGTTTTGTTTGGTTTTAATTTGTCTTTGTTGTCATCCCTTGCCATGCTCCATGCCACTTTTATTTCTCTTCTTAATCATTATCATCATCTAATATACTGTACATTTAACTTTTTGTAGTTTATCATTTCTCTCCCTCCTTCTAGAATGCAAGCTTCAGGAGGCCATGAGTTGTGTCCGCATTATCTAAAATAATAACACTAAAATTAATTAACTAGATAAATTAACAACTAAATGGTTTTTTAAAACTTTCCAAGTGATCTCTTGGCATTCTTACTTACCCTTTATACCCTACTAAATATACTATGAATTACCTTGAATTATTCTGACTTACCATTTTAATGCTACTTTTGAGTGTGTGTGTGTGTGTGTGTGTGTGTGTGTGACAAATAGGAGAAAGACCATCAAAAGCAGCTTCTCTGGTCTCTCTGTCTTCAGCTTTGCCATGGTCCCATTCCTCTGCAGTCACCAGGATCTGTCTAGAGCACGGGTCTGCTGAGACACTAGATAGGACACTTCATGACATGGAGGGTAAACTCCACTCTTTTACCTTGGTTTATAGAGGATTCCTTCTTCATGTTCAACCCCCTGCATAGTTTAACCACTTCATCGTGGGTGAATGAAATGTCAAATAGAGAGCAAATGGGGCTGTAAAGAGTCTTGGACCGGGATTGCCACTGTAGTTCAATCAATGTTGATACTGGATCAGCAGACTTGGTGATTGTTATGATATTTTACCAGTTGGCCAGTTGTCATTCCTATGCATGAAGCAATCCCTTGGGCAGTGTTCATAACTCACAGAGTCCCTACATCATTAGTTATGGTGCATTGATCTGGCGCATGGTTATGGTGATAATGATACTACCATTATATTTTATTGCATTAAATTTCATACAAAATCCGTGTGTGTGTGTGTGTGTGTGTGTGTGTGTGTGTCACAAGTAGAAAGACTGTCATATTGCATTTGACATGGATTTGAGAAGGTTTAAGGTGGAGCCCCGGTGGCAGAGCGGTTATGTATTGGGCTGTAATCTGCAAGCTCACCAGCTCCAAGAAAGATGAGACATTCTCCTGTCGGATGCAGCTGCAGCCTCAGAAACTCACAGAGGCAATTCTACCCTGTCCTACAGGGTCCCTGTGAGTCGGCATCAACTCTATGGCAGCGCGTTCGGTTATTTATGAAAACAGCACTGGTAACTGCAATGCACTGTGCTGTCTTCTCCTCCTCTGTTTAGAGTGTGACAAATGGTGGCATTCTCAATTGGCAGGAAACAACAAGGGAAATGTGTCAGGGTCTGTTTTGTGCAGGAGAGAGGGAACGTTAGGCAGGTTTGTGCATAATGATGGGCTCTCAAGGGAGTCATTAGAATTTGTCGCACTTCTTCCTGGTGCTGCCTGGGCTTCTCTGCCAGAGAATTCTGAGAAAAGGTTTGTTGTTTCAGCTTCAACACTGCGTTTTAGACCGATTTATTGAGTAGAGTGCATGTAGGGACATGAATGCTTAGCGAGTGGTGTTTGTATTCCTGTTTTGTCTCTGTGCCTCAGGATCCCTGGCAGGTTTATTTTTCAGAAGTCTTATAAAAAATTGATCCTAAGAAATTTAAGCTGGAATTTTTGACTTCCAGAAAATATGATTTATATTTTCCGATAATGGGATAAGAGAGCTTCAAAGGAAGCTATGAAGAGTCTTTATTGTGCCACATTTGAAAGGGCACACTTATTTCCAAATGGAGACATCAGGCCCTATACAGAATTAAACATCTCATTTGGACCAAAGAAAGCCAACCACATTTTGGTTTTGAAAATGGTCTGTTCCCATTGCAAATAAAATGATGTTTCTGGCTTGCAATGAAAAACATATACTCCTTGTTCATCCACTCTGTTTTCTGCAACATCTACAGAACTCTCCTTGTCTTCCTCCCCTTTGCATCACAGCTAGCCCCACTCGGATGAGAGAGGAGGCGATTTTAGTGAACCAGCTAGGCATTTCTTGCCACAGTTTTTCATGGCTTGGAAGAACCAAGAAAAAGTAGCAAACTTACTTCTGGGAGTGTATTATTTTTAGCTCATTTCAAAACAGACCTACTTGAATTCATGTTTTGAATAGCCTTACAATGAATCTGGGACCGCTAAAAGATAAATTACTGTTTGTAGTTATATCACATACTGTGCATACACACATGACTTAGAAGCACATTATCACACACACACATACATATATATACATACTATGTACAAATACACATCTCATACGCATACCAATGCCCTCTAATACGTATCACATACTCATCCCACATAAAAACGCATTTAACATTTCACATATACATATGCTACATGGATACACATGGGACACATAGGTATATCATATGCAAATTCGCTTGGATAGATATATTCACGCATATACACTATGCAACACACAAACTCACACCCTTCTCCACTTACAAGTGCACACACCACAGACGTTAACCATTCCCATGCCACATACGAATCTACCACATACACGTATATCCCATCACAAACACACACTACACATATATGAGGAAACCTCAAAATCTTTGTGGAAAAATTGGAGTAAAAGACTGTGAATTTTTCCCACAAATTGTTTGGCTCTCCCATCATTTATACTCTCCATACATAACCATATCACATATACAAGTATGTGATATGTCATGTCACAAACATAACATATACAAATTCACACACCAGTCGCAAGCACATGCAAACTCATATACACCGCACACACATACTAACCACATATACACATATATACTACATCTAATCATATAGCACACATACAATCAAGGGCAGTTGATTTGGTTTGGGGTTTGGGTTCAGAGCATAACTTAAGAGATCTGCGTGAGGACATCCAGCAGGGGAGCAGCTCAACTGGGGAGCTGGATTCAGTGGCAGTACACTGACAGACCACATACAAGACATTCACACCACACTGCATACCACATGTGCACACACAACCTTGACACATATGGGCACACCCCACACCATTTATAAATATGCTCACTACACACATACCCACACCCACAGACCAACGCGTCTCTGTCTTTGAATAGAGGACCTAGGGTGACCAAGGTGGGAAAACGGCAAAGAGAGGATTCAGATTTTGAGGCACAATGGAAGGTGTGGAATTCAGCTTCGAATCTGATTTAAGAGCTCCATTAAACGAGCTTCACTGTCTCTTTTTCCCAGGTAGGTTAGGGTTCAGAACCCGGATCTTTCAGCATTTCCTGTGTTACCCAAACACGCTAGCAGCTGCTACCCTCACACTGCTTACTTCACTGGCTCATCTTTGACATCATAATTGAAGCAGCCAAGAAAAGAATTTTCCCATTAGAATACATTGTATTTTGTCTATAAATATTAGAACTTGCCATTTTTTAAAAGTCCCCACTTTCCAAATCATTGTTCAATCTGCAATAAATAAGGTCATTTCTAAATTAACCATACCAGTACCTGATGTTCACAAACCCACTCCAAGGCCTCTATGCACAAAAATAAATTTTGCAGGTGCCCAGCTCTGGGCACCATTCAACTTTAATACAGAAACACTGAAAATGATGTCTTTCACCTGTGATGGCTGATACTGGAACCCGAAAATGAATCTAAGTAAAGTACAATGGCCCATCAAATAAAGAGCTCTTGCTCCATTCAACAGCTCCACTCAATGAAACACTAGACTCTTCTCCATTGATTATGGTGGAGTTATTTTCATTTCTATGACTGTGTGAAAGATAGCTCCTAAAATAAATGCTTACGGGTACTAAAATGAATGCTTGTTCCAAATACATACTAGAGGGAAACAAAGCTGAGGGCTGGTTCATTTTGGTGGCTATTAAATCGGTCTTCCAAAGGAGACGTTGAATCCAGCTCCCCGGTTGAGCTGCTCCCCTGCTGGATGTCCTCATGCAGATCTCTTAAGTTATGCGCAGAACCCAAACCCCAAACCAAACCAACTACCCTTGTGCTGATTCGGACTCATAGTGACCCGATACAGGGCACACAGAGCCGGAAATCCTCTGGGAGCAAACAGCCTCATCCTTCTCCCACAGAAAGGCTGGTGATTTGGGGATCACTGAATTTGGGATCAGCAGACCAGCGCTTACCCAGCAGCTCCACCAAAGCTCCATGTTTGGAGCAAAGACTCAGGAATAGCGAGCTAAGGCCAATGGAGAGCAGCTATTCCTGGGAAGCAAAGTTACATGAGAATTGGGGGGAGGCGACTGCTGTGCAAAAGAGTTGAGATGTTCACAGTTATCAATCATATTTTTGAGGCCAGATTTTGGCCTTCCACATCCTCTAGCTTTACGTAGGGTCACTTCCATTTTCTTTTAAATAAGAAAATGGATGCTCTGACGTGTTATAAGAATCTTCCCACAGGTCACACAGTATGTGACAAACTAGAGAACTGAACCCAAGTTGGGATAATTGTAAAAGTTCTAAAATTCTCTTTCTTTCTACTCTCAAATATAATACATGTTCTGAAGAGCCTTTTCTCCATCCCCCACATAATGGTGATCCTACGTCCTAAATATCAAGCTAATGATATCAGCCTATTGGGGGGGGGGGCTGGGGGAGGAGTGTGGCTTGTGGAAAACTATGCTACTTCAGAATGACTTGGGAAAAGAGCACAAAGCCATCTCGATTATGACATTTTTGGTCTTCTCTGCAGGACAGATCAAGTTCCTGGGTTGTTCCCTAAAAACACATCCCCAAAGATAGTTTGAAATGTAGACACTGCTCAATACAAGAATTACGGCTTTTTCAGCGTGGCACGTGCATGAGAAAGACAAAGGAAAATCTGAAAGAAAACTGTGTAGAAAAAAGGGAAGGAGGAATGGAGGCAGAAAGGTGAACTATCACCCAAGAACCATTCTATGAAGAAACAGGAAGTCTTAGAAGGACATTGTACATCCAAAGTTTACTGGGCTGTCAAGTGATGCATTCAGGAAGCCCGGCTCCGAACAAGGTCAAATGCCCTGAGACCCCACTAGCACATGCCTCTTCGCTTTTCTCCTGCATTCAGTCCAGAGTGAAGAAGCATCAGAAAATCAGCCTCTTAAAGGAGAAACCGAGAAGGCTTTTTCTAGATATTCCAGAAGAAAGAGGTGTCAATTAAGGGCACAGAATGACACTACCTCTTTCTATCCAACGAAAGGGTCCCATTTCATCAGTGGGCTGCAGAAGTACATACCTAAGAAAGCCTCAGAAGTTCAGAGATTTCTAGGAAGACTAGAAGGTGAAATGAGATGACAAGAGTTCTCTCAGGAGCTTATTCAGTGGGAGTCTGAGAATACAGCACCTCCCCCAATGTATGCAGATCCTCCAACTCTAAATGTTTGCAAAGAAACGAATACTTGTTTCCATTCCAAAGTTGCCAGTGATCTCTATATGTTCATTCTAATTCCACATTCCTTGTGTAAATAAAGTAAGATTGTGATGATAATTCCATGTCCATACATTTGGAAACGAGGCAGTGCTTTTTTGGGAACTAGGAATGAGTATCACAGAGGAAACACTATTCCTAAATTAATAAAATGCACACATACACACCACACATCACCTGAGAACACTCTCCGATCTGTGATCATGAAGCCTTGTCCGTGAACAAGACAGCTAAAAGCTGGGCAGGTGAACTTACCTTTGGGACTCTGAAGAAAGTCTTTGTTTGGCTTTCCTTCCCCCTTTGTTGTGATATAAGACTGCTTCTCCTATCACTTTCTCCCGGACACAGTCTCTCATTGTTTGGGTTGAGACTAAAGAAAATGTTCATATCATAGAAAAGCAATGTGCTCCCTTCTTTTGTCTTTTTCAGGGAATTAGTAGCTCGTGTTCCACTAACTGAACTGTTTTTCCTTCTTGCATTCCTATAAGTAAAGTGGGAACGTCAATGCTATAATTTAGAATCATTCCATTCGATTCATCCTAAATGGGTTCTGTTCTCGTCGCAACATTTATCTCTTGACTTCCCTACAGGCCCCCAAGTGTCCTCTCTGTAGAACTGAGGTCTTTGGAAACATAATGAAATGTGTCAGGCTTTTGAATTAGGCTCTAGAAACTGTCCTTTGAATGGTCAACTGGATTTCTTGTCAGTTTAGAAGCCAGTTTCAATATTGTTTTACAACTTATTTTACAGAAGGACTTGGGAATTTCTAAATAGACAATAGATGTTGTTCCAGAAAAAATCTGATGGAAATATTTGACTTTTCTGACATTCATTTGTAACTGGAGGTTTAAAAATAGCAACTAGTCATTAGACAGTAGCTTCAATGAACTCTTTGATCACCCAATTACCAAGGGTGAGGATGAAGACCAATGATCCCAGCTATTAGACAGTGGGGATTCTTACTGTGTGTCATTCAGTAACAAGCGAAAGTTCACACTCTAAAAGTTTAGTAATATTCTAAACTAACCCAGGGAGGCAACTAATCCAGTTTTTGTCTGACTGATATCTTTTCTGATTGGTCAGACTATATGCTACACTAATTGCTAAGTTTTTCCCATCTAGTCCAATTCCTTATTTTAAAAATAAGCCAGCAATGTCTCAGATAAGTTAAATGAATCATTCAAAGTCATGCAGATAATAGATAATAGTCAAGAGTACTTCAAGTCTTCTGAATTCCACTTCAACACCCTTTTCTATAACTTGTGTGATCATCAAAATATATAAAACCATGAACCGTATTCTAACAAGACTCCACTGCTCTGCTAACTGAGAGGGAGGCCTTACAATTCAACATACTAATTCAATTATTCTGCAGCCTTAGCAGTATTCCTAAAATGCACAGTTGTTAAAGCTTATAATAAATACAAATACCTTTTTTGGTGACCAACATAATGGAAACTACGCTCAGAAATGTCTACCCAGAAGCAGTAGAAGGAAAATAACATTTACCAGTTCTCTTAACTATAATTCTGATTGTCAGCAATAATGTTTTGACTTTGAATAATTCTTGTGTACTTTCCATAAGTAAATTTGGGCAGGTCTTCAGATAAGATTCTGAGGTTAGTGGTTAGACTAGGTGACAACTAAGATCATTTCAACCCCAAGAGTTGATCATTTCTTGAAAAGCATATAGCACAGCTTCAAGAGAGGACCTCATCGACAAAAAAACCTCTGCGATGCACTCTAATAGGAACAACAAAAACCAAACAAAACAATGCAAACCCAAAAATATAGAAAATTTTGGAAACTAGACCAGGTTCAGCCAGTATCATAGAGGGGAATCTACTGACAAAGCTTTAACTGTTCAGATTGGATTTATGCCTTTGATCTTCTGTACTCCTCCCTCCCAAGCACTCTGTTTAGTGACCACCTTCTTCCCATCCCTCAATTTTAGACAGGGGGAATTCTCCGGAGGCTTGTTTCCTATGTTGTTCCACAAATGAATCTTGGGCTCCCACTGTCGTCCATCGTCTTCTGCACACCAGATTCTCACAATTTAGGCTCTGATATTGATCCCTCCTGAGGTGGTTAGTTTATTGTGCCAACCTGGCCAATAAACACATGTGGGGCTAATTGAAGGGTGGAGGGATAAATGGCTCGGTGAGTTTCAAGTTCTCTGGTCTCTTGCTTTGTAATGGTCGGACCAGGGTGCAGCTGCCTTAGCCAGGTCCCTGCTTTAGCTGGAGGGGCTCACTTCCTGAAAGACATCCCTGAGCAGAAGCCACATGGATCTACCCCGATGCAGCCCTGGGTGCTGGAGCACCTGTGTGGAGACCCCTGCCAGTGCTGAGATGCTTACATGCTCACTGATTCGGCTTTCCTCCTGCAGTCCACATCATTGCATCTGTTTTGTGAGATGGAGGAAGACTTTGTGGATTGGTGTTGGACATATGGGTTCAGGGGCTAAACTTGGGGGCTTGGGCAGCACTGGGTTGGGATGTTTTCTTGATGTGCACTTACCCTTTATATGAAACTCTCTCTTATACATGAGTTTCTGTGGATTTGTTTCTCTAAAGTACCCCGACTAATACACTTCCTTAGACTTTAGATTAAATGGATTCCAATCCTTCAGTAACTGATGATGGTGTTCTTCTTTCATGTGGACTTAGTTGACATCTCACTTAGATGGCTGCTTGTTTGAAGATAAGCTTTTTTTTTTTTCTTTTTTAACATTTTATTAGGGGCTCATACAACTGTTATCCCAATCCATACACACATCAATTGTGTAAAGCGCATTTGTACATCGTTTCTCAAAACATTTTCTCTCCACTTAAACCCCCGACATTGGGTCCTCATTTTTCCCCTCCCTCCCCTCCCTCATGAGCCCTTGATAGTTTATAAATGGGTATTTTGTCATATCTTGCCCTGTCTGACGTCTCCCTTCACCCACTTCTCAGTTGTCTGTCCCCCAGGGAGGAGGTCACACACAGTTCCATGTAATCGGTTCCCTCTTTCCTACCCATTCTCCCTTTACCCTCCCTGTTTTGCCACTCACACCACTGTGTGAGTGAAGATAAGCTTTTAAGATCACAGACGCTATTTTATCTGATAGCCAGACACTTTCTAAATTCTTCGCCACACTTCGCTATAGCACTTGTATCTTCTCTGTTCCCTTCCTGACGGCAAGTATTGGGCAGGGCCATGGTGTAAGAACTAATTGTTCTTAAGTTGGAGCTAGGATTTAGGGCAAGCCCAAAACCCATTCCTGGATCTATATGGGTTTTTTTTCCCTTTTAATTTGCTGTAACTTGGAAGTTAATGCATATGTCATACCATTACATAGTTTATCATGTCAACCAGAATTGTACAATTGCTACCATATCAGTCTCCAAGTAGAATATCCTATAAAATAATTAATGCGGGCATGGATACTTATAACTATTTATATACTGTACCTAACTAATATCCTTAAATCATTCCTGTTTCAATGAATAGTCTCATACTACAGGAGCACCACCCATGTCATGGAGTCAGTTCCAACTCCTAGCAGCGCCTGAGTCACTATGAGTAGAACAGCCCCATAGAGGGTTCGCACCTGTGGAGCTTTATGCAAACTGACTGCCACATCTTTCTTCCTTGCAGCAACTGGTGGTCTTGAACTGCAAGCCTTTTTAGTTAGCAATGGAGTCCTTTATCCACAACATCGCCAGACTGCCTTCTACAGATGCTCCATGTTCTAAAACCACAACCCAATTCATGAGAACTGGGTTGCTACAGATGCCAGTTAGTCTTATGAAAAGTATTTCTTCAAATAGCTTTTTTTGGAATACTGACAGCCCAGAAACCACTAACATTTCGACATTATACCAGTAGAATTCTTTACAGAATGTTCATTTTACTGCTCAGTCAGTTCATTGCCAGATCTATCTTTCAATGTCGGACTAATACAGACATCGTCGTGTGAGTATGACAGTCAAAGACCAATTTTTTACTAGCAATAGATCGGGAATAAAAAATGAGCCACAGTGTGGTCATGTTCCCTGCGGCAGATATTGCACCTTGGCTACTCACCAACTAGTCCAATCTTGTCCACTCGAGGACAAAGGTTGGACAGCTAAGCCCCACGTTCCCAAGAGGGTGTTGTCTGGGCCCTAGGTTCTTTAAAGCTCATTGACATCCTGTTAGCTACATGATACCTTAGGTTCCTTCACTTTCTGTTGACACTCGCTAGTGTGAGTTCTATTTCTACACCGATGGATCCTGATGACTGCAATAATATTGTAATTCTCTTCACCTCATTAAGGATTGTAAGCATAGGTGAGACAGAAAACGTATCTTTTATAGTTGTTTTACCATTGGCATGTTTAACATTAATTACTTTCTTGAGGGTAGGAGAAGTGTCTTGGGAGCTGTCAGAGTGAATCAAAAGTGCTGAACAGCTACCTCCTATCCAGACTGACTCACAGCCATCTGCACAGACACACAGCCATCTTCACATCCCTCTCAATATGGTAACCAATGATGAATGGCTACAGAGGGCAAATGAGCTTTAGATGGAGTATACCCGATGCTGCTTAGACTTTTAGAGGATAAAGAAGTGATTCTTGGGAGCCACAGTCATTAGAAGCCTTGTCCATAGAGGAATTGCTAAGCCTGATTTGTGTCGGTTTGTATTTCTCAACGTGTGGCCCCAGACAAACAGCTTCAGGATTAATTAAAAACTTCTTTAAAATACAATTCATACACCCCCACACATACATGCGTACCTCCTGAATCATGTTTTCTGAACATGGCCTCGAGGTGATTTGGATAGAAGTTTGAAGAGCTCAGGTGTAGGTTTCCTGAGCTGGAGTTAAAGAACACTAATGGTATAGTGCAAAAGGAATGAGACAGGGGAAGAACCAAAGCTCTGAATTCGAAAGAAGTGCATGCTAGATATGGAAAGACTGTACATGCAACTTCTTTCCCATGTAAAATGGGAAAAGCTGTCCCAGAACCCTCTCAAGGGTAATTGAGATGTGGTAAGATCCAGGGGATACCTGAAAGGCCCAATGTGGCCTTAGTGACACTGAGATTGTCAAGGTACTAGAAGTGTGTACAAAGTATGTCTGTGTGTCTGTTAAAGGATTAATGATTTGATCACACACAAAGACTAGATTGGATACTTCAAGTTGTGTGT
>NW_022103898.1:40562901-40570799 GCF_000313985.2 Echinops telfairi | reverse complement strand
TTTGGCAATGCCAGTAGAGTGGGCATGGTATTCGCCTGCCAGTTGCACTATGTTAAAACTTAGAAAGTTGCTGATATTCAACTACTTTGACCTACAAAAGTGAAAAATTCATAACACTAAACCTAATGTATTCTTTGATCTGGGAAACATCATCTCTTTATAAATACTGTGTCTCAAAAAAAGTGAATCCTGGGATTAGAAAATATGGAGGCAGTATATAATATTAAATGCCCTCTAAAGATTTGGATGCTAGTTTCTATAGAAGTAATTGTATAGCGTTGATTTTTTTAAAAATATATCAAATGAAATATAATGTTGTTCTGAAGCTATTAGAAGAGAACAGTTAGGGAGTCTGATCATTGAAAATTTTTAAATTAGATAATGGCGGTGATTGTGCAACTCTGTGAATGCACACTTTAAAGGAGTGAACTTTATGTTATAAAAGTATACCTCAATAAAGACATTATGAAACATAGAAGGAATTAGAACTATCGAGAATGACAGCATAAAAGCAATATGTGCATCTTTTCTGCAGCTCCACAGAGAAGGAGGAACACATTCCTGCCAAGCGCAGACATCTGCCTGGTTGCTAGCCAACCTTCACAGTATCAACTCTGCGAAGATTGCACCTCGCAGCTTCTACCCTTGCCAAGTCATGAATGTAAATAACCATGAAGTATTAATAGCCTCTGGTATTTCCAGCACCATGCTTGAATTCTGGAGAGGGATCCCCTGAACATTCCTAAAGTGATGCATGGTGGGAACAGTCATCTTTGTAAAATGCCATTTGAGTCTTTAGAGGAAGGATCCGTTTTCAAACCCATTTACTCAGGGAAGCTCCTATCGCTGATTCAAGGCAGTGGAATACATGGAGAGGCTTCCTTTAGTCAGTGACTCACCACAGAGGGCGGGTGTTCCTGCATCTGACTTGAATGAAAGGAGGCTCAGAAAAAGGCACATTTTCACAGACTTCATTTTACATACAGCCTTGGAGAGCTCAAGAACCTCTGATCCCTTCTCAGGACCCCATATGAAGAACCCTGGTCTAAGAGCCATCCAACCTGTCTGCAGGCTAGTGGACAATTTTCTTAAAACTTAACTTCGAAAACATAATACAGAAATCTCAGAGCAGTCAGTCCTAGGGAACCCTGTCTCAAATAATGCTTATTTCTCCTGACTGGATCCCAAGGCTTATGGGGGGCTGCACATGACATGGGAAAGTAGAAGAAAGAATGTTGTAGAATGAATCAAAATGACCTATTTTCATTCACTTTGGCTTCCCTGTTATGTTTTCTCAGTTGTCGTCTTATTATATTGTTCTATTCCCAATATTTCTTTGCCACTGTAATTTACCCCAATATCTGGACAGACATATAGTGGCAAAATTGCTTAAATCTCATTTTTTTCTCATAGGAATGTGTGTCAGTTATCACTAACAAGTCTAACCCATAGCAGGAGACTGCTGAAGAAACCCGAAACAACCATCTCCCACAATTATTTCTAAGCTCTGATAATACTGTCAGAGGCTCAATGCATGATTTTGAGTGCAATTTTAAAAGCACCCATTAAAAAAAAGATGGAATCAAAAGTAACAGGAACATAGTGCGTTTCTGTTGTATCCTCAGCATTATGTCTAAATGCAAGAAGAACGCAAAGGAAAATGAGCTTCCTCCTGCAGAGAGCTTACCACCAGTTGAGAAGCAAAAAGAGACAAACAGATCAATGAGCAAATGGAAGAACAATTAGTTCTAAATATTCACATTCATATCCCATAAAGTAGGGAAAATATTTTAAATATGAGAGACGTGTTCTATGTTCTACCATCTGATTTGTCTGTACTAAATATTGAGGGCTTGGTGAACGCTGTATTGAATAGAAAAATGCAGGGGTGGGGGCAGGGAGAGAAAAGACATGTCAACAATTACCAATAACCATTTATTTCCTGGGACCATACTTCCATGCTACAGAATACATACTTAGCAAAACTAAGAATTCTCTAGCAGTTTTCATGAATTGTATATAATCCAAGTCTATAGCTCCCAAATGATAAGAAACGAAAGGTTGCTTTTTTTCTCGCCCCTTACTTGAGGATCCAACAGGAAATGTCGAAGGAAAAATCTGTTCTTGCAATTTTCTCAAACAGAAACAGAAACATTAACATAAAAAATATAGCAAATGGGACTGTTCTCTCGAGACTTCTAACCTAATTAGTGAGAATAAAGTCTTTCAGATATTCAGCTCGTGTTTGGAGATGATAAAAAAATAATTGAATACATTTTCTCCTTCACTATCTATGGGGCACAGGCAGTGCCACTGGAGGTGAAAGGAGGCTGACAGAAGCACGTTTGCTGGCAGAGGCTTATCTAAGTTATGGCAGGTAGGAGATAAGCCCTGGGCAACACTTGAAGGGGGGTGCCACTGACCAATGTCTATTAACCAGCTGTGAGAGATCATTCAGCTAATTCACACTCATATTTTCTTATTTGAGGGTCATTTCCCGACTTCAAGGAGCTCTGGCAATGGAGTGGGGTAAAGTATTGAGCTCTGGCCACAAGCCCACCATCGGCTCCACAGAAAATGGGAGTGTCTACTCATCTAAACAGTTACAGTCTTGGAAACCCAAAGAGCAGGTCTACTCTGTCCTGTAAGGTCAATATGGGTTGGGATTGGCTCTATGGCAGTGAGGCTGGTTTGGATCCTGATGTCAGATGTCAGGGCTTTCTTTCTGGCTCTCTCTCTTTCTCGCGCACCCTCCTCTCCCTTTAGGTCTGCCTCCTTCATGGCCCACTCCATCAACTCAAGCACACGCTCATCACCGTAAGCCAACCTGCTCTGGGCATTCTAGGCTCTTGCTGCCATTCTAGGTTCCAGACATGTCATTCACCCACCTGCTCTTCAAATTCCGTCTGTCTCTGCCAGACTATTCTCCCCAAATGCAATCCTCTGTCAAACTGGAAGGGGAAGTTACCCAAGGACAGAGTAGGGCCAAGGGGCCAGAGGTGAGTTGAACCAGACTTGATAGCACCCAACTACCATAACAATATCTTCTAGTTTCATCCATGAGATGGTTTACAGATTCATGGTTATTCTTTAACATTGCATATTATTCACATATATATGATAGTTTGCTTAACCATTGTTTATATCTTTTTGCTCTCCTGAATAAGGTTATGATGAACATGGATGTGCATAAAGCTGTTTATGCTGTCTCTTATTTCTCGAGGGTATATACCGAGTAATGGGATTACTAGATCATATGCCATGCAATTGATTATTCTTATTTATTTGAAATGAAGGTCAACACCTTTTACTACCTCTACTGGTCTTCATCATTTCTCTTATAACAATTTTAGTGGAATACGATTTACATACATATAGATTTACCTATTTAAAATCTACAGGAAAATGATTTATAGTATATCATAGATATAGTGCTGAAACTGTCACCACTTCCATTTTTAGAATGTTCTGTCACTTTACAATTAAATGCCACAAATTCACAGAGGTACCACTTCTCCCCCATTAAGATAGTTATGATTCTCAATGGGAAATAACAATTGTTGGGGAAGATAGGACGAAATTGTAACTTTCATGGGTTGCTGGTGAGGATGCAAAATGATACAGACACTGGGGAAAACAATGTGGCAATCCCTAAAAAATATTAAAAGTAGAACTGCTACATGACCGTATGTGTTAAGCCAAGTTACTAAAGAAACAAATTCAGACATGTATAAGAGAGCTTTATATCAAGAAGTAACTATATATCAAGCAAATATCCCAGTCCAGTCCAGATCAGGTCCATAAGTCTGATACTAGTCCATTTATCCCTCTTCAGACTCATGTAGTACATGCAATGATGCAGAATGCAGGAAGATCACAGGCTGGTGGATGCAAAGTCATGTGGATCCAATGGTAGTGGCCTCATTACAGGATTTACAGCAACCAGGGCCAGACAGCATGAAGGTGAAGGCAGAGAAGTGGGATGAGAAGGCATGAGAAGGCCACGCTCACAAGAGAGGCACTATCAGGCTGTGACCCAATTGACAGGTTGAATACCACCCCTACACTTTTATATCTCTTCAAGTTGACACAAAATTATGTAACCATCACATCCAACAATCTCAATTCCAGTATATATCCCAAAGGATTGGAAGCAGGAATACAAACAGAAACTTATACACCAATGTTCATTACTGCACTATACAAAGAGACAAAAAGATAAAAACAATTGTGCTTGACACAATGGATGTATATGTGGATTGCGATAAGAATTGTACGAGCCCCCAATAAAATGGTTTACATTTTTAAAAAAAGATAAAACAATCTAGTTTTTCATCAATAGGTGAATGCATAAACAAAATGTTGTAGAGACATATATTGGAATAAAATGCAGCATTTGTTCTTAATTCTTTCCCAAATTTTATGAATGTATAGATCCAACTTGCAGGCCTTTTTCTTTATTGAAAAAAAAATTCCCAATACATACACACAAAATAAGTACACTTAGTAAGAGCATAAATAAATATAAAACTAGTTTAATTTTTCTTTTTAGGCAGGCCTTGGGGGAGCATGAACAGTTAATTTTCTCATAGTTCAGGAGACTGGAAGTCTGAAATCAGGGTGCGGGTTGTAGGGATAGGCTTTCTCTCTCTGATGGCGGTAGCAGGAAGTCCTCGTCGATTTTAGCCTCTGTTCTTGGGCAATCTTTACAGGGATTGGCATCGCTCTTCCTCCTGTCTCTGCATCTGTCCCGTGCGTGCTCATTTCTTGTATTGTTTTTACTAGACTTTTCATTGTGAATTAGGTGGGGGGTTTACATTCAGAACATCAATTCTGAATTCAACAATTCAAATAACTCAGCAACCTCCCTCCTTGCAATTCTATCCCACCATCACCCCTGATTTCTCTTCTCCCTCTTATGGACCTCCAGCCTCCCTTTGACCCAAGTCAAAACCTGCCAGCCTCCTGGTCCATTGCTTTATCTTCTCACTCTTGCTCTCCCTCCCCAAAATGTCTAAACAGCAAAGAAGGAACTCAAAGGCATGCACCTTCCTGGAGAAGGTGTTTATTTTGCTTTCAATCTACCTTTTTCAGCGTGTCTAGGAGTCTTGGAGGCACTGTTGGGCAAGTGCTGGAAGGCCGAGTGGAAGGTTCAAATCCACTAGTTGCTCTGAGGGAGAAAAATGAGGTTGTCCGCTCCCACAAGGCTTACAGCCATAAAAACCCTACATAGAGTCACTTATGGATTGGAATGGACTCAACAGAACTTGAGTGAGGCTTTGGCTACCTTATGGCATGGAAAAGTGTGTGTCAGGATTATAACCCTTAACCAGATTTACTCAACCTCTGTGCTGAACGAGTAATCCAAGCAGCTGAACTGTAGGAAGGAGAGCGCACCATTTCTCTCTCTGCTCCTGCTCCTTTGGGTTTCATTGGTCCACTGAGCATATGTGTGCAGCTTTTCAATCCCAAAGGAATTCTGGTAGCACAATAGCTTACATATTGTCCCACTAAAGTCAAGGTTAGCTGTGTGAAACCACCAGCTGCTCCCTGGGCCAAAGATGAGGCTGTCTCCTTCTCTAAAAGCTTACAGTCTCAGAAACCCACATAAAAACTCACTGCCATTGATGGAGACGATGCCAACTCATAGCGACCCTACAGGACAGGGTAGAACTGCCCCTGTGGGTTTCTGAGGCTGTCACTGTTTATGGGAGTAGAAAGCCTTGGCTTTCTCCTGAGGAGCAGTTGGTGGTTTTGAACTACTCACTTTGGGAATTGTAGCCCAAGACGTAACCACTGTGCTACGAGGGGCCCTCACTATGTCCTATAGGGTTGCAATAAATCACAGTGGACTTTATGGCAGTGAGATTTTTGATCCCAGATCAGGGCAGCCATAGGCAAATGCTTAGCTCAGGGAACTCAAAGGCTCCAGGTTCCAGTGGCAGAGTTACCTGCTGCACAGAGTGACCTGCAATTGCAGGACCACAGCGCCCGATGATGTCACTGCTAGCCATGTTACCAACACCAACATGCTCCCCACCAACTCTGCTGCCATCTCTTTTGGAACCTTCTATGGGCACCCCATGACCCCTACGCTGCATCCAGATATGTGTCAACCTCCCATCCGGTTAGAAAAAGATAGTCAATAGCAAAGTCATTACTTTCTGATTTCATGAAAAAAAGACTATAAAACCCTAACTCATTCCATGGAGGCCATACAACCTCATAGCTGATCTGAGACTAAATCATTACTGAGAGTCAACAGGCTCATCTTTTTGCAAGTAGTGTGTTTGAACTGCTGACCTTGAGGTTTACAAGCAATGGCTAACCTATAGGGTCACGAGGGCCCCTTGAGAAAGACTATGGTGTTACTTAATTGACATTTCAGAAGGTCTCCTGGCTGAGATGGGTAGAGGGTCAAATTTTAGCAGCCAGGCTAAAGACCAGTTGGGAATCTAACATCAGCTGGTTTGGTTCAGCCAAAGGCAGAAGGCAGGGTTCCATCAATCATGTTAAAATCAGCATCTTTAGAAACCTTTTTGCAATTAACCTACGACAAGCCGCTTTTAAAGTCAAAAATGGTCTTCCTTTATGCATGTAGAATGACTGCTCAATTTTTGACTGTTGTTTTTTTTTCTCTCCTAGAACCTAAAGTTAAGTGGTTCCAACTCACTGAGCGACACCGCAGAAGAAAGGCCTGGTGTTCTGCTTTTGTCAAGATTACAGCTGAGGAAACTCCAGGGAGCAAAGCTTTCCTATGTCATAATGCACAAGGTCACCCCAAAATGGAATCAACTCCATAGCAGGCCTATAGGTGTGTGTTTTAAAAATAAATTTATGAAAAAAACCAAAAACACTATTTAGAGCCAAACAAAATATAACTAATGAATGATATAACTATGGCTCCTGATTAAACCCCTGTGAAACATCTCCCATTAAAATAACTTTGTCAATGGACATGTGTGTGAAGGTGAAGAGATGCATGGCGTCATGTGATGTGGAGTGCCAAAGACATGCAAATGAGAACATGAGAAAAAGCCAGTCCTAAAAAATTCCGTTTCACACGTTTCTTTGTTTCATTAACTTCTATAAGTTAATTGAGAGTCTATTATGGTGAATTTTATCAATCTATTATCTATGTCTACGATGACTTCAGTAAGTCTAAACTCAAACCACATGGAAACTTTAAAAATTCACATAGGTATATTTAACATGTTGATGTTGAGCTTAATTGCTTACTTGGTAAGAGGGGTTGAAGTAAAGTAAAAACGTTGCACATCAGACTGACTACGTGACTACTCAAATCTTGATGCTGACTCACAGAGATGCTATAGAATAAGATAGATCTGTCCTTGGGGGATTCTGAGCCTGTAACTCTTTACAGGAGTAGAACGCTTTCTCTTTCTACAGCAGAATGCTGGTGGCATTGACCTTGGTGGTTTAGCAGTCCACCACGTAACCCACTTTGCCACTAGGACTCAAGCCATAGATTTGTTACGTTTTGAACAGTGAGCAGGGTGTTCAGAGTTGCTCTTTCAGTTGTCAAGCTAACACTTGGACTGCCTGAAGTTTCAGATCAGATCAAATGTTGGAAAAAATGATGTTAAGTAACAAGTTTCAATTTAGTTATAAGATTGTAACTCTAGTAAGGATGCCCATTCATAATCATCCTGCCACCCGTTAAAAATAATATATCAAAATATATCAAGTCAAGTATTTGCAACGTGATTTCATAACTAGGATTCCTGGCAGCCTAGAAAGAATAAAAAGGTGGTTTTTTTTATGAAATAATTTCATTTCCTGGAGGAAAGAGCTGGGAGGCAAAGGACATTTATAGAGGTCTAGGTAAAGACATGTACATAGGCAAATACATTTATATATGAGGATGGGGAAATAGA
>NW_022103898.1:40558797-40561708 GCF_000313985.2 Echinops telfairi | reverse complement strand
AAAAAAGAAAGAATTTCATTTCCAATATAGAAATCTCTCACCTGTTTACCCTGAAATGGAGGAATCAAGGTGACAGGGGTAAACCAAACTAATAAAATATTGGAAAAAGAGACACTTGATTTTGTTGAGAATTTTGTGATTGCATTTGTGCTTTCTATTCCATTTCCTAACCAAGTGTGAATTCATTGAGTTAAACATTAGTTTGTACTCCCAGACCCACTAAAAGCAGAGGGCGATCACTTAGAACATCCATCTGTCCAAAATGATTATAGTTTAACCAAGAGCAAGCCGGTCAGATCACCCAGGGCTCAATTTAACACACATTGTTACTAGGAGAACTCTGGCATTCTTGACTAACACGATCCAACCCAAAAGCGGTAGAATTACCTTCCTTTTCTCTTGCCAAGTGAAAAAAAAACAAAAAAAACTAGAGCATGACTAACGCCCCCAACCAAAGAGTGCTAATCATCATGGCTACCATGCCTCTGTTGGAGGAAATGAGAATCAATCCTACACCTGCATGTGCATGTTCAGGACCCAGATCTGTTTGATTAAACTCATCCTTCTGCCGAGCTCTGTGAGTCCATCCTGTAGCCTCCAGAAAAATCTTCTTGCCCTCGGTTGTTCACTGGAAATTTCTGCTGTGATCTTCACGGAAGGGATCACAGGATCTAGGACTTTACATGCGTCAGTGAGAAACTTCATGCGTGAGCCCTAGTGGTGCACCGCCGGAAGGGTTGGGCTGCCAAATGAAAAGTGAGGTTCAAATTCACCACCTGCTCTGTGGGAACAGAGAAGGAAGTCACGTTGTTGTTTTTTTTGTTTGTTTGTTTGTTTTACCCTTTTTTTTAAAACATTTTATTAGGGGCTCATACAACTGTTATCCCAATCCATACACACATCAATTGTGTAAAGCGCATTTGTACATCGTTTCTCAAAACATTTTCTCTCCATTTAAACCCCCGACATTAGGTCCTCATTTTCCCCCTCCCTCCCCGCTCCCCCCTCCCTCATGAGCCTTGATAGTTTATAAATGGGTATTTTGTCATATCTTGCCCTGTCCGACGTCTCCCTTCATCCACTTTTTGGTTGTCTGTCCCCCAGGGAGGAGGTCACACACAGTTCCATGTAATCGGTTCCCTCTTCCCTACCCATTCTCCCTTTACCCTCCCTGTTTTGCCACTCACACCACTGGTCCTATAGGGCTCATCCATCCTGGAAGCCATGTTTTTAACCATTTCCAGCCTTGGACAGGTCCTATGGGGTCACTAGTGAGTCGGACTCAATAGGACAGCACTTGTTTTTTTCGTGGCTTAGAGAGTATGCGTTCCTGAGAAGCATTTTTGCAAACTTGTACATTTTAAAACCCTCAGAGACCCTCTTGACGACCCTTCACGTCAGAAAATGAACTCACCCCCAGGGCTCCAATTTCGTGGAAAATCCAGAGCTCCGAAGGGAACAATCACAGTAGTGAGGTGCACACCCCTGAGAATAATGAACCATGATAGATTTTTTTAAATGCAGCATTTGCCCAAGGATAAACTTCCGAAAGGTTAGAAAATAAGGAGGCATTCCTACTTTTGATCTCCCAGAAAACAGAGGGAGGAAGTGGGATTAAGTGATGTTACATTGTAGGAATTACAATCGATGAGACAAAACAACATGTACACGATTTGTTGAATGGAAAACTAATCTACTCTGTAAACCTCACCCAGGTGAGTTTATGACCTTGTCACTAACATAGCACGTTTCACTGGACTGCTTACGGTCTCCAAGTTTACAAGTGCTCGAGCAAGCCTGTTCCAGCATATTTATTTATTTTTCCAGTGGAATAGCCACTGTCCTTTGGGCTCTGTCCCTTTCATAAAACACCCAAGGGATCCTGCCCTTCTGTCCACCTTCTACAAATGAACCTTGCTTTGCTCTGTCCTTGCAAACGGAATACAGACTCATTCACATCCACCGCGATCCTTTACCATTTCCTTCCTTCCTTTCTATTAAAGAAAAATGTTACAGGTATTTATGGAGTTCTGTGTTAGATCTTGGGAACATAAAACAAAAGATGACAAAGCCCTTTTCCTTAAGGAACTTGCAATCCTCTAGGAAGAAAAATACGGAAGTAATCTGAAAACATGTTCACAAGTAGTAAGTAAAAGAAAAAGAAAACAAAAACAAATAAAATCCTAGAGAAAGCAAACAAACAGGCAAAACATACACACCAAATACATAAACAACCTATTCACAAATTAAAGAAATAGACCTTCATTCTTCTCTATGAAAATTCTCCATGAATATATCGAGGAATTGTTTTAACATGGTCTGGTAATTTGCAAAAAATGTTTATCAAGTATGTAGCCATATATATGTAAATGGAGAGAGGGATGCTTAGAAAATATTGACATCTTCTCTAGGAAAATTAATTCTTATTTATTAAATTATGCTAACACTATAATAATATGTGGTTAAAAGAAATACAAGTGATATTTTTGTAGTTGAGGTTAATGAAAGCTAAATAAATATAAAATATCTACATAGCAAAAATTATAATATATATAGCAAAATATATCTATGTAGCAAAAATCTATAATATAGCAATAATAGAATAGGTCTGGGGCCCATTCACATTTACAATCTTCTTAGCCCATCTTCAATCAAAATTATATAACCTCTAGATCTGCTGAAGGTATCACACTGGAGTTAAGTATAAGCCTTCAAGCATATCTTTGGTTGGAGCTTTAACACTCCAGGGACCCTGGCATGCTTTAGTTCTATTCATGTATACCAACTGATAGTGCCCAGCTATCAAAAGATATAGGGCCTGGGGTCTTAAAGACTTGAAGGTAAACAAGTGGCCATCTAGCTCAGAAGCAACAAAGCCCACATGGAAGAAGCACACCAGCCTGTGTGATCA
>NW_022103898.1:40556101-40557401 GCF_000313985.2 Echinops telfairi | reverse complement strand
AATATTGTAAAATATAGTGTTTCACAAACTTGCTGAATGTGAAAATTTACTGCATCATGAGACAATACAAGTGAAGAACTAGCAGAGGTGAAAGTGCTGTTGTGACAGTCCATTGAGCCAATCTAATTCACAACAACCCTATGTTTAATAGAAGCAAATGCTGTCGAGTCTTGCCTCCATCCTTACCATTCTCGTCGTGTTTGAGTATGTTGTTTCAGCCTCTGTGTAATCCAGCTCTTTGGGGGCTTCTTCTTTTTCAATGACTCTCTTCTTTACCGGAGATGATGGTTTTTCCGAGTGCTGGTCACCCTAGATAACTTCTCCAAAGTATGTGAGATTAAACCTCTCCTTCCCAGCGTCTAAAAAAACATTCTGGCTATACTTTCTTCAAGACAAATGTGTTTGTTCTACTGGCAGGTTCAAAATACCTCACCCACACCATGATTCAAATGCATCAATTCTTCCATCTTCCTTATCCACCGTCCAACTCCCACATGCATGTGACCAAAACAAAAGCAATCAAACTCACTGCCATCGAGTCAGTCCTAACTCACAGAAACCTTACAGGAGAGGGTAGAACTGCCTCTGGTCTGCCTGTGGGCTTCCAAGGCTAAATCCTTACGGCGGTGGAAAGCCTACGCTTTTATCTTCAGAGCATCCATCTGGTGGTTTCAAACTATTGACCTTGGGGTTTGCAGTGAAACACTACACTCCCAGGGAAATACCATGACTTAGGTCAAGAGCATCTCACTGACATCTTTGCTTTTTCATGATTTAAAGAGGTCTTGCACAACTGATTTGCCCAATGAATCCAATCTAAAATTTCCTGATTGGAACTTTCATGAGCATGGATTATAGACCCATTAAAACAAAATCCTTGATAACCGCAATCTTTTCTCCATTGATCATGTTGGTGATTGGTCCAATTGGGAGGGTTTCGGTTTTCTTTACATGGAGCTGCATTCCATTCTAGAGTTTTTGATCTTCATCCCAAAGTGCTTCAAGCTTTCCTTGGTTTCAGCCAGAGAAGTTGTGGCATCTGCATAGAACGGCTGTCGATGAGTCTCCCTTCTGTTCTGTCACCGTGTTCTTTTTGACACCCAGCTTCGGGGATTATTCAGTCAACATACAAATTGAACAACGCCAGGGAAAGGATGCCACGCTGATAGACACCTTCCTTCTTTGTACATCATTCCGTAGCTGACGGTTCTCTTTGAATGACTGTCTCTTGGTTTATGTACAGGTTCTGCTAGACCCTCACGAAGCACTCGGAATTCCCATTCTTTGCAATGCTATCCAT
>NW_022103898.1:40551624-40553521 GCF_000313985.2 Echinops telfairi | reverse complement strand
AAAGCAGGTGTTTTGAGAATGATGATGGCAACATATGTACAAATGTGATTTACACAATTGATGTATGTATGGATTGTGATAAGAGTTGCATGAGCCCCTAATAAAATGATGTTTTTATAAGTGGTAGAATTCTTCCATTTCTTCATCATCAGCTTTAGTGGTTGGTGCACAAATCTAAACAGTAGTTGTATTCACTGGTCTTCCTTATTGGCATGTAGATGTTATTTTATCACAGAGAGCCTTGTACTTTCTCCCGACTATGTCATTCTCAGCATAGAAAGATCGTCAGATGCCAAATGACCAATATCAGCTCATGGCCATTCAATAATACCTAGGCTATCAGGCTCTATGTATTCCATTTCATTTTTGATGACTTCCAATATTCTTATATTCCTACTTCACGCATTTCAGATTCCAATCCTTAATAAATGTTTGTAGCTTGTTTGTACACTTATTTGTTTCTTCTCATGTTGAATCATGGACCGTCAGAAAGCGAAGATTACAAAACTTTGTTCCACCCACATCAAGAAGGTTGACCCTCCACTAAGGAGGAAGCTTTCCCCAGTCATATCATAAATGCATTACAACCTCAAGGGCTCGTCTTCCAGCCTTATATCAGCGATCAATCGAAATTCATAAACTTTCCAGTGCCTCATTTTTCAGAAGTGGACCACTTCTTTCTTCTTCTCGGTCTGTTCTTCGTTTGTAATCTCCCCTGAAACCTGGTCACCATCGGTGACCCTTCTGGTATGTGAAATATCGGTGGCATGGTGTCCAGTGGCACAGGAACACACAAGCCACCACAGTAAAGCAAACTGACTGATGAGTGGACTGCAGATTTCCAACATTGCTATTACACAATTTTATTTAAATGTTAGGGCAAAAAAATTACAACAAACAAAAAGCATGATCAGTATTTGATTCATTTTTGCTGGTTTATTAAATTGATAATTATAACTTTAACTATTATTTTACCCTTGAAGATAAGGTTGAGTCACATTTTAAAAAATTCTTTTCTTTTCAGTTTGGCATCATTTTAAGTGGATTCATTTTAAGGGTAGGCAAATGCACACCAATATATGGCATTTTTTCCTTGTTTAATGAGGACCCCATTCACTGCATGGTGGGACATTGTCTTTGCCCAAAAGAAGTTTATAAAATCCTACTAAAGTACATTACTTTTTAAGTCGTGGGTGAGCAGTATATGATCCTCCCATGTGGAAAGACTCGGCTGCAACCTGCTCACACGTTCCTGTGTTCAGTTAACTTAGTGCTGATGAGAATGCTTTGTTCCTTATTTTAAACTAGGCATTTAATCTGATAAAAAAGAGCCTAGCATTCTAAGTTCATTTTCCCCAGACTAATGAAAACACATCCATCAAATAAAGCGGTGTATAAATGCTGACTGCTGAGTTACGTGCCTCAGGTGGCTAAGGATGCTTACGTGGAGAGCGCAAGTGCAATGCTATAAGGCATATGTGAGCAGCAAATGCCCGTGCATATGGGCAGAGAAAACACAGCCCCATCCCCAACCCCACCCCATAGTCCATCTGTCCTCCCCTCTCAGTACCAGATTTCGTAGAAAATTTGCTAGAGCCTTCTTATTAAAGCCCTGCTCTCTCTACTATAAGCTACAAAGCCCCAATAGTAAAGCAATTTTAACTCACGCCTTCTCTTCTGCACCTAAGGAGGATGCTGTTGTTCGGTGCCATCGAATTGGTTCCAACTTACCACAGCCCTGTGTTCAACAGAAGGAAACACCGCCCATTGGCCATAGACCAGCATGACCACCACTGCTGTGTTTACGTACATGCTGGCAGCCTCTGTGTCAATCCATCTCATGAAGGGTCTGCCTCTATTTTTTTGCTGACCAAACATAACATCTTTATCCTAGGAC
>NW_022103898.1:40548936-40550560 GCF_000313985.2 Echinops telfairi | reverse complement strand
GTCCGACAAACCAACCTGCTACAATATAGGGACCCAGGTGTTGGGGTCCGACAAACCAACCTGCTACAATATAGGGACCCAGGTGTTGGGGTCCGACAAACCAAACTCTCTGCCGTCAGGTCCATTCTGATGTAAAGTGAGCCTCCGGGACAGGGTAGCACTGCTCCTTAGAGGTTCTGAAACGATGCCTCTGATGGGAGCTGACAGCCTTGTCTTTCTTCTGCAGAGCAGCTGGAGGATTTGAACAGCTGACCTTGTGGTTAGCAACCTTAATCTATGGTGCCACCAAGGTTGGCACATGTTTCCTGTCCTTTCAAATTCTGAGTTTTGATTTCTGTGAGATAAAAATAAGAAAACCTGCCTCAGAGTAGCCAAGGGACACAGCGAAATGACTCTAACATGCCTAATAATGTGCAAGTTTAAGAGGAGACGCACTCTCAAAAAAGTTAAAAACAAAAAGTTGGTTGCCATTCCTACCATCTGACACCTGGTGGGAAAGGAGGAACTGATAAGGAGTATAAGCGGAAGTCGAGAAGAGGGCCTAGTCTAACTTCACTCCTGTCTCCGCCCTCCCATTCCACCCAGGGCTGGGCTTAAGCTCACAGGGAAGGGAAGGATAAGATAGCTGTGTGTCAGACAGAACGTACAAATTCACTGCATCTGACTCAGAAATGAGGCACAGCTGCCCTTAGTAGATAATTAATATAATCATCCTGATCTAATTCAGAAGGAGACCTCAGGGTTCAGTCACTTCCAGCTGATTGCCTCCTGTCATTGGAAGGAAATCCATTCTGGCCTACATGTGAGAATTGCTAATGGTTTTTTAATCTTAATGTCAAATATAATCATCTTATGAATGAGGTGTTTCAGTTTTGTAAGACATGATATGAAAGGAATACTCAATCATCACTCTTTTTTCAGGCCAATAATCATATTAGTTTTCATGGTCAAACTCTGATCTGAGCACTCTCATATACCATTAGTCACCAAAGATGTATTAAGTTTCGAAAATACTAGGGTTTGTTAGGCTGGGTTCTCAATGGAAGCAAAATCAGAGATGATCATATATGTACATAAAGAAATTTATATCAAAAAGATAGTTCACACGGTTGTAGTGGTTATCCCATCCAAGCCTGGGCAGGTACCAAGTCTGTGTGTCAGATGTTAAGCTAGACACTTCTGATTCATGTAGCTATAGGGGCTTATGAACCCAAGATCAAGGTGACAGACTGGTGACTGAAGAAGTGCAGAAATCCAAGATCACAATCAGAGGGCATGCCAATGAAACCTCTGGGGATTGGCAGGCTACATGGCAGGCCATCAGCAAGTCAGAGGTACATGTTCCGGATGCAGGACTAAGACGCAACAAGAAAGAAACAAGCTTTTCCACTGTGTCTACTAATGTAGAAAATAGGGCACACCCACAAGGAAACCTCTTTTCATTGCCGCAGGGCTATGAGTTGAGGAATGGGGTTGTGTTTCATACTTAATACAGTTTGGCTTCTCATAGCAGATACCATCTTGGAGTTGACTACTTTGTATTAGGTCCCTTTCTGGGGTATTACTGTGCGAAACCACTGAGAATCCTGCCCCAGCCAAGTTGAGACAAAATCTACTTATCACA
>NW_022103898.1:40531247-40547348 GCF_000313985.2 Echinops telfairi | reverse complement strand
TAAAAGCAGTTGAATATTGAGAAAATGTCCCAGCCCAATGCAGATCAAGTTCATAAGTCTGATATTAGCCCATATGTCTGATACCAGTCTATAAAATCCTCTTCAGACCCCCAAAATACATGCAATAATGCCGGATGCAGAAAGATCACTGGCCAGTGGGTAGAAAGTCTTTGGATCCAGTGGCATTGTAAGCATGTCAGTGCTGGCAGGGGCCTCATGTGGCTCCTTCAGTTTCCAGGGCTGCATGAGGGTGGATCCATGTGGCTTCCCCTCAGCGATGTCTTGCAGGAAGTGAGGAGAGAGACAGAGAGGTGTCTCCTGCCTCCCAGGAGGAAAATCAGGATTTCCCAGAATTCTCAGGAGAAGGCCATGGCCACACAGAGACCTCATTGGCTATGACCCAATTGACAGACTAGATTCCACCCCTTCACTCTTAATCCTCTCAAGCCCCAAACTGACACCAGATTATGTAACTACCACAAAGACTCACTGTCCTTCAGTCAATTCTGTTAGGACAGAGTAGAACTCCTCCTGTTCTTTAGAAGACTAGAAAGTCAAGTCTTTCTCCCATGGAGCCGCTGATGGCTTTAAACTGCTAGCCTTGTGTATATAGCCCAATTCCTAACCCACATCAGGAGAGACCAGTTCCTGCAATAGGACAGCATGTTCGGTAAAGTAGATCAGTGAGAAAAAAAAACAAAGAACAAGAAGACCCTCATCAAGGTGGATTGACACTGTGACTGCCACAATCGGCTCAGCGACAACCATTGTGAGGATGGAGGCAGGACTGGGTAGTGCTTCGCTCTGCTATGCATAGATCACGTCACTGAGAGGTGGGACTGACCCATGGCACCTAAAACAACGTTCCATGAAGAATTCTGAAGGCTCCGACTTACACCAGGCCCAAAGTGCAGTTTTGACCTCCTGTAAGGAGTCAAATTGTCCCTTGAATGTAAGGAACAAAAAGAAGACCAGGGCTGTCCAGTGGATGAGGTGAGGTTTGCCAATGCATTTCTTCTAGGACAGCCTCTCACACCCTCCAAAATAAGCGGGGACATAGTCATGATTGAAATGCATGTCTTCTCCTAACGTTCCTGGCCTTTTACCAACCAATGCAGTTTTGTTGTGTTTTTCTTATAACTTACTCAGTGATAAGCCTCTGTGATCACCCTGTGTCCTTCCAGAAAATCTATCAAGATGAACTCGTTGGAAGCTCAGGAAACAGCTGCCATCACCTTCTGAGCTGAGCGAAAGTGGCTGTAGCCCTCCACGGATCACTGAGACGTATGTAAACACAGTTTTGTTTAGAATGTCCCCATGCAGTCGTGAACTAGAACCCTTGTAGTCATGCTTTTTTATTTGCTCTCCTGTTGTTAGGGTCAAGTAATGAGGGGGAGTGCAGAGTGGGGACCCAGGGCCCATCTGTAGGAAATTGGACATCCCCTTGCAGAACGGCTGCGGGGAGGAGACAGGCCAGTCAGGGCGCAGTGTAACAACAATGAAATATACAATTTTCCTCTAGTTTTAGGATCTGGTAATGAGTAGAAGTAGAGAGCATTAATTCCGCTGTGAAGGAATTTCCAATCAGCTAGCACACACAAGAGCTACCCATAGGAAATAATTGGTTAATATGGCAAATAAAATTTTTCCATGCTCGGGTGTTAATGCCTCCTGCCTCAGAGAATTGTTGTGAAACTCCGAGCGCAAGCTTGTGTGGTTAACAAATACCCATGCTGCTCTCCCCCTTGAAGAAAAGCTGGGGAAGAGCCACCCACAGGCACAGGGAGCCAAGAGTTCCGAGGAGACGGAGGAGGCCAACGGCAATGCTGGGGCCAGACTTTAACAAAAAGGAAGTCACTAGTGACCTTATTAAAAAAATGTCTCTGAAGTGTGATGAATACCAAAGTTTAGTCAATAGACATGAACTCCACATTTGAGAGGCCAAGCCAAAGGATAAAAACCCTAGGGTTAAGTGAAGGTCATTTTGCTAATTTTTTTAAGACACAGATATTGAAAATGTTCTAGGGACTCTTACAGCTCTAATTTGAAGTCAACAAGGCAACTGCGTGTCCTCCTTCCTCGAAGGAATTCAAAGATAAGTAGAACCAATTCGTTGCTTTTAAATTAGTATTCTAACTAATCTAAGGCAAAAATAAAGTATTTGTGTAAGATTTAAAGATAAATATATGCCCTTGTTTACTTCCTAAGAATTCTACATAAGGATGCAAAACAATATGGAAGGTGATGAGTATTTTTCTCCAAGAGAGAGAGTTAAGGGGCCTGCGTGTTGATCATCGCTAGTGAGAGTACGGAGAGCTTGTTTCTACTTCAATACAATCAGCACTGACTTGTTATTCTGGCTTATTGCACCACTCAGGTCACGGAGCAAATGCTAGAGGAGACATCAGAAAGTTTGAAACTAGCTCTTTGCCCTCAGGAGACTTCTAGTCAACGCAGAAGATAGAAAGTGCTTACATAGCATGAGTGTCTAACGGGCCACTGTGGTGAGCTAAATAAAGGGCTAGAGATAGTCATTGAGAGAAGAAAGGGGAAAAGGTGGGGGTTAGTTCTGGAATAGAAGAGCTAAGACATTTTCTTGGAGGAGAGATGGATTTAAAGAAAGCATGAGCCTAAACAGATATGGTAGGGCCAGAGAGGAGGTAGGAAAGAGGGAGTGCTCAGTTTCTATCTAGACAGGAGGAAAAAATTAGCAAAATCAAGCATAAAAAGACTTAAAAACTGAAAATGAAAGAAATCGTCGTGGAGTTGGCTTCAACTCATTGAAACCTCAGATTTCCTAGAGTAGAACCATGCTCCTGATGTGGTGTTTTTTTTTAATCGTTTTATTAGGGGCTCATACAACTCTTATCACAATCCATACATACATCAATTGTGTAAAATACATTTGTACATTCATTGCCCACATCATTCTCAAAACATTTGCTCTCCACTTAAGCCCCTGGCATCAGGTCCTCATTTTCCCCTCCCTCTCCACTCCCCCCTCCCTCATGAACCCTTGATAATTTATTAATTATTATTTTGTCATATCTTGCCCTGTCCCACGTCTCCCTTCACCCACTTTTCTGCTGTCCATCCCCCAGGGAGGAGGTCACATGTAGACCCTTGTAATCGGTTCTCCACTTCCAACCCACCCTCCTCTACCCTCCCAGTATCGCCACTCACACCACTGGTCCTGATGGGATCATCTGCCCTGGATTCCCTGTGTTTCCAATTCCTATCTGTACCAGTGTACATCCTCTGGTCTAGCCAGACTTGCAAGGTAGAGTTGGGATCATGATAGTGGGGGGTGGGGGGTGGGGGAGGAAGCATTTAGGAACTAGAGGAAAGTTGTATGTTTCATCATTGTTACATCGCACCCTGACTGGCTCATCTCCTCCCGAGACCCTTCTGTAAGGGGATGTCCAGTGACCTACAAATGGCTACAAATGGGCTTTGGGTCTCCACTCCACACACACACCTCTCACTGCCCCCATTCACACTGACAAGATTTTTTGTTCTGATGATGCCTGATACCTGATCCCTTTAATGGCTTATTTGTCAATAGATCACCAGGTCTTTCTTCCAAAGAACCTAGGTGGTTTCACTTAGTAGCCTAGCAACTGAGTGCATCATCAACTTTTCTCTCTCCGCTAAGCATCCTGAAAAGACTCTCATCTACTCAGTATCCCGTGATGGAATTCACTAAGCCCAAAGCCTCCAGAAAAAAGACCTACAGGCAGGCCCTTCTGTCTACTTCATTCTACATGATTATTCATGCCCGTGGTTCCTCACTTCACTATTTCAGCTCCAGGGCCTCCTTTTCCCATGGTACTCAGAATGCAGAAAGAGGAAATAACTCATCCAGTGGTGGGGATTTCTTGGTAGGGTTTTGAAGAGAGATGTTGGGGGTGGCTGACTTTGCCAAAATGTTTCCTTTTTCTCTTGCTGTGTGTGAGCTGTTAGTGTTGAGCAACCTTGGGGAGTGTCATCAACATGCCATCTCATCTGATTTATCTTCCTTTACTCCCTCAAACTTAGCCCTTTGCCTCTGGTTTTCTGGGGTTTTCTTGTTTGTTTCTCTGGCTCCTTTGGAATTTCACAACCTCTTACCTGGAAGTGCTGAATCAGGACAAAGCAGCGGTGGGCCTGGCATCTGGGTACCAGAGTGTTAATATTGCCTAGAGAAAGCATAGGCAGTCACACGAATAGCTGGAGCTGCTTTTGATATCTTCATCGTTTGCTCTGCTATTATTTTATTTAAGAATTACATTTCCAGTGGGTGAAGGGAGACATTGGTCTGCATAAGACATGAAAAAAATGATAACAATTTATAAATTATAAAGGGTGAGCGATGGAGGAAGGGTGCGGGAGGGAGGAGGAACAAATGAGGAGCTGATACCAAGGGCTCAAGTAGAAGGCAAATGTTTTGAGAATGATGATGGCACCAAATGTACAAATGTGCTTGACACAATGGATGGATGGATGGGTTGTGACAAGAGCAGTATGATCCCCCAATACAATGATTAAAAAGAAGAACCTAAAAAAGAAGAGAAAGCCAGAACCTTCTTTCAAAGCCGAGAGCAAGAATGCCTTCTTCCCTGAGAGCTAGTTCCCTGGACCAGTACTTCCAGCGCCCTAAACTGGGAGAAAATAAGTTTCTGTATGTTAACAACAGATTAATTAAATTTAATTTAAATTACATTTCCAACTTTTTCAAAGCTTCAGATTCCAAACAGGGATTTCTGTCTTTTCTGACAGGTCCTTCCCTGTTGAAAGGTAGAAGCCTGAAATGAGAAGCAATTGTATGAACTCTTCAGAGGTCAGGACACCATTGCTGCCAGAGACCCATCAAAAGATTCCACAACAACAAACCATTGGTTCACGAAAATTTGATGAGATGCAGGAATCAAATGTAGTGCTGCAAGGAACCTTGGTGGTACCAGTAGTTTGCTATTGGTAGTTAGCCTAAAGATTGACAGTTCAAATTCAGCCAGTGGCTCTGCAGAGGACAAAGCCCAGTGGTCTTCTGTAAAAACAGAAGGCCTGTAAAAACAGGCCTTATTCTGTAAAAACAAAATAGGATGGCCTATTTTGTCAGACATGGGTCACCAGGAGTTGGAGTTCAACAATTCAGGAGCTTTCAACAATGGGTTCTTAAAGCTGGCTTTCAATCAGACACATAGAACAAACTAACTTCATTTGCAGGCCCAAAACTTTCACACCATTCTAGAGGCAGGCCTGCTGTAACCAACCAGCCAGCCACCGACACAGGCCTCTTTATAGTTTATCCCCAAATCAACCTACCTTCCCTTCTGTCAGCTAAGAAAACATCCTTCCCATCCCCACCAATCCCCCACCCCCAAATTTACCTTCTCTGCAATAATTTCCATATTAAGAAAAAAAGTTGGAAGTTTCTGGAGTCAGATTCCCTATCTCATTGTTTAAGTAAATATATCCTGTTCAAGACTAGAGAGACCCAGGACTTCCCTAAGAGAGACTAAGTAAAGCGTGGAGAAAAACCAGGCAGCATGTTGATACTGTCAACAGTCTATAAAAGCTATAGCCAAATCGTGGGCCAGTCCGCACCAGCACCAGGGCTTTCACCCTGAGCCTGGACTCACACCCCGTGTGTTAGCAAGCATTTAAATCATCCAGTTGAACTACAAATAACTGTAATGCATTTTGTAACATTCTAGGACCTGTCTCCATTCCATAGATTCACTCCCTACTCAAACTATTATCTTCCTATGTCAATGCCTTCTCCTCCCCCCATATCCTGACCTCGTCAAGCCTGGGAGTCCACGTGCCAGCTCTGTCCACATACAAAGGAAGCACCTGCTATAAGAGGTTTCCTCCCAAAGGTCATCTTCACTCCCAAGTTTGCTGCTGTAGCTGCAAAGCCTTCAACAGTGTTTGGGGCTTAGTAGAAGCTCAGTACATATTTGTTGAATATTGAAGGAATTAACAACGATAAAATTCTGATTGTTGTTAAAGTGTTCTCTGAACTTGCTACCACCAGGTGCCATCAAGTTAATTTTGATTCATAACAAACCCTTCTATGTTGGAGGGTAACTGCGCTCCATAAGGTCTTCAATGGCTGAAAAGTGCTTCTGGGTGATTTGGAACATTTTGGTTCGGTGCCTAGCGCATTGACTGTTTCATTATCCAGAAACTTCTTTAACTGCCTACCTTGCCACACTGTAAACTTGCCTTAACCATTGGTCTGTTTATCACTCGTTAGTCTCACTTGGGTCCCCCATCATTCCAACACTAACCTTTAGCCTGCACTGGGTCCGCAGATCCCAAACAAGTTAGCCACTTTTGTGCATATCAGGTTCAGACACTTCATTAAAATGGCTTCAACACTTCATTACTTGGCTTACCTTGTTTTTCTCAGTCCTAAGTTTAATAACCAAAGTAAAAGCTGTTAATATAGATAATATGATGACATGAAACAAGAAAACTAAAAAAGTTGCTAAAAAAGCATGCTCCAAGTACCCTTGGCCTTATATCATCCCCACTTCTTAAAGATGGACTGGATTAGTGAATTATTTCTAATGCATTCATTAGGAAAGCAATTATATAAGGTCACTTCCGATCTTAGGTTTTAAGATTGTTTGTCCCCATGCGCTTGTGCATGCATACACTCTCTATTTTCAGGAAAGCAAGTTGTCCTGTGCAGCAGCCCCATGATGAAGAACTGAGGCCTCTGACCAAGAGCCAGCATGGATCAGGGCTTCCAACATCCACCTGGGGAACTTGTGAACGGATTGCTGGAGATGACTGTGCTCTGACCAACAGCTTTCCTGCAACTTCATGAGAGACCCAGTCCGACTCACACGGCTGAAGCAGCCTGGAGAACGCCCCCCTCGAGCTGGGAGCTACAAATAGCTGCTGCCTTAAATTGCCAAAAGTTGATATTGTTATATAGCAACAATAACTAACAGACTAAACTAGTAGTTGGCAGGGATTTCTTTAAAGCGTCAGAGAGTAAATACGGTCGTATTTGTGGGCTATATAGTTAGTGCCTGTCACTTGCAACTCTACCTTGTAGTTCAAAGTAGTCCTAAATGAAACCTAAGTGAATGGACATGCTTGTTCTTCTAGAAAACTTTACCTGATAGAAACAGGTGGGCAGCTGCTGCCACAACAGTGAACTCAAACACGTGATGTGCATGTCACAAAGAGGACACGGGACTGAGCAACCTTTTCTTGTTGTTGTTAATCCGAAAGTCTCCATTCCCAGAGCCATCTCGATGGCACTGAACAAGAACACTCAGCCAACTGATAGTCTTCTGCAAGCCGCCTCGCTCCCTGGCCTGCAGTTCACACTCACCCAGCCCCTCAGCAGAAGAACATAACCGGATTATCTGATCTAAGAAAGATTTCAGGTTAGGAAATCCTAAAATGTAGTCGCACTCTGAGTAGACAGCACAAGTAACAATAACAAACACTCACCTCGCCAGAACTAAATGTCCGTGGAGAATAACCACAAAGCTATAAACACTGTGCTAAGAACAGGCAAAACGTGTCAGTGCAAGAGTGCCCCAAATCCCTGAAGCATTTATTCTTGTTGTTAGGTACAGTACAACCCCAGTATTCGACCACATCAGTACTTGACATATGCAGATTTTGACGCAAAATGTCCAGAAAATTTTGCACAGGAGCTCAAATGAAACATCGGAATCTGACCCAACTCACGTGATTTTTGTAAACAAAAGCAGTTCGTGTTTCGGTCACTCAGCAATAGTTGACGTTGTTAGTACACGTTATTTAAAACTTTTGTGGTGGTGTTCCAAGCGTTTTGCTACAATTTTCTTCATTTTTGTGGCTTTTTGTACTGTTTTTAGATACAAAAACATGGGTCCTAAGAAAGGGTTTTTTTAAAGAATCATCATGATAAGGAATGGGTTAACCTTCTTATTGCTATTGTTGATGATAATTTAGTAAACTCTTTTAGAAAACAGTTAAAGAAACACCAACAGCAGATCACATTAGACAGATTTTTTTCATTTTTCTAGAGAAAGCCAGCCAGGCCCTAATGAAAAAAGGTAAATCAGGGGAAACACTCCTGAAAAGCAGCTACAAATCAGTTGATTTGATGGAAGGGGATTCCCCTTCCGAACAATGACTCTCCATCCCTCCTCTCCACATTTTGTCATAGATCCAGATCCTCCTCAATCTCAAGGTATGGGCCCTACTGTAGTTGTGAAAAATGTTTTTAATGTCGTGTTTCTTATTTACTTATATTATTTAACTCTAACTTATTTACTTGGAAATTTCGGTGTAGTGTTTTGTATAAAAAGGCAAGGTTAGGGTAAAAACTTGGTGGTCGAGAATGGATTAATCTGGTTTCAGTTATTTCTTGTGGGAAAAATTGATTTGGAACTCGACTGCATCGCATCTCGATGCTCCTTATAGATTAGCGTCGAGGTCTGGGGTTCTACTATCAAATGGGGTCCAACTGAAAGAGAGCCTATGTACAAAAGAATGAAACACTGCCCACTGCTGTGCATTCCTCATAACCTTTGCTGTACTTGAACCCACTGTTGCAGCCAATATGTCAGTCTCCTTGAGAGTATTCCTCTTTTTCACTGAATTCCGTGTTAGGCTGGGTTCTCTAGAGGAGCAAAATCAATGCTGTTTGTATGTGTATGTATACAGAAAGAGTTTTATCAAGAAATTGATACACGCAATTGTAGAATTGCGTGTATCAATTGTAGAAGTGGATAAGTCTATTCTGATTCAAGTCCATGGATCAGATACAGCTGAAGACTTCTCTGACACCGGTAGCTGCTGGAAGATGAAAGAGGAAAACCACGGGTTGATGAGTAGCAAACTGAATGGCTCTCAGTTTGATAGCTCACTGATGGCTCATAGATTGGCAGACGATAAAACAGGACGTCGAAGAACCAGCTGCAGGATCCAAATCCAGTAGTAAAAGTAAGTTAGCTTCCACACACTGGCAATCTATTCTAAAAGTAGTCCCTACACCCTAAATGAAACCTCCTTCAATTGTATCAGCACTGTGATCAGATTCATGAGGTCTATTCCTCCCACAACTGCTTGGCGGCTTCAGAGAAGATCCCATCATGGAGTCGACCACACGATATTAGACCATATCACAGGGGAATCGTGGGCTACCCAAGTTTACATAAAACCTAATTATCACACCTTCTACTTTACCAAGCAGGAAGGCCTTCTCCGGGGATTGGTCTCTCCTGATAACTTGTTCAAAGTACATGAGATGATGTCCCGCCGTCATTTCTAAAAAGTACTCTAACCGTACTTCTTCCAAGACGGATTTGTTCATTACTCTGGCAGTCAACACGATGAATGCATCAAATGCAACAACTGATGTCATCGTTCTTCTCTAGTCATTGTGCAGCCTCGACGTGCACACCACTGAAAATTTGACTTCGGTCAGGTGCACCATAGCCTCAATGTGACACCTCTGCTTTTTAACACTTGAAAGAGGTCTTTAGTTACGAGTTTGCCCAATGCAATATACCCTTTATTATCTTAACTGCTGTTACAGTAGGCATTGAATGTGGATCCAACTAAAATGAAATCCTGACCATTTCTATCTCTACTTACCCTGGTGTTGCTTATTGGTGAAGTTTCAGGACTTTTTCTTTTTCCTTTCTATGCCCTGAGTGGCAATTTACACTGAAGGCTGTAGTCTTTGATCTGCAACAGTAAGTGCTTCAATTTCTGCTTCCTTTCATCAGCCAAGCTGTGTCATTTACATATTGCATGTTATTCATAAATCTTCCTCCAATCTTGCTGCTGTGTTCTTCTTTACATAGTCTGGCTTCTAGAATTGTTTGTTCAACAGACAAATTGAATAAGTTTACATAAAATTTCAAATTGAAAAGATTCAACACTCAACTCACTTTTTTTATTTTACATGACTTGGTATCCCCTTAGAATCCCTGGTGGTTTGGTGGGTAACTAACTGAGCAGCTAACAGCAAGATCAGCAGTTCGAAAGTGTCAGCCACTCCCAGGGAGAAAGATGAGACTCTCTAGTCCCCGAAAATTTTACAGTCTCAAAAAAGCTGATGGGGCAATTCTACTCTGTCCTATAGGGCCTCTATAAGAAGGAATGAAGTCAATGGCAGTAAGTTTGTGGGTGTCTGTGTTACCATGTTTTACTTGTTCTGGCCAAATGAGTGTATGACCAGAATTCCGTGTTCTGGAATTTCTAATATTTTCTTAATGTTTTCCATAGTTTGTTATGGTCCACACAGTGAAATGCATAGTAACAGTCAACAAAATATCAATAGACATCTTACTGGGATTCTCTGCTTCCATTCAAGAATAATCTGACATCAGCGATGATAGTCCTTTTTCTAAGTCCTCTTTTGAGTCTGGCTTGAATTCCTGGCAATTCACTGTACTCTTACCGCTGCAGCCATTTTAAATTATCTTTAGCAAAATTTTACTTGCATGTGCCATGGATAATGATGCTCAGTAATTTGTTCATCTATTGGTGGGCATTTTTTTCAAATGGGCACAGATATAACTCTCTTCTCACCAATTGCCCAGAAAGTTGTCTTCCAAATTTCTTTGTGAAGACTAGTGAGTACTATTAGCAGCGCTTCATTGTGAAAATATCTCATGAGATTCCATCACTTCTGAGAGGGGTTTTGGGGGCTTTTTCCCAAGGCTTCATTGCAGTTTGGACTTCTCCCTTCAGTACCACCAGGTTTTGATCACATACTATATCCTAAAATGGTTGGAAGTCAAAAAAATTATTTTTGGTATAATGATTCTACATATTCATCCCATCTTCTTTGATATTCCTGCACCATTCTCTATTCTGCCTTTATAATTCTTCATTATTTCAATTCAAGTCTTGAATTTTCTCTTCAGTGTTTGTTTGTTTGTTTGAGAAATGGAAATTATGTTCTTCTCTTTCGGTTTTATAAAGCCAGGACTTTACACATATCTTTATAATACCTATCTTCTCCAGGTGTTCTTTGAAATCTTCTGTTCAGCTCTTCTATTGCAGCATTCCTCCATTTATTTTATCTACTCTACATAGTAAATGGAACGATCATTTTCGTCTTTTCATTTTTCTTGTCTTTTTAGTGACTTCTTGCTTTCTTCATGTATGATGTCGCCAATATCCTACAAATCGTCTGGTACTAAATCATTAGAGTTCAATGTATAAAATCTATTCTTCAAACGGTCTCTAAATCCAGGCGGGATATATTCAAGGTTGTACTTTCGAGCTGGTGGACTTTGTTTCTTTCTTCTGCATCAACTTGAACTTCACTATGAGCAACTGGTTGTCTGTCAGCTCCTAGCCCTATTCTGACTCGTAATGTTGACTGGTAATAAAATTTGACATAGTCTTATCCATTAATGTAGTTTATTTGATTCCTATGTGTCCCATCTGATGTAACTCACATGGAAAACCGCTACTTATATCATTGAGACCATTTATTTACAATAAATAAATGATTGTTTTTGCAAAGTTCCATAATCTTTGGCATCTGTGGTTGGTGCATAAACTTGAATAATAGTCATATTAACTGGTCTTCTTTATAGGCATATAGGTATTATCTTATTACTGGCTGCACTGTACTTCAGGATAGACCATGAAATGCTATTTTTGAAAAAGAGCACAATGCCATTCCACTTTAATTTCTCATTTTTACTATAGTAGACAATATGACTGCCCAATACAAAATGCCCACCAACAGGCTATTTCAGTTCAACGTTGCTTAAGATAACCATCTACAACCTAACACCCTCAAATATAGCTCAATTCAAAAAATCAGAAAGTAGCAAGTGTTGAGGGGTTGTGGTAAGATGGGAATTCTCATCCACTGCTGGTGGACCTGTAGATATGTACAGCCACTATGGAAATCGATTTGGTGATATCTAATAGAGATGGAAATTGTTCTACTATGTGACCCAGCAATCCCCCTACTTGGCATATACCCAGAAGAGGCAAGAAACAGACCACAGCCAGACATCTGTGCTCCAGTGTTCACTGCGGCACAGTTCACAGTTACAAAGAGTTAGAAACAACCTAAATTTCTATCAATGGACAAATGTATTTTAAAAAGTCTGGTACTTACATACAATGGAATACTATGCATCACTAAAAAGCAGAGAGGAACACATGAAGCACATCCTTTGCTGGGAATAGTTGGAGGATATTATGCTGAGCAAAGTAAGCCAAGCATAAAAGGACATGTACAACATGAGTCCACTGAGGTAAGTTTGAAAAGCACAAGCGGTATAGGGGAACAGATACTAAATGCATAAATTCCCAAGGAAAGGTCTAGGCACTCTGGCAGGGGTCAGACCCAACCCAGGGATAAATATTGCAGCCAAATAAAAGGAGAGGAAAAGAAGAAGAAAAAAAGAGGACATGGGTAGGAGGGGATCAGGAGCCTAACTCACCCATGGGGAGGGTACTGTTTATTTCTCCAGAAGAAGGGGAGAGAAGGACCAGTCCTCAAGCCTTGAAGGCAACACACCAGCAGGAAGCAGTGAACCAACAGAGAGGTATGTTGGCCCCAATCCCAGCTACATAGACCCCTCTCCCCAGAAGAATGCACTACAGAGGACAGCACTGAAGCTGCACCTTGGATAGAGGGGCAGGTCTGCTCAGAACACATGGGAGCAAACTAAGAGGGAAGGAGAGAAAGAGAGAGAGAGAGGACCCCATCCTGGCCCACCACATCCTGAGAACGATATTCGGGCTTATAGCAGTCAATGCATAGAGAGGACTGTAATGCTGGCCCCACCACAAGACATGGCGTCCTCTCACTGACCCATAGTGCTACCATGGACAACACTGGAGATACCATGTGGGAATTGTGCCCTGTCTAACACCCCCACACAGGAGAGAAACACAAAGGAAGTGCAACAGAACAGCAAGGGGAGCAAAGCAATGAAGTCGCCAAAGAATCCCAAAAATTGACTTTAGGGTCAGGGCATAGCACCCCACCAGACTCGACCTGAAAACACTCCTAAAGTTCAACAAACATACCTGGAACTATTTACAGACTTTTCTTTTGTTGTTTTGTTTTGCTTTGTTTTGTTTTTGTGCTCATTATTGTTGCTGCATGTCTATCTAGATAAGAATCTGTAGGAGAAACAATCTGTCAGAGAACACAACAGGACCAATGGTTCTGGGGGACATGAGAGGTGGAGGCAGGGGAAAGTAAAGGGGGTGCTAACAAGCCCAGAGACAAGGGAACAACAAGTTATCTAAAATCAATGGTGTGTAGGGTGGCTGGTGGGGCTTTATCAAGGGAAATGTAACCTGAAGGAATTTCTGAAACCCAAATGAAGGTTGAACATGATAGTGGAACAAGAGGAAAGTAAAAGGAAATAGAGGAAAGAACCAGGAGGCAAAAGACATTTATAGAGGTCTACATACAGACGTGTACATATGTAAATATATTTTATATTTTATATAAAATATATTTTATATAAATATATTTTATATTTTATATAAAATATATTTTATATTTATATATAAAAATTTTATATTTTATATAAATATATGTTATATTTTATATAACAAAGCAAGAACGCTTTGTTCTAATAACCCAACATTCTGTGATGCTCACCTTTCCTACACAATTGCTGAAGACAAAATGGGTGCATAAGTAAATGTGGTGAAGAAAGCTGATGGTGTCCAGCTATCAAAAGATATAGCATCTGGGGTCTTAAAGGCTTGAGAATAAACAAGTGGCCATCTAGCTAAGCAACAAAGCCCACATGGAAGAATCACACTAACCTGTGTGGTCATGAGGGGTCGATGGGATCAGATATCAGGCCACAAAGACCCAGAACAACAAAAAAATCATATCTATGTAATAGAGCAGGGGTGGGGGGTGGGATGGAGACCCAAAGCCCATCTGTAGACAATTGGACATCCCCTTACAGAAGGGTCATAAGGAAGGGACAAGCTAGTCAGGATTCGGTATAGCACTGATGAAAGACACAACTTTCCTCTAGTTCTTTAATGCTTCCTCCCCCCACCCCACCCCCAACCACTATCATGACCCCAACTCTACCCTAAAAATCTGGCTAGACCAGAGCATGTACATGGGTACAGATAAGAGCTCATAACACAGGGAATCCTGGCCAGATAAACCCCTCAGGACCAATAATGAGAAAAGCGATACCAGGAGGGGAAGGGGAAGGTAGGGGGAGAGAGAGGGGAATCTGATCATGATGATCAATGGATAACCCCCTCCCAGGGGGACAGACAACAAAAAAGTGGGTGAATGGAGACAGCAACATGATAAAATAATGATTTATAAATTATCAAGGGATCATTGGGGTGGGGAATGAGCTGATGCAAAGGGCTCAAGTAGAAAGAAAATGTTTGGAAAATGATGATGGCAACATATGTACAAATGTGCTTGACACAATGTATGTATGTATGTATGCATTGTCATAAGAGTTGTAAGAGCCCCAAATAAAATTATTTGTAAATGATTTTTAAAAGGATAGCTGTAAGAGCCCCCAATAAAATGATTTAAAAACATATATATCCATCTCTATACATTCCATTTCATTTTTACAACTTCCAATTGTCCTGAAATCATGTGACAATTATTAATGGATGTTTGAAGTTGTTTCTTCTCATTAAATAATGCATCATCAGTAAATTAAAATCCTGAAAGTTTTGCTTCCTCCGTGTCATTAAGTTCAACTCTACTTTTAGGGGACAAGTCCTCCTCAGTGGGATTTGGAATACCTTTTAAACTGAGAGGCTCATCTACCAACACTATCTCAGACAGGGTTCTGCTGCTCTGCACCAGATTTTTGCTAGCCAATTTTTAACAAAGAGAGCACCAGGTCCTTATTCCTACACTGTTTTGCTCTGGGAGTTCTACTGAAATTTGACCACCTGAGTGACCTTGCTGGTATTTGAAATAGTGATGGCATAGCTTCCCGCCTCATAACGACACTATATTCACCACAGTACAGCAACCTGACCGATAAGTGGTGGTCTGAAGCTCAAGATCATTTCATTTAGAAGCAAAATAACCAGAATGATCTGCCATTACTTTAGGCAGCCTTATTGTTAAATGGCATGAACAATGTTAATTGCATAGGAGAGTACTGTGAAAAACACAGTATGCATTTAAAAGTCTATGCATTTAAAATCAGCCAATATCATTATTACTAGCTTAATATTGATGTGTATATAATGCTTGAAAGGTTTATGATAATTTTGCTGGGGCTTTTTTTCACATACAGATGAAAAATATTACTGAAATTATTTCTGTTTATGAGAATTAGCACAGATATTCTCTTTGACTTTCTCTTACTACAAGAATTTTTTTTTCAAATGTGTTCAATACTGTTACTTATTTAAAGAAAGCAAATCTATTTTGCATGTGACGGTCTAATTTCAAGGAGCCCTGGTGGAGCCGCGGTTTAGGTACTGAACTGCTAAAAGTTCAACTAACACACCAATTGAACTTGAAGAGAATGTCTGCTTCCAGTTTAGATTTATAGGCTTGGACATCCTATGAGGCACTTCTTTCCTATAAAGTCGCTATGGGTGGTGCTCGATTCAAAAGAAGTGGACTTGGTTTTTTGGTCTTCTTAAAAATAAGTCTTTCAATATAAAGGTTACCACAGGGGTCGACAAACTTTTGAAATGGAAGAGCCAATCCTGTGCCTTGCAGGAATTTAAAAATTATTTGAGCACCATAAAAAATTTTTTACAAGTAGATAAAATCACCATTATCTGAATAATATTCTTTAAATTTTTGAATCTTGCTTCAGAGCCACAAGTATATACGCCAAGAACCAAGTCTGGCTCATTTGTAGACCACTGCTAGAGATGGGTAAGGGCTAGGAATTACCATAAACTAGGTGAGTTTTACAGAACATGGTCTGGATAAAGAAGAGAAAGCAAAAGATAAAAAAGAAAAATGTAATGAACATATTTGATACATGTGCAGAAATTCTGTATTTTGGATATATCTTGGTGTGGGTATTTCTTAAGGAAACATCACACTTTTATGAGGGGTGTTTGTTTGTTTGTTTTTTAATCATTTTATTGGGGTCTCTTGCAATTCTTATCACAATCCATACATACATCCAT
>NW_022103898.1:40529519-40531147 GCF_000313985.2 Echinops telfairi | reverse complement strand
TATTGGCCATTTGAATTTATGTCCTTGAGAAACTTCTGTTCAGGTCCTTTGCCCACCTCCTCAGTGGGCAATTAGTTCTTTTCTTGTGGTACGTTAGCAGAGTATTGTAGATTTTAGTAATAAGGCCTTTGTCTCTTGTGTCCTTGCTAAAGATGTTTTCCCATTCTTTGGTCTCTCTTATTACTCCCTTGGTGAATTCTTTTGATGTACATAGGTGTTTTATCTTCAGTGTATCCCACTTGTCAATTTGTGCCTCCTCTGTGTGTGTTTCCTTTCCTATTTCTGATACCCTATGTATGCCCTGAATCAAAGTTCTCAAATTTGTTCCAATTCCCTCATTGATAGTCCTAAAAGTTTGGGTTTTACCTCTAAGTCTGTGATCCACCTTGAGTTTATTCTTGTGCATGGAGTGAGGTAAGAGTCTTGCTTCATTTTTCTGTAGATATGTATCCATTTTTTCCAGCGTCACATATTCACATTTAATATTTTGGGGTCCTTATCAAAGATCAGTTATCTGTATGCTGATGGTTTTATTTCTGGGTTTCCATCCTTTTCCATTGGTATGAATATCTATCATACTACCAGTACCACACTGTTTTGACCACTGTGGCTGTGTAGTAGGTGGTAAAGTAGGGTAAAGCAAGCCCTGCAACTGTGTCCTTCTTCTTGAGGAGTTCTCTGCTAATTTGGGGTTCTTCCCTCTCCATATGAAGTGGGTAATCTGTTTTTCTAATTCTTTGAAGAAAGATGATAGAATTTGGATTGGGATAGCATTGAACTTATATCGTGCCTTGGGTAGAACTGACATCTTTACTATATTGAGTCTTCCAATCCATGAGCATGGGATGTCCTTCCATTTGTTGAGGTCACCCTTGGTTTCCTTAATAGGGTTTTGTAGTTTTCCTCATACAGAGCTTCTGGGTTTTTTTAGTCAAGTATATCCCTAGATAATTTCAATTTGTGTTTGGCTATTGTGAAGGATAAAACCTTTCTGATCCCCTCTTCTGTGGCCTTGTCCAATGTGTATAGTAGTCCAATAGACTTATGTTTGTTGATCTTATAACATGCCACTCTGCCATGCCTCCCGTGGAACTTTGGGATTTTCCATATATAAAATCATATCATCTGCAAATAACAAGAGTTTCACTTCTTCCTTCCCCAGACGAATACCTTTGATGTCTTTTATTTGCCTTCTACTGTTAGCCAAGACCTCCAGTACAATGTTAAATAGGAGTGCGGAAAAGGGGCATCCTTGTCTGGTCCCCTTTTTCAGTGGGATTGTGTTTGTCTTTTTTCCATTGACTACCAAGTTAGCTGCTGATTTTTCATATATAGCTTGCATTATATTGAGGAATTTTCCTTCCATTCCTATCCCCTTGAGTGTCTTAAACAGGAATTGGTGTTGGATGTTTTTTAATGTTCTTCCACATCTCTGGTATGAACCCCACTTGGTTATGGTAAATTATTTGGTTTATATACTTTTGTATTCTGTTGACTAGTATTTTGTTAAAGAATTTTGCATCGATGTTCATTGGGGAAGTTGGTCTGTAGTTCTCGATTCTTGTGGTATCCCTGCCTGATTTAGGTATCAGAGTTATAGTAGCTTGGTAGAAAGAATTTGGGAGTTT
>NW_022103898.1:40517877-40529419 GCF_000313985.2 Echinops telfairi | reverse complement strand
TATTTCTTCTTTTGCTATGGGTCTATTGAGATTCTTGTCATCCATTGGGGATAGTCAAAGGAGGGATTGTTTTTCCAAGAATTTGTCCAGGTCTTCCAAGCTTTTGAAATTTTGGGGGTACAGTCCTTAATACTACTGTGTAATTATCCTTTTGATTTCACAAGAGTCTGTTGTAATGTCCCCTCTTTCATCCCTCATCCTTGTTATTGAAATTTGTTCCTTCCTTTCTTTCGTTAAGTCTGCCAGAGGTCTGTTGATTCTGTTTATTCTTTCAAAGAACCAACTTTTAGCAGCATTGATTTTTTTCCCATAGTTTTCTTATTTTCCCTCTCCTGAATTTTTATTATTTCTTTGCTTTTGCTATTAGTAGGGTTGTCCTCTTGACTCTGCTCTAGTTCCTATAAATTTTTTGCCAGCATATCAATCATAAGTCTCTCTTCCTTTTTCATGAGTGCATGTATTGCTATGAAACTTCCTCTGATAACTGCCTTTGCTGTGTCCCATAAGTTTTTGGTACGTTATGTTCTCATTCTTGTTGGTTTCTAGAAATTTCCTAATTTCATCTCTGATCTGGGCCAGTACAAACTTCTTTTGCAATAGAGAGTTATTCATCCAACAAGTGTTTGCCCTTGTTTTCTTCATCTTCATTTTGTTTATTTCCAGCCTTATAGCACAATGGTAAGAGAGAAATTTGTATGATATCAATGTGCTTAAATGTATGCAGATTCAACTTATGCCCTAGTATGTGGTCCATCTTCGAACATGTGTTGTGTGGGCTTGAAAAGGATGTGAATTGTTTTGTATTTGGGTGGAGAGCTCTGTAGATATCTCTCAGGTCAAATCATCTAATTGTAGTGTTTAGATATTTATCCTCCTTGTTGAGTTTCTTTCCCTGTGACCTATCTTTCTCAGAGAGTGGTGTATTGAAGTCACCTGCTATAATTGTTGATGCTGTGATTTCTTTTTTCATATTTTGGAGCATTTGATTGACATATTCTGCTGAACACTTGTTCGGCAAGTAAATGTTTAGAATTCTTAGTGCAGGAGTCCTCAAACTTTTTAAACAGGGGGCCAGTTCACTGTCCCTCAGACCTGTTGGAGGGCTGGACTGTAGTTTTAAAAAATAACTATGAACAAATTCCTATGCACACTGTGCATCTTATTTTGAAGTAAAAAACAAAAGGGGGAAAACACCCAGTGGACCAGATAAATGTCCTCGGCAGGTTGCATGTGGCCCGCGGGCTGTAGTTTGAGGACCTCTGGCTTAGTGGTTCTTGGTGTATGGTTGCCTTGAGCATTTTATAGTGTCCCTCCTTATCTCTTTTTATGGTTTGCACTTTGAGATCAATTTTATCCAAGATTAAGTTTGCAACTCCTGCTTTTTTTGAATTGCTATTTGCTTGGTATGTTTTTCTCCAGCCTTTGATTCTCAGCCTAATTTTATCTGTAATCTTGAGATGTGTCTCCTGTAGGCAGCAGATCAAGGGGTTGTGTTTTCTAAGTCAATCTGTTAGTTTCTGTCTCTTAAGGCCTGAGTTTATTCCATTGATATTCAGGGTTATTACATCTATCTGTGGACTCTATGGTGTAATTTTATCCCTCTTGTGTTGGGTGTTTTTTTACCTCCATTTCTTTTCTGTGGGTTGTGCCTATGTGAGTTTGTGGTTCATTCTTGCCTTCTTTCCATCGTTGAGCCAGTGTTATTTGGGGGGATGTTTTGCCCTTAATGGTCTCTGGGTGGAGTTGTTCTCTGGTGGTCTCTTGTATGTGCTTGGTGAGTGTTGTTCTTCTGCCCATACTGAGATGGCGAGGATCTTTTGTAGTGCTGGGTTCTTTTTAGCATGTTCTTTGAGATTTTCCTTCTCCAGGAAGACTCTCATTTCTCTATCAACTTTGATAGATAACTTGGCTGGATAGAGGATTGTTGGGTTTGTGTTATTTCCTGCAATTTTTGATATATGTTGCTCCACTCTCTCCTTTTCTTCATAGTATCTGTTGATAGGTCTGAGCATATTCTTATCTGCTTGCCTTTATATGTGATTGCCTGTTTTTCCCTAGCTGCTCTCATAATTTTCTCCCTTTCCTAATAGTTGGATAGTTTAACAACTATATGTCTCGGTGACTTCTTCTTGGGATTCAGCCTAGCTTGTGTTCTTTCAGCCTCCTGGATGGTTACCTGGTTTTCATTCATTAAGCTAGGGAAGTTTTCCTCTAAGCATTCCATCATTATTTTGGATGCTGATTTCCTTGATGTGCATTCCTCCAGGGATCCAATAATTCTGATGTTCCTTCTCATAGAATCAGACGTAGCTCTGAGGTTTTCTTCAGCTTCCCTGATGGACTTTTTAGACTTTTACTCACGTTTATTCATTTCTTCTTGCGAGTCCTCTAGGTCACTGGTGCGGTTCTCTGCCTCCTCCATTAGCTGGGTGAAGACTGTGGTTTTGCTATTAGTTTTTGTTATCTCATCCCTTACATCTTGTATTTCCCTTTGGTGCATGGCCTTTATCTCCACGATCATTTCAATGTGTTTCTGTAATGCTTCCCTCATGTACTGTATGACTCTAAGAAGCATTCTGAAGATTTCTTTCTGTGGGAGGTCAACTTCTGCCTTTTCTATGACTGCCGTTAGGTCTGGGTAGTTCTCTGGCATTGGATTTTGTTTATCTTTTCTTGTTGAAGCTGTAGACAGCTTGCTGTTTTTTGGTTGAGTTATTGGAATTAGGTGCCATTTTTCCCAGGTGTCTCAGAGCCCTGGGCTCTCTCTTTGGGTAGTTGGTATTGGTGTTTCTGCAGGCTGCCTATAGCCAACTGCCTTGGGGGGTTGTGTTTCACCTATGTCTGAGGTTTCCTTCTCCCCTTGGCCTATGCTTTGTGCTTCAACCACCCTCAGGTCTCCTTAGGGGCAGGTTGCAGCTGTGCATGCTGCAGTCTGATGGAAAGTGTTGACCTCAGTGAAGAGGAGGGCATTTAGGGGATGGATTGGGGATTGAGTGATCTGTTCCTGCCTATGGGCACTTCCCACAGATATGCGGGTAGGAGGGAGGGCCTGCTATTCTGTTAGCGTGCAGATCCACTGCTCAGGGCACAAACGGTGTGGGGAGAACTGAATAGAGAGAAGGGAGAATGCAGTAAGAATCCAGAGGCTTTTATGTCCCTATGCCACAGCTGCAGAAGCTTCTGCCAGACTTGTGTCCAACACCTGGCAGGCCTGGAGCATGGCAGCAGGATGGGAACCTCTGTGGGGGCAGGGGTGGGGTCTGGTTGGTGGGTCTGTGTGGAGCACCAAGGCAGGGCAAAAACCTCTGCCTTATGCCTGGCTTCCCTTTGGCACCAGGGCACTAGCCTCTTTGAGGGGAGTGGCTGGCTGACGAGTCTGTGAGGAGCACCCAGGCGGGGCAGGCACCCCAAGGGTGGGGGTACTGGCTGGCATGTCTGCGTGGAGTTCCAAGGCAGTATTGAAGCCTCCACCACACACCGGCTGGCCTGTGGCACTGGTCGAGGCAGAGCAGGAGCCCTGAGCACTGCAAAAGAGACCACAGGTGTCCACTGGCAGTGCAGGAAATGGACTATAAGTCAGCTTCTGGTTCAGAAAAGTGGTCTGGGTTGTCGTGGATATCGACAGATAGACCTGATACCCTTACTTAGCCCCCAAATCTCCCCACTTAGCGATCTCCTTGGACCTCCTCCGAGCATGAGCTACCTTTCTGGTCGCCATCTTTGTTGCATCACTTTTATAAGGTTTTAAGACCACTGAGCATAAGCCCATTTTCTTTACTATAAAATATGCTATTGCATGCAGTCACACAAAGTTCTGGGCCCAGTATTGATTTTGAGTACTAAAGGGAACACCTTTATTCTATTTCCAAGATTTCTTTCTAACCCAGCTTTTTACCTAATATGCAAAAGCTAGACCTAATCTAGCCAAATCTCAAAGGGCACCCTGAAAAGACAAGGTAAAATATTATAAGGAAATGTGCAAAGGCCTAGAATTAGAAAACCAAACATTAAGAACATGCTCAGTATATCATAAATGGAAAGAACTAAAGAAAAAATCAAGCCCTGAGTTACAATATTAAAAGATTATATGGACAAAATATTGATTGATGCAGGATGTGTCAAAAGAATATGGAAAGAATACACAATCACCATACCAAAAACAACTTAACGTTCAACCATTTCAAGGGGTAGTATATGATCAAGAACTAAAGGTACTAAAGGCAGGAGTTCAAACTGCACGGAAGCATTGGCTGCAAACAAGTCTCCAGGAATTGATAAAATGTCAGTTGAAGTGGTTCATCCAGTTGATGAAGCACTGGAAGCACTTCTCATCTAATGCCAAGAAATGCAAAAGATAGCCACTTGGCCAAATGAGTAGAAGACATCCATATGTACGCATATTTCAAAAAAAGGTAGCCCAGCAGAATGAACAGATTATAGAACAGTATCATTGATATCACATGCAAATAAATTTTGCTGAAGATCCACCGTGTTGCAGTACATTGAAAAGAAGCTACAGGATATTCAGGCTGGATTTAGAGGACATGGAAAAGGGGACATCATTTCTGTGGACAGATGAATCTCGCTGAAAGCAGAAAATATAAGAAAAGTGTTTACATGTGTTTTATTGACTATGCCAAGGCATCTAACTGTGTGGGTCTTAACAAACTATGGATAGCCTGGAAAAGAATGGGTATTCCAGAACACTTCATTGTGCTCATGCAGAACCTGTAAATGGATCAATACAGGATAGTACAGACAGAACAAGGGAGTGCTGCATGGCTTAAAATCAGGAAAAGTGTGCAACATGGTTGTAGCTACTCAACATACTTATTCAATCTGGACGCTGAGAAAATTATCAGAGAAGCTGGATTACATTAAGAAGAATGTGACATTAGGATTAGAGGAAGGTTTATTAACTGCCTTCAGTATGCAGATGATACAGCCTTGCTTGCTGAAAGTGAGGAGGACCTGAAGCAACTGCTAAGGATGATAAAGCAGATGGCCCTTAGTATGGATTATAAAACAATCTAAATAAAACCAAAATGTTCACTACTGGACCAATAGTTAGCACCATGGTAAACAGAGAAAGGATTGAAGTTGGCAAGTATTTTGTCTTTGTTGGATCCACAATTAATGCTCATGGAGGCAGCAATCAAGAGAGGTGAAAAATGCATTGCATTGTTAAATCTGCTGCACAAGATCTTGTTAAAGTATTGAAAAGCAAGGGGGTCACTTTGAGGATTAAGGTGCACCTGGCCCAAGTTGTGGTATTTTCAGTCACCTCATATGTATGTGAAAGTTGGACATTGAATAAAGAAAACCAAAGAAGAATCAATGCATTTTCTGGCAAAGAATATTGAAAGTATCATGGATTGCCAAAAGTACAAATAAAAGTATCTTGAAAGAAGCACAGCTAGAATGCTCCTTAGAGGCAAAGATGAAGAGACTTTGTCTCACATACTTTGAATATGTTGTCAGGAGAGACAAGTCCCTGGAAAAGGACATCATGTTTGGTAAAGGAGAGGGACAGAAGAAAAAGAGGAAAATCCTCAAGAAGATGGTTTGGCACAGTAGTTGCCACAATGGGCTCAAACAAGAACAATTGTGAGGATGGCTCAGGACTGGTCCCTGTTTTATTCTGTTGTATATAGGATCACTATGAGTTTGATCCAATTCCATGGCACCTAACAGCAACCATACAGAAACTACCAGCACACTTCAGCAGATTAGAAGGAACTTAAATATTATACTTGTTCAATACTGTCACATTTTTGTAGCTTATTATATCTTTTCAGTCTTATCACTTTTATCTACACAGAGAATACCATAATCAGGTTGTTCAGCAAATGAACAAGTGAGAGGGCATTGTATGGGAATTAATGTGTGCATAATTGTGTTAGTCCGGGTAGACTAGAGAAACAAATTTCTATGGATACACATATGTGTATAAGAAAGAGATTTATATACAAGAGCAATTGAACATTGAGAAAACATCACAGCCCAGCCCAGATCAAGTCCATAAATCCGTTATTAGCCCATATGTCCGACAGCAATCCATAAAGTCCTCTTCAAACTCACAAAATACATGCAATGATGCTGAATGTAGAAGATCACAGGCCAGTGGGTAGAAAGTCTTTGGATCCAGTGTCATTGGAAACATCTCAGCGCTGGCAGGGGCTCTGCATCAGGGTGGGTCCATGTGTCTTGTCAGCTGCTATGTCTCCCAGGGTGTGTCCAGAGAGTCTCCCACCTTCAGGAAGGAAGTACCAGATTTCCCAGGATTCTCAGGAGAAGGCCATGCCCACACAGAGGCCTCATTTGCTATCTCCAGATTGACAGACTAGACTCCACCCCTACACTCTTAATCCTCAAACTGACACCAGATTAGGTGACTGCCACAAGAATACTCTCAAAGAACTAAAGCAAAGAGGGGCACAGTAAGAGAGAAAGAGTTTCAAAGGTCATAAGAAATGTAAAATTGAATGTAATGGAAATACAAAAGAAAGAATATTCAACTGGACAGATAAAGAAAAAATTCAATAAAAGGTTGTGACATTTGAGTTGAACTCTGAAGGGTTGTGAGGCTGTAAGTACTAAAGAGGCTCCACTAAAGTGCATCTACCAAATAACCTGTTCACACTTAAAATACTGAGCGCATAGTAGTTAAGACACCACCGTGAAACAAACTGACAAATAGGAGGAGGAGGAATAAAACAGACTGGAAAGGTAGGCCTGGAGAGACCTACTTCCAAAAATTAGTCAGTGAAAACCCTCTGGATCATAACAGAAGAGTGTAAATTGTAGTCACAGGAGATGAACTACCTAGGTTGAAAGGCACTCACAATGGCTGACACAATGACTTGCACATCCCAATGATGTGAGGATGATGCAGGGCTAGGCAATGTTTAGTTCTGTAGTGCATGGATTCACCATGAACCAGAGGGGACTCGACAGCTGACAGCTACTAGCAATAAACAAGAAAAACAAAAGAGATGTTTCTTTTGCAGGAAACACAGGCATCATATAGATGCCCCACTAGATACAAATATAGCTGAGACCCATCTTCAATCACGTGGAGTGATGGAAAGAGAACAAAGTATGGATTTTAAAAAGACATAGATACTGGAGCGTGGAGGTGAGATCTGGTCACTATGTGGTCACTTATTCATTTTACTACCTTGGGGAAATTATTTAACGTCTTTGAGCTCAAGTTTATTCTATTGTAAACATGGAAACTGATAGAAACTGGTTAGCAGGGCTGTTAGTATTTGTATGCAAGAAGCATAGCTCCTGGTAAAACCTGGTATGTGTTAAATCAATGTTAATTATTTTATTATTATAAAGTTTCTCCATAGCAAGATCCCTAGCCTGACTACTTCCACAAATGTACATAAATTTCCTCTTTTAAGGTTACTCTGCATCTAACTTCTAAATTTTCTCTCCAAAATTAACTCTGGGATCTGGAGACTAGAATAATAAAAACCTCACATGACACATTACCAGAGCAAGCTACTGAAAAAAAACCTGCTAAAAGTAGAATATGCAAAAAGAATGAAAATGGAAAGCTATGGACATACAGGAAAATTGTGACTATAAAATTTCAATACAGCCATGTGTTGGAGTTGCCTATAAAAGCTTAATTGTATGGGTTTTTTTTATAAGGAGAAACATTTGGAATGCTCAGTTTGAGAAGTTCCTCACATCTTGGCCTACCATTTCCAATTATGTTGAAGCTTCACTACTAGTGCTCACACTAGAGATCTGTCATTATCTAAACAATCATTTCCATTGCACAGTAGTCCCAAGCCTGTTTTTCTAACAATTGAGCCATAACAGTACTGTTCCCATGGTTACCAAAAGTTCTAATTTCGGTTCCTCAATATGCATTTTATAATGCAAGATTGTGCACTTTAGAACAGGCCCCTCTTAGTTCCACATGCTCTTCTTTCTATTATTTTTTCTCCAAGTTTCTCACACCCAACCCCCATTTTAACTTCCTGTTTTGCTTCTTTTGGGGCAAGATAAAGACTGTTTACTCAAACTCTGCAGTGATCAGGTTGGTAGCTGAAAAATTAGGGCACAGAAGCAAAGTTAAAGGGCAGGAAGCTGGGCAGATTTAAGTTCCAGTATCACAGTGGTAAGGAGCAGCCTGAGTTCCAGGCTCCAGGTTCCTCAGTGATTTAATTTTACCTCAGTTTAAATAGCCCAACAGCAAAAATAAATACGAAAAGAGTTGGGATTAAAAAAAGTATCTCCTCTCTGGGGGATGAGCATCAGAGGGGTGGGTGAAGGGAGATGCCGGGCAGTGTAAGATAAGCTATAATAATACTTTATAAATTATTAAGGGTTCATGGGGGCAGGGGGAGGGGGGGGGAAGGAAAATGAGCTGATTCCAGGAACCCAAGAGGAAAGCGAATTTTGGGAATGATGAGGGCAACAAATGTATAGGTGTGTTTTACACAATTGATTTATGTATTGTGATGAATTGCATGAGCCCCAATAAAATGATTTAATTTTTTAAAAAGTATCTCCCAATTTTTTAATCCAAACTATCCAAACAATAGATAGATGATAGATAGATAGATAGATTGATTGATAGATAGATAGATTGATTGATAGATAGTAGAGAGAGAGAGTTTGCTGTCATAAAAGAATTCATTGCCCATCCAACTGGAATTTGATTACTCTAGAGACTAGGCTTTTAAACAGAGTTCATAGGATAGGCATCAGGGAAGCTGAACACCTAAAATTAGATGTAGAGAGTTATATGTATTGGTGTCACTCGATGTAGTTAAAGGAATTCACTTTCACGGAGAAGACAACCATAGCTTTCATCAGATTTCCCCAAAAAGAGATCTGTACACCAAATAAAATTGAAACAAAAACTTGTCTTGCACAAGAAAACTCTCTCAAGGAGCAAGTTGGTAATAAAAATAGTTCAGATAAAACTCTATTTTATCTTCTGTCATTGAAGAAGTATTAAAATTTAGCCAAACATCTTTGAAAAATTAATATGGGCCATGTGTAACAGGAACCATAATGATGTTCTTCTTGGATCCAATAATTGCACTCTTAGGAACAGTCTTAGTAAACAACTTAATGTGGGGAAAGTAAGTGATTCATTTTGGTAGTATGATATTCCTATTAATAGGAACACCTCATAATTCAATAATAGGAATGAGCTAAGCATATTTTTTATATCTACAAAAAAGGCACTATTAGATTGAAATGTAATTACTTATAAGATATAATTCTGGACTCTATAGATGTGGCTCTAGTCCCATTTTGGAGGGAGAACTCTTCTATGCTAATGGACATGATTAGCTTTGTTTCCTTGGGGGTAATGCTTGCTGAAAGACAAAAGCATGCCTCCCTGAAAGCCACTCTTCTGTATAGAGGAGGGACCTTGAACACAGAGAAAAACTCCAGGACCAGCAGAGCATTTTCAAGATTTCTTTCAGGAGTGTCAGAGACCAAACCCAGAGGCAGCAGAGATGTGGCACAGAGATAATGGGACAGAGCAAAGGAGCCAGGCTGAGCTCAGAGGCCAAAGTATAGAACTCATGGAACAGAACAGAGTCGTAGTGTTAAGACTAGGACTGTGGGACAGAGCAACAGGCAGGCTTCCTGGTCCATGGAAGCAGAAGCGCGGAGACGACGTGGCTGATACACTAAGGGCTAGAGACGTGAGTGTTGGCAGAGAACTGTTGCAATGACTATATCCTTACTGTTACTGATCTTGACCTGTGGTAACCTCCAAACTTCCCTAATAAATCCTCTTAAATTTGAGTGTTGTCTGTGAGTTCTGTGTGGTCACTGCAGTGAACTATTGAAACCAGCATAGAAACAGAGTGACATGGGCATAATGGTTGGTGTCAGAATAGGATGAAGAAGGATGGAGGGTGAAGCCATATCTGACCTGCCTCATGGCAATAGGAAAGGCAGAGGAGGTCAGGTATGGGCCCCTCTCTGAGCCGTTTTACACAAATATCATAAATAGAGCAAAATGTAAACCGCTGTGATGAAAATGAAATGTAAGAATATATCAGAGAAGTGAAACTATAAAAATTATAAATATGTGAAAAATATTTTTCAAATTAGTCACATTAAAATAATAGGACTTGTGTAGTTTTCCTATTTTAAAAAAATCCTCCCAAATTGTAGTAGTGGGTTAAATTACTACTAAATTAAAAATAAAACAAACTTCTGTTTTAAAAAAGATACTTTGACCTGATGTTTTGATCTTCATTCCTACCCCACAAAAACAGGAACTCAAAGGAAAAGCCAGCATCAGAAATTTTGGAATATAAAAATCAAATGAAGAAAGATGAGTAACTTATTAAAATGGGGACTAGTTAAACCAATGGTGAATCAAGATATCACTTTGTTGATGTCAATAAATCTTGGAAGGTTCCAGAAATTGAAGACATCACTTATCTCTAAAAGAGGAGGTAAGGGTGTAGCTGAAACTAGTACATATTGGAAAACAACTTCTTGATCAAAAGCCAAAACTGCAGCCAGAGGCACCTCTCTCCACTACTCAGCCAGGAAACTTCCTCTTCTTCATGCAGCAAAAGACTGCTCTATGGAGAGAAGGACACAAAGGGCTCTTAGGCTGAGAACAGCAGAGTTCAGGGGTGACATACTGAAAACGGAGCATTTAAAGTGATGGGCAATATATTGACTAGCATGACCAATTTATCCCAGTCAGTTCCCAGAATGCATCAGCTGCCAAGTGAGGACCTCCTCCCCAGTCCCCATATCAAGTCTCCCCCTCTAGCCTTGTACATCTCTGGAGAAACTGACAAGTCAGGAGTGGGAGGGGGGGAACCTCTGATATTAGGTGCCGTTGAGTCAATTTTGACTCATAGTAAGTCAAAGTAGAACCATTCTGCAGGGTTTTTCAGGTTTCAATCTTTATTAGAGTAGATCAACAGATTGCAGAGGAGCAACTGTGTAGAAACCTTTCACTTACCCAAGATGCATTTAACGGCTGCACTACCAGGGCTCCTTCAGAAAACCCGACAGATATGGATAGTTGTATGTCCTGGGACATTTACACATTTGTGTTGTAGCAGAGCCCATTATAACTCCTTGTTAGTCTTTTAGTGCATTCCAGTTAATATGAGAGGGCACCCAGAAAGCAAAAGATAGTTGATTAAGGCATCCAACACAAGGTTAAGAAGCCAAAAGAAACAAATAGTGAAGAGAACTTGGAGGGATGAGATAATGTAGAAACAGAAAAGCCTTCCCCAAATGAATTACTAACCCATGAGATAAGAGAAGATATTGCAGCTACAAAACAAAAAAATCAACATGCTATTCACATGCATGTTTTATGATATGAGATAACCCTTAAAATTATGAATATGATATTAGAAATGTAAAGTTCAATAGGAAGACTGCATATTAAAAAATGGTAACAACATTCCACAAAGTAAATGAAAATTAGTCTGGTTACCCAGCATCTAACCAGCAGAAATCCCAGTTGAAATGAATGGTCAAGGAGGGAGAACCCAACACAAGATTGGATATATAC
>NW_022103898.1:40514216-40516041 GCF_000313985.2 Echinops telfairi | reverse complement strand
CTCAATACAGTCTCACTCAGGCATTCACTGCCATCAAGTCGAAGCCCAATCACAGTGGCCCTATAAGACAGGGTTTCTGACACTGTAACTCTTTACAGGAGTGCAGAGCCACCCCTTTCTTCCAAGGGGCTGTTGGGGGTTTTGAACCACTGACCTTGTTGTTAGCAGCCCATTGCTGAATCTCAAGGCCACCAGGGGTCCTGCTCAATAAATGAAGAAAAATCCACACCAAGGCACAAATTATGAAATATCAAGTTATCAAGAATAAAAAGATCCTCAATCCTCTCAGATCAGAAAAAAAGCAGATGATATTCATAAAGTAAAAAAGTTGGAATTTCAACAGATTTTAATTTCCAACAACAATCCAGGTGCTGGAGTAATGCTTTCAAACCTCCAAGGGGAAAAAGGCATTCAATATCAAAGCATCTAAGTAGATACATTATCCATCAAAAGTGAGAAAACACTAAAACTATTTCAGACATGAAAAGTCTCCAATACATGCCTCCCATGATCCTTTTTTTTGTGGAACTATTGAAGGAGAAAACCAAGAAACAGGAACAGAGCAGTGGGAACCAGGAAACAGGGTGGGTTTCCAATGCAGGAGAGAGTTGAAGGGAATTTCCACGATGATGATGACTCCAACTCAGGGCAATCCCATCACTGTGCTATAGGGTTTTAAAGGCTGAACTTTAAAAATGTGTAGCCAAGAATTACTTCCAAGATGTCTCTGGATGCACTTGAGCTACCCACCTCTTGGCTGGTTAGCAGCCAAGCACACTAAACACTCCCACTTACAGCATGTGAGCCTAGGGGCTTCACACCAAGACTGAACTCATTACCATGATTTATAAGAAACCAACAGTCTTTACGGGAATAAATAATCGTATCTTTCTCCCACAGTGCAACTGGTGGGTTTGAACCACCAACTGTGCCACTAGCACTCAAACAGTTACCAACTGAACCAGAGACTAGGGAGCAACAAATATACCCCTAAGGGGAGATATTTTCAATGCTTTGAAATAAATTTAAGATATTTTTTAGATTTTGAGTGCATTGAAATAATACTTATAAATCTAGTAAAAAGTTTAGCGATGAACTGGTAGGTACTCAGAAAATTTAGCAAAAGAAAAAAAGCTAGTCAGTAATGAATCCAGGTAAAATAAAATTTGTATAAGAATGAAATGCTATTGGAGTGTACTATATAGTTCATCAGATTAAAAAGTTAGAAAAATAGAAACCCTGAATATTGACTTAATTAAGAGTGACAAGATATTATCTGGAAAAATGAGAAGGAAAAATGTTCCAGTGAGGAGAAGGGAAAACTATGTATAAAAATACTGAATTTATGGGTTCAGAGCTGAAAAGAGACAACATCTAAAACTGAGGGGGGAAATTGTCAATGTAAGCAATGTAAGTTTGACATTTGGAAGTACATACTATAAGAACAGCTAGAAGAGTTTAAAACAAAAATACAAGTTGCCTTTTCTTTTTAAATCTGTAGTTCTAAACCTTGTCAAAGTATCATTCAAATAATGTGGAATAAAAACATTCCAGATTTACAAAGGCTCAGCTTGTTAGCTTATCATGCATCCATGTTTAGGAAATCATATAAGGGTCTTTTCCAGGAAAACAAGGGGGGAAACCAAGTGAGAAAGACTTCAAGTTCAGATATGGGGGAATCTAAACCAGACAAATAAGAATGATTAGTCCCTGGATGAAAGCTATTATCAGTCTATTAGAGAGAACTATAAGTCTAGTATCTAGGTGGAGCAATAAGGGACCCAGTAAATAAGGATACTGTAAATTTGGCACCCTCCTTAGTAAA
>NW_022103898.1:40511893-40513365 GCF_000313985.2 Echinops telfairi | reverse complement strand
CAGAATGCTGCTTGGGGTCATACAGGATATGAGAGAGACAATAAAGAAAAAGGATGAAATGATAGAGGAGATAAATGACATACACCAAAGGGAAATACAAGAGCTTAGGGATGAGATAACAAAAACCAGTAGCAGACTCATGGACTTTGCCAATTGACTGGAGGAGGCAGAGAACTGCACCAGTGACCTAAAGAACAGGCAAGCAGACTTTAACAAAGGAGAACAAAAATCTAATAAGATCACCAGGGAAGCTGAAGAAAACCTAAGAGCTATGTCTGATACTATGAATAGGAACAACATCAGAATAATTGGATTACTGGAGGAAGACACGTCAAAGAAGTCATCTGCAACAATAGTGAGAGAATTCTAGGAGAAAACTTCCCAAGCTTAATGAATGAAAACCAGGCAACCATTACAGGAGGTCGAAAGAACACCCGCTAGACTGAATCCCAAGAAGAAGGCACCAAGGCACATAATAGTTAAACCATCCAACTTTGAGGAAAGGGAGAAAATCATGAGAGCAGCTAGGGAAAAACAAGCAATCACATATGAAGGTTCCCAAATAAGAACATGCTCAAACCCATCAGTGGACATTATGAAGAAGAGGAGAGAGTGGAGTAACTTATTACAAAAATTGAAGGGAAATAATGCAAATCCAAGAATACTCTACTCAGCCAAATTATTTATCAAGGTAGATGGAAAAGAGTCTTCCCAGACAAGGAAAATTCAGAGAATGTGTTAGAAGAAACCCAGCCTACAGAAGATCCTTGCCAACCCAGTATGGGCAGAAGAACAGCACCCACCAAGCATAAATAAGAGACCACCACATAGAACCTCACCAAGAGAGCAACAAAGAGAAAACGGTCACCAAGATAGCATTGGTTTAAGGGTAGAAAGAAGCAAAAAACGAACCACACATTAATAAGAAAGGGAGGTAGGGAAACACCCAACACAAAAGGTGTAAGATAACATCACAGAGTCCACAGATGAAGATAATAACCCTAAATATCAATGGACTCAACTCAGGCATTAAAATACTGAGGCTAGCAGACTGGCTTAAAAACATATAACCCATCAATCAGCGGCCTACACGAGACACATCGGAAGACCACAGACAAAAATAGGCTGAGGATCAAAGGCTGTAGAAAAGCATACCAAGCAAACAGCAATTCAAAAACAGCAAGGGTTGCAATCCTAATCATGGATAAAATTGACCTCAAATCTGCAAACCTTACAAAGATATAAGGAGGGTCACTATATATTGCTCAAGGGAATGGTAGACAAAGAACCACTAAGCATTTTAAACATATATTCCACAAACAAGAGACCCACTGAATACGTCAACCAAACACTCGAAAACATGAAAAAATAAACTACAGGCTCAACAATTATAGTAGGTGACTTCAATACACCACTCTCTGAGAAAGATAGATCACAGGGAAAGAAACTCAACAAGGAGGCTAGAGATCTAA
>NW_022103898.1:40500657-40501563 GCF_000313985.2 Echinops telfairi | reverse complement strand
TCATAACCACCTTAGTTCCTTAGAATGTAAAGCATTATGGGAACAGACAACTTCATCTTTCTCTCACAGATTAGCTGGTGGGTTTGAACCTCTGACTTTGTGGCTTGCAGCCGCACACCTGACCCACAGCACCATAGATGCATAAAATTGGCAAACCAAAAACTAGACATATTAACAATTTACTCACTAATTTGTCACCAACCTCACAAATTTTTTTAAAGCATCTGTAAACAATTGGACACCCCCTTACAGAAGGGTCACAAGGAAGAGACGAGTCCGTCAGGGTGCAGTGTAGCACCGATGAAGCAACTTTCCGGTAGTTCAGGGATGTCAAACTCAATTAAAACGCAGGCCATTTGGTGCAACAGGAAGATTCACTTGGCCACATCACATTTACTAATTTTGTTAAATTGATCGTTTGAAGTGAGCATTCAGGAATATGGATAATTAAAACACTATCATTGTTATTATTTAAACATATAATTGTTTTTATTTAAACATTTATTTTATTTAATGTGTTTATAAAACTAAAATTATTCTTTTTTACCCAAAACTTGCCAGTATTTTTCCTCTTACTAGTTTTCATTTTCCTCTTATGTTGTGACTGGAAAATATAACAAAGTAACTAATAAAAAACACAAAATGTTGGACAGCTGACAAACATGATGCATAATTGCAATGGTTACCCGCTAAAAACACTAACTAGCACTGCCGCTAGGTATGATTCATAACAGTACAACCCAGGGTGCTCTTTTTAACCTTTTCGCTTTGGAGCTCTGTTTACATGACGTCACACTGAGAATGGCAGACACATCGCTTCCAAACTTCGCTGGTACTGAGTCAGCACGTTTATACACATCCACAGGCCCCCACTGGGCCACATGTATACTCATCTTTAGTAGTTAA
>NW_022103898.1:40471481-40499339 GCF_000313985.2 Echinops telfairi | reverse complement strand
TACCTTCAGTAGCCGCTGTTTGGATGGGATTTTTTGAATGAACCCTACTGAGACTGAGATAAGTGTATTGCTGAGAGAACTTGTCGGCAGCTATCCACTCATGACTCAGACATGTTTAAACAAATCTTGTTTGGAATAATCCCAGACATTATGAACCAGAAGCTTCATAGTAATACTTACCTTCATAGTAAGTACAGGTGGAATAAGAAACAGGAAGAAAATGCAATATTAAAGAAATATCTTTAAAATTCATATACTACATGGTTAAAACAATTAAAATAGTACCTTTGTGCCATACTAATACAAAAATCAGCATCATATCAAGGAAACAAAACATACCAGAACATTCATGAAACATAATTTTATAAAATAACTATTATTGATTGAATTGTGCCCTTCCAAAATATTTATTGTAATCCTACTTCTCATAACTGTGGGTGAAATCTAATGTAATTTTCTTACTATCATGTAATCACTTTCCATAATGCAATATAATATCAGATAGTTGGTTGAGGTTATGCAACTGTTGAATGGACCCAACCCTAATAATTTTTCAGTTACATACAGAACAGCATTGACACAGAGGCAAGAACACATGGGGAAGATTAAAGGCATATGAAGATCACTAAGAAATCCAGGAATGCCTAAAGCCACCAACAAGGAAGAAATAAATATGGTTGAGACCCTGATTTGTACTTTTAACCTCCAAAACTATGAGAAAATTAATTTTGGTTCTTTAAAGCGATTCACGTGTAGTGCTTATTTCATAATACAACTAGGAAACTGAGACAATAACGTTTTATGTTATTACAGTTTCAACTATGCAATCCAAAATGCCATCCAACCAAAATAATTCTAGTAGCCAAGCTAAAGGATTTCCAAAAGTATGGTCCCCAACAAGTCCCATTATCATGTACTATGTAAGAGAGAACTCAAAGAAAATATCAACTAACAAGATTAGAGAGAAAGGAATTATTTAGGGATAAAGTTGTTAGTGTGCTGAAGAGATATGTGCATCTTTTTCCTATTATTTTATAATCATATGCTTACTTTTTAATAAACAGCATATTTTATATGTGGAATCTCTTTATTACAGGAAGTAAAATGGGATTTTTTTTAACATCCATTACAGTGTAATATCCACTATCCTAAATTATACCCAAGATAAAGTTGCTCCCCTTTTCAAGTAGGACCTGAATTATTAGACTGTGAAATCTGCAGAGGAGATCTGGGTCATGGTCATGGTCAAATTCTTCTCTTCTTCTCATTCAACCTCTTTCCCCGCGCTTTAGCTAAATATTTGACATATTTTAGGATCAGGCTTAGCACATAAACTTAAGAGGAAAGGTCATACTCTTAGGTAACAGAAATCTCTCCTAGAAAAGTTAAGGAGAAAGACTAAGTAGAATGACCTGCTTGGTGACAGATCAAAGGAGAGCTGTATTTTCCTTGGCAGTAAGGCCAAAGCATGAGTTTCCCAAAATGCTGTGTGGGAACTCCACAGAGGGACGCTTGCTGTGAGCATTCTCAAATGTGGGTTCCACCCTAATGCATAAGTGAAACCATTCACAAAAGTGGTGATCTGCAAGGAGCTGAGGTACTTAGGAGAAATCAAAAGCAGCTAGCTAAAGACCTTGCCACAATCAAAAAAATGGGGTCAAAATTTCCATAATATACCTAATTAAATGCAAAATGTGGCCAGTGGTCAGGGGTCAGGGGAGCTTCTGATGACTAGGTTTTGTGTCAACATATCTGGGCCAGGATTCTCAGTAGTTTGGCAATTGAAGTCTCTCCAGAAATAAGATCTAATATAATGTAATCAACTCCACGGTTGGATCTGCTCTGATCAGCCAAGCAATTATAGGAAGATTAGGGTGGAGTAGAACCCCTAACTCAGGTCACAACCCTGATGATGTTTCCTTGGGTATGTGACTTACTGCATGTATAAGTATAGCCAAATATGGAGAGCGTCTGTGTTTCTTCCTGATCTGGATCCTCCATCTGGCTTATCAACCTCTAGTTCTCTGGACTTGAGGCAATCATCCAGTTTATTGCTTGCCTACCCTGGGAGTCATCAGAGTTTGTCATGGATTTATCCACCTCTGCATCCACCAGCTATGGTCTTCCTGCTTCATCTTCCTGATTTATCTCCTTGCTTCCTGATTTGTCAGTCCCAGCAGCTACATGGGTCAGAAAAAGCCTCCTGCTTAACATCTGACCCATGGACTTGAACCAGATTAGATTTAACTGCTTGTATAACTGTGTGAACTACTATCTTGATATAAATATCTCTCTCTCTTCTCTCTCTCACTCTCTCTCTCTCTGTCTCTCTCATGTGTGTGACTGGTTTTGCCTCTAGAGAACTTAAAAGCAAAGAAGAGTACTTCAAAGAAGAGTACTTTATAGACCCTTTTTCATCTTTTAGCATTTTCTATGTGCTTAACACTGTTCTGAGCATATTACATATGCTGATTAGCTTAATTTCACATCCCAGCACCATAAAGTATTTCCCATTATTCTCATATTCTTATCCATTTCTGTGAAGTTGATTCCAACTGAAAGCAATTCTATAGAACAATGTATGTTACAGATTATAAAATTGAAGCACAAGAGGTTAAGTAACTTGGCCAAAGTCACACTGTTAGCAATAAGTAGAACTATGATTTGAAACCAAGGACCTTTTCTCCACGATCGTGGTTTTTAACTTATATGCAAAAGAATCCTCCCCTGCTCCAAAAAAAGGTAGCAATTATTTATCAACCACACAACAAGTCCAAATCAGGTTACAATTATGCCAGCTTAGTTTCCAAAGGTGCTATGTGGCAAAATGACTTCCTTTATTCAAGCTTTTGTTTTAGTTCTTTGGAAAAAACAGCTTGAGATATTTTCCCCCTAAGCCCTGGGGACATACTTTTGGACTATTTTCTACCCCAAAGGGCATGTTACTTTTGCCCAGGCTGACCTTTCTTAGGTAAACTGTAAATAATTTGTAATTTAATACTGTTGTGTTAGATCCTAGGCTGCAATCTACCCTGTGACTGGTATGCACATTATAAGGATTGATTAATAAATTAGGCAAATATAGCGTCAGCAGCCAACAACACACATGGACTATCTGTGCAAATAAGGTATCTGCAGCTGTGTTAGTCCAGGTAGACTAGAGAGACAAATTCATAGACACATTTATATGTGTATAAGAGAGTTTGTATGAAGTTTTACATATTGTACATTAACAAAGCATCCTAAGCCAGTCCAGTCCAAGCCTATAAGTCCTATATTAGCCCATGTGTCCAATATTAATCTATAGAGTCCTCTTCAGACTCATGAAACATATGCAATGATGCAGAATGCAGGATGATCACAGGCCAGTGAGTAGAAACTCTTTGGATCCAGTGGCATTGTAAGCATCTAAGTGCTGGCAGGGTCGCTACATGGTTTCTCTGCTTTAGAGGTTTGGTTACATGAGGGCAGGCCATGTGGCTTCTCCAGCTCAGGGCACTAGCATAGTTCCATGTGTCTTGTCATCTGCAGTGCCTCTCTGGGAGTGTGCAGAGAGAGGTGTTCCCTGCCTCCAAGGAGGAAATAAATATTTTCCAGAATTCTTTGGAGAAGGCCATGCCCACACAGAGGCATCATTAGCTATATCTTGATTGACAGACCAGACTCTACCCCTTTGTTCATAATCCTCTCAAATTGACACCAGATTATGTAACCACTACAGCAGCGTACAAGAGGACTCCTTCTAAAAGAGACCTTGCTTTGAAACTGACAATTAGTTGTATATATCTACAACAAACCCAAAGAGTTTTTTCCGACTGGGAACTGGCAGAAGCAGAAGGAAGAAAGGATGCTGAGAGAAGGAGAGGCACGAAACATCCTAAAAGCTCTAATCTGGGTAAAAAGTAAGAGGGCTTCAAGGGGCCCTACAGCACAACAAAGGACAGGGAAACCAAAGGAAGCGAGTCCGGTCTTGTGGGGAGTGTGAGATACCTGCCTTGAAGAAGCTGAGAGGAAGCCTGCAGAGTCAAGAAGAATGGAGAGATCTGCCTTGCATTGGAGAAGAGAGTCTTTACCTACCTGATTCCTCATCCTACCTAATCCTAAATCTAGCCTATTGATGCTGACCCCAAGTTGTACCCTGCTACTCCTTAATAAATCACTTAACTCTAAGCATGGTCTGGGAGCTCTATGTGGCCATTACGGGAATAGCCATCAAGCCCAGCATAGAAGTCGAGAGTGTCATGGGAGGGATGGCTGGTGTCAGAATTGATAAAAAGGCTGACCACCTCATGAGAGTCAGCTATTCTAACACAATTACTATGATACTTTTTATATGCTGTAACTCAAATACCAAAAGTTATGGCTTTAAGAATAGAAATTTATTTTCTCACTATTAGGGAGGCTAAAAACCCAACTTAGGTTCTCAACTATGTCGAATTTTTCTTCCATGGCCCTATGTATTCCCTGGTTTCTTGACTTGTAGACAATCATCACAAGACATCTAGTTTTCTCTGTGTTTACGTTGCTCTTTACATTACTCAGAGTGATTAGGTTTAAGATCAAGCCTGCACTGATATGTCTTCAACGTTCTTATTACATTAGATGGGATTGTCTTCTAGCAAGTGAACTTTCTCATCTGCCATCTTGCTGTAAGGGGCCCTCCAACCAACCACAACCATAGCATCCCTGTGTTCATTAGAACAAAACACAGCCTTGTCCTGAGAAGTCCCCACAATTGTTCTTCTGTTGGAACCCATTGTTGCAGCCACTGTGTCAATCCATCTTGTCTAGGGCCTTCCTAATTTTACTGCCCCTACTTACCAAGACCACCACATTTCTGAAAGTTTATCATCTTGTCTGTGTTGCTGTGATGGTGGAAGTTATGTCACTGGTATTTCAAATGCTAGCAGGGACACCCAAAGCGAACAGGTTTCCGTGGCACTTCCAGACTAAGAACAGACAACAAAGGACTCGCTTTCCCACTTGAGAGGGAGAAGTCGCTGAAAACCTTATGCATACCTTTGAAGTATTTTCAAATACTGAAAGCCTAAACAAAGGAAGCAGAACATCATCAGGGATACTGCCTGCAGATGAAACACTCAGGTCTCAAGGCACTCAAAATAGGATGGAAGAGAAGTTGATTTCTTGAAAGGGAGTCGACCATGGTGACGTGAGTCTGGTGAAGCCTCTGGGAGCGGAAGCTTTGGGATCTTCAGTTGCTGATGGGACATGACTCAAGATAAACAGAAACAGCTGCAAAAATCTTCTAATTATTGGTACTTGGAATGTGTTCAGTTTGCATCTAGGAAAATTGGAGGTGGTCGAAAATGAAATGGAACACAGAAAGCTCAATATACTAGGCACAGGTTGAGTTGAAATGGACTTATATAGACCATTTTGAATCATAAAATCCTATGATTTACTATGCCGGGAATAACATAACCAAGAGGAATGTCATGACATTCATTGTCGGAAGGGAGTTTGCTAAATTCATTATTAAGTACAATGCTATCTGTGATCAGATTATATTGATCATCTTCAAGGAAATTCAATCAATACAACTATTCTCAACTTTATGCGCCAACCACAAAAGCTAGTGATGAAGGATTTGAAGAATTCTACTAACAACTTCCATCAGAAATTGATCAAACTTGCAATCAAGATGGATCAATAGCTGTTGGTGATTTGGAATGCAAAAGTTGGAAACCAAGAGGAAGGAAAAATATGGATTTGGTGATAGAAAAAAAGTTGCAAGATCTCATGACAGAATTTTGAAAAATCAATGACTTGTTCACAGCAAATATATTTTTTCAACAACACAAAATATGAACATACCCATGGAGTTTGTCACATGGAATACACAGAAATCAAATTGACTACATTTCTGGTAAGACAAGATGGAGAAGCTAAGCAGCTAAAACCAGACGAAGGCCCGATTGTGGAAAAGACCATCCATCAATTGCTCATATGTAAGTTCAGGACAAAGCTGAAGAAAATTAAAACAAGTCCACAGGTGCCAAAAGACACTCTTGAGTCCATCCCACCTGAATTTTGAGAACATCTCCAGAACCAAATTGGTTCCTTGAATACCAGTGACCAAAGACCTGATGAGCCGGGAGAGGACATCAAGCCATCATTCATTAAAACTGCAGGACAGAAAGAAAAAATCCGAGTGGGTGTCAGAAGAGACTCTGGTTTTTTTTAAACAGAAGAGACTCTGACAATTGCTACTAATCATAAAGAAGCTAAAGCAAATGGAAGAAAGGGTGAAATCAAGGAGTCGAATAGAAAATTATAAAGGGTGGCTCGAAAAGACATAGCCAAATGTTATCACTAAAGATACCAGGACCTGAAATTAGAAAACCAAAAGGGAAGAACAAGCTCAGCATATCTGAAGCTGAAAGAACTCAAGAAAAAATTCAAGCCTCGAGCATCAGGAGAAGATGGGAAGAATACACAGAGTCACTGTATGCGTTAGTCTGGGTACATTAGAGAAACAAATCCACAGAAACTCATGTATAAGAGAGAGTCTTATGTAAAGGTTAAGTGCGCATCAAGAAAACATCACAACCCAGGGCTGCCCATGCCCACAAGTCCAGCATTAACCCATTAACCCATATGTCCAACACCAGTCCACAAAGCCCTCCTCTATCTCACAAAAAAGACTCAATGATACCGACTGCAGGAGGAAAGCTGAGTCGGTAAATGTGTAAACATCTCAGCGCTGGCAGGGGTCTCCACAGGGATGCTCCAGCACCCAGGGCTGCATCAGGGCAGGTCCATGTGGCTTCTCCTCAGGGGTGTTTTGCAGGAAGTGAGCCTTGCAAGCTAAAGCAGGGAACTGGCTAAGGCAGCTGCACCCTGGTCTGACCATCACAAAGCAAGAGACTGAAGAACTGGAAAGGCAATGCTCAATGAGCCATTTAGCCCTCCACCTTTCAACTAACCCCACATGTATAAAAACTCCCCCCAAACTAGTTGACAGTCCACCAGTTCAAGAGGTAGCATATGAGTAAGAATTAATGGTGCTGAAGGAAGAAGTTCAAACTGCACTGAAGGCATTAGCCAAAAGCAAGGATGTGGGAATTAATGGACTATTCATTGAAATGCTTTAGAAAGCTGAAGAAGCACTGGAAGCACTCACTTGTCTGTGTCAGGAAATTTGGAAGACAGAAACTTAACCAACTGACTGGAAGAGATCCATATTTGTGCCCATTCCAGAGAAAGATGACCCAACAGAATGCTTAAACAATAGAATAAAATCATTGATATTGCACGCAAGTAAAATTTTGCTTAAGATCTTCCAACAACAGTAGCAGCATTGGAATACCAGGGAACTGCTAGAAGTTCAGACCGGATTCAGAAGAGGACGCTTGACTGCTAAAAGGACAAGCCGTTCTTCACTGTTCTATAACATGAGCATTCTGTTGGTTCACTTTTCTTTGGAATAGGTGCAAATATGGATCTTTTCCAGTCGGGTGGCCAGGTAGGTGTCTTCCAAATGTGCTGGCATAGGTGAGTGAGTGTGCCCAGTGCTTCATCAGCTTGTTGAAACATTTCAGTTGGTATTCCATCTGTTCCTGGAGCCTTGTTTTTGGCTAATGCTTCCAGTGCAGCTTTGACATCTTCTTTCAGTGCTATTGGCTTTTGAAATGGTGGAATGCTGACTAGTTCATTCAATATTTTGCCCATAGAATCTATGTTCAATATGTATTTGTTTAATTAGCACCACACAAATATGTTTAAAATGAAGTTGTGGATAAAATCAAAATATTAGGAGAACATATCAAAACCCCAATGAGATACCACTTCTTGCCCATTAGGATAGCTATTACCAGAAAATAAAAAAATATCAAGTGTTATTAAGGATGTGGAAATGTTGGGATTCTTGTGAAATTGCAAATGGGAATGTGAAATGGGGCAGCCACTGTGAAACTCGGTTTGGTAGTAAAATATTAAACATAAACCAAAACCAAACCCACTTCCAGAGAGTCCATTCAATTCTGACTCCTAGTGACCCGTGCTGTTTTTCCAAGGCTGGAAAGTTTTACAAAAGCAGATAATCTCATCTTTTTCCCAAAGAGCCAATGGTGGCTGTGAACCACCAACCTTGCAGTTAGCAGTCCAGTACCTACCTGACAACACCACTAGCCTATAATGCCTGAATTTTTAATTTCAGGAAAAAAATTTTTTTTGTTTTTATGCTTTACTTTCATAGTTATCAATCTATATATTAATATATGCATTTTAAGTAAATGTTATGAAAACATCACGCTCGGTGTTATAGGGCTAGGGCTCCTACAATGTTAAACAGAATTACAATAAGTAAGAGGGAAAAACGTTAAACACAATTACCATCTAAAGTAAAAAACAGAAGTACAGGTAACCTAAAAATTCTACTTCTGAGTATTTAAATTGAAAATGTGCAAAGATTTATCTTTGCAAGGAAAGTAGTGCAGTAGCAGCATCTCTACCAAGTATATTATAAATAATCGATGGTCATTTGAGAATAACTTCATACATTCATCAAATGTATGATCAATATGGATGGATTTACTTATTTATACATTGTGCTAGTGGCTATCAAGGCATCTATAGTTCAGTTCCTTAAGGTAAAGAATTTTCAATCTAGTTAGTGAAACATTTTTTTAATCATTTTATTGGGGGCTCTTACAGCTCTTATAACCATCCATACATCAATTGTATCAAGCATATTTGTACATATGTTGCCGTCATTATTTTCTGAACATTTACATTCTATTTGAGTCCTTGGTATCAGCTCCTCTTTTTACCCACCCCCTTCCTTCCACCCTCTTGATCCATTGATAATGATAAATTATTATTATTTTCATATCTTACACTGACTGCTGTCTCTCTTCCCCCACAGTTTCTTCCACTCTCCTCTCCCCACCTTTCCCCTACCCTCCTGGTATTGCTACTCCCATTTCTGTTCCTGAGGGGTTTATCTGACCTGGATTCAGTTTGTCCTGAGCTCTTATCTGTATCTGTGTGCATGCTCTGGTCTGGCATGCAGTGAATGAACGTCAGGATTGGGGTCATGATAGTTGTGGGTGAGGCAGTCTCAAGGAATCAGAGGAATATTGTGTGTTTCATCGGTGCTATACTTCAACCTGGTTGACTCGTCCCTTCTTTGCGACCCTTCTGTGAGGGGATGTTGTACTATCTACAGATGGAGTTTGGGTCTCTACTCTGACCCCTCTCATGCTCAATAATGTATTTGTTTGTTTGTTTGGGGGCTTCTGGTGCCTGTTACCTGGTCACAGTGACACCTCATGATCGCACAGGCTGGTGTGCTTATTCTGTGTGGGCTTGTTGCTTCTCTGCTATATGGCTGCTTGTTTAACTTCAAGCATTTAAGACTCCAGACACTATAATTTTGATAGCCAGGCACCATCAGCTTTCTTCACCACATTTGCTTGTGCACCCACTTTGTCTTCAGGGATTTTGCCAAGAGGATGAGCATCACAGAATGCCAGGTTGTCAGAACAAAGTGTCCTTGTGTTGAGGGAGGGCTTGAGCAGAGGCCGAAAGTCCATCCATTTCCTCAATATATTGCCATATAAATATATGTACCCATGTCAATAACTCTATTTTTATGAATTAGTATATTTGCGTAAGAACACACCTTTGTTTATACCTCTATCCATACCTTTGATTCCTAGATCTTTCTTCTGTTTCCTTTTACTTTCTTCCTTTCCCACCATCACACTTCCCCTTCTTCTGCCCCTTAGTGATTCCTCTCAGCTAGATTTCTGTTGCTCCAACACCCCAAGGATCTCTAAATTCTCCTCGTTGTTGATTTTTAATTCCGTAGTTGATTGGTGAAACACTTTTACAGGCTAGAATGCAAGCTGACAAGGCACGTTCTAATAAAGTGTCAAAGGACTAGAACTGATATCCACACCATTACTGTATTGTGTTGAACTCATTCTCCATGGAAATCACAAAGGAAAGAGGTCAAGAGGGCTACATTTCAGTCCCAACTGTGGCATTTCCTACCTAAAATGTTAATTACATTATTTACCGATGTTAAGCTTATATATTTTGTTGGATTTCGCACTCCTTAGTTTTTGAGCCCCTTGAATTCACTATCCCACCATCACCAACAACCAGGAATGCTTTGAGCCCTACATTTCTGTTGGAAGAGCTTCAAGGGTTTCACAGATTTTTGGTTCAATTTCACATTGGGAGTTTTTAGAAAGATTTTAAATATCACAATATTTTAAACATTCAGAGGACTTAGATGTCAGAAGTTAATCCTTTGGAAATCACCAATGCATTAACTTGGATTTCTAGTTTGCGTCCATAGTAAGCAGGCCACAGAATAAAGGGCTCTCTTACAAGAGTATCCTGAGATTGTGAGCCGATCTTCTTAAGCCTTTCCATTTAAAACTAGTTTGAGAAGTTAATCAGGATTTCATCCAAAATATAAAGCCACAATAAAATACATCCTGAAATTAATTTGATGGGGAAGATTAGATGATTTAGTTCCACATTTGATTTTTGTTTGTTTTTATTAATCAAAATAGTACCACTCATTTTACTAATTGACTCCATGATGAGTAAATTGTGTTCAAATTGAATTGAAAACTTATTTTTACTAATAAGTTATCCTCCAGAAGGGGGCTTCAAAAATTGGAAAAAGTTCATGATCTTTTCATTTCTTTTTCCACAAACTTTTTGAAGCTCCCCCACACATTATATAGTAGAATTCCATTTAAAGATCTTGTTTTAAAGGAGCTATTTCTGCAAAAAAAAAGAAAGAAAGAAATGCACTTGAAACAATAAGATGAAAATTAGTTTCCAAACCAACCCACATATGATTCTTTGAGAAAAACTCTGCTTGACAACAGAAATGCAGAACAATTACCATGTGTCCTAAGATTTTATAATATGACACACTATACACATCATATAGAACACAACTACCAGAATAGACTTACTAGTTATAACATAGCTTCTCTTCCCACTTGGTTTTGCACAACACCTGCAATTTATTCAGGATGTTTTTGGGTGTGCCTGTACTTCCCTGTCAACATTTCAGTCTTGGGTCAATGCCAACCTGTAAGAGATTTCCATCTTGAGGCTGCTTCCCTTCTTGCAACATCGGTTGTACTATTGCCAAAAATATCAACCTACTAAGAGAACATCTCCTTTTACTCATTCCCATCCATTTCTGGACTCAAATAATAAACACTTCATATTCATTTTAAATGCTCATTTGAAATGAACATTCCTGTCTCTTTCGTTAGCAATTCCCCTAAAACAATCTCACCCAACTTTCTTTCACGTGTTCTTAAAACCGTCAGCGCGAAGCCACTCCTTATTTCTCATTTCGGTTTTCTGCTGAGAGCTCTCATAAGATTTGGAAAGGCCAAAATAGCGACTCCATTCTAAGAGAACACAGCCCTCTAATTCTGCACAGGAGTAGAAAAGTTATTTCTGTGTCTACCCACTGCAGTATTTTAAAATGTTAACCTCCTCAGTACCTGTATACCAACAAAGAGCTTGGTCCCTGCTTACAAGGTGGACATTCCCTGCTAGGTGTAATCCAGCCCTGGGGGCAATTTCCTAGAAAAATGTAACACTAGGGGAGACAGTTCTGAGCACCAAACAATGACTCAGTGTGTTAAAAGGGCAAATCTGAAAGAAAACAATTCTGTTGAAGTGGAAGGCAAGGCTTTTTGAGAATGAAGTTGATGGTCAGAAAGCTATGTTTATCTAGAATAGGGTCTGTATTCTGCTACAAAGACTTTTTCCATTACTATTGCATTTTTAATATCAGAGCAAGCTATGACTGCTCAAATTGCTTATAAGATGTTAAATATTTACACTGTCTCGGAAGTCTTAAGGTCAAGAGGGAAATGTACCAAACAGGAACAATTGGCTGGAGTGGTCAATGTGCCTAGGTGGACGATATTATTCATATGTGGTAGATGGACAGTATTACTCAATCGAGTCAATTATGCAGGCCTAATGCTTTAAAGAGCAGACAAATCTGATAGCTAGATTTGATTGCATAATACATATCTGTTGAATGAAGACAAAATATTGTTACTTTTATTTGGGGTCCATTCTGAGGTGTGTAAAGGTCATTGCACAGGTAGAGTGCCCATTTGAAGCAAGTTTGACTTTAAATGTCTTTTTTAAAACTTACAATACAAGAGGGTGAAAGGGTGTAGGAGGGAGGGGAAAAAGGAGAAGCTGATACCAAGGGCTCAAGTAGAAAAAAAATGTGTTGGAAATGTTGATGGCAACATATGTGCTTAATACAACTGAATGATGGATTGTCATAAGATTTGTAAGAGCCCTCCAATAAAATGATTGATTAAAACAAGAAACATAATAAGCATGAGATAAATAAGTCCACATTGGTGAATCTAATCATGTTACTTACTTATGTAAAACCTTCCATTACATTAAAAAACAAAATTGAAACTCATTACTGTCTTCTAAACCTTTTCCCCAGACATAGAACCTTTTCTCCCTCGCTGGTTACACAGGAGCCATTCTGGGCTTCTTTCAGTTCCCCAATATCACTGGCTTCGTGCCTTAAAGATCTTCCACCTGACAGTCCTTTTCCTGGAATGTTCTTCCTCCATTTCTCCTGGGACTTAACCCCAAGAGCACAGCTTTCAAAACCAGAGAATCATGAGTCTGAACCCCAGGATATGGTGAGTTACTGTATGTACTGACTGAAATATAATTAAAAAGTGACTAATCATTGACCATTACTGCTTGGGTTGTTTTTGTTTCATTTGAGTTGTTATTATTATCTGTTCTCAGCTCAAGGATCACCTCCCAAGAGAGGTCTGTGCTGAATCCTGAATGTAGAGAGTCTCCTGCCTCCTTTCCTTCCCCAGGCGGTCACTCTGTCACATAACCTTTCACTTTTTTACCACCCCGCAAATGAGTAGAATTATATGGAAACACTGAATTCTGTAGGGGTTCGCTTTCTATTTAATATTCAGGAACACTTCCTCTCGTTTTCCATGTTGAATCAGTCACCTTGATTGTCACAAACAATAAGCACTTACTTGCATTTTCAAAGGAGTAAAATGACAGTGTCGATGGGGTTACAACACCGTGATGGTTTGTTTGTGTCCATGGAGCAGTGAACTGGCCTCAGGGAAGTGTGACTACCTAGTCAGGTTCTCTTGCTTCTGAGCAAGCCAGCACAGTCCTAGCTCCTAAAGGCATTGTCTAGGAAGGCAATAGGAAATACCTGTGTTCTTATTTTCAAATCTAGGATACTTTCATGGGTCAATTTACTATTTTAATGTGAGAAAAGGTTTGAAATTATATTTCACTCACTGATTCTCTATCATTTTCAGAAAGATACATTTTCATAAAATAAAAATTTTATTGTAAGAACATCATTACCCAAAGATACAAGGTTAAGTCCATTTGAGAAAACATTTGATAAAATCTTATACAATAGGTCTAGTAACTCGTTGAATATAGTGTTTAGCTTCTAACTTATGAAATTATCCTTCTTGTATATAAGCTAGGAAGGTGCCCAGATGAGAAAATTGCTGCTTTACCTCTCCAATATGAACACTTTGAAATTCTGATATGAATTATTTCTCTCTTTTCAGGTAATTCTTACCCCAACCTATCTTCAGACCAAATGAGAAAGAGAAAGAACATTGCCAGCTTAAAGTGAAATTGGAAAAATCATTTTTCCCACTTTAACATCTTGTCTAAGATCAGCCTGTTAGAGATGCTAAGAATCCAGATACCTTCATTTCCCTGACAACTATCTTACCACTGCACACTCCCCTGGTTGCACTCAGCATAGCACACCTCCAGTCAGCGTGAGATGAGAATCCAGCTTTGTGATTTCACAACTGCTTGCTTTACAAACATGAAACCTAAAGCCAAGGCATAGTAGACAACCTATTAGGTTGATTCCAAATCAGGGAAGAAGATAGTAACAAAACTCATGCCAAATAAATGGCTTGATTCATGGGCAATGTGCGAGACAAGTTGCCTCATTTCAAGCTTAGAAATAGGCAAGTGTTTATTCTCAAGGGTGCCTAGGACAAAGAGCAGCCTCACGCTTGCATAACCGTTTGGAGTGGGAGAAAGGGAAAGTCCTGTCCTGTGAGGGCTGGTGGAAGGCAATTAAGAAGGAGCGGGAAGGGTGGAGTGGGCGGGAGGCTAAAGCATGGAAGGGCATTGCCTGGGCTGTGAAGAAACAGTGCGTTATGGGGCCAACTGGTCTGACTCAGCCCCAGGAAGTGGATCATTATCATGAATTTTGTCTTTGCAAAGGAATGGTTAGAGCCACAAATGAGTACGCCGGCACTTACTACACAAGTGAAATCTATCTTTCTGTATGCCCATGACTATTAAACCTATTTAGAACCCTGTGTTGACCTTGGACTGCAGTATCTCATTTAATTCTTCTAGATACCTAGACCTAAGATACTGCTGTCTTCATTTTGGAGTCCTGGGGTGGTGCAAACTGCTAATGAGATCATTGGCTACATTGAAAATTGGAAGTTAGAAGTCTATTTTCAGGGTCCTCAGGCACTTTGTGACTTTGCTCCCCTTGCTGCTCTGTTGTGCTCCCTTTGTGATTCATCCCACTGTGTGGAGGTCAGACCAGACACACTGTGTCTCCAGTGCTGTCCCCTGAAGCACTTTGGGTCATTGAAGGGATGTTGCGTCTCATGCTGGGGCCAGCCCTAAGGTCCTCTCTGTGCATTGGCTGCTCCAGGATGGGGCAGTACGTGGCATCCCACCAGACCTGGCTGGGGATACTCATAAACGTCAGCAGATAGACCTGGAACTATTTATACACTCTCTCTCGCTGTCTCTGTCTCTACCTATATATGATAAGCAGGATAAATAATCCTGAGGAGAAAACAATGGGACTGGGGGTAGAGGGGCATAGGAGAGGATGATAGGGGTGGGGGACCAGGAGCCAACAAACTCAGGGACAGGGGAACAACAAGGGATCTAAAATCAACAACTAAGAGGGTACAGAATGCCTGATGGTGTTTGAACAACTGTAACGTACGTAGCCAAGAGGAATTACTGAGGGCTGAAAGGTGAACATAACAGTGGGGCAGGAAGGAAGTAAAAGTAAACAGAGCAAAGAACTAGGAGTCAAAAGATTTTTATAGAGGTAGAAATATAGACATGTATAAGTAAATATATTAATATATAAAGATAGGGGTATTGGTCTATGCACATATATTTATATGCTGAAAGTATTAAGGTAGCAGATGGATTCTGGGTCTCTACTTAAGTCTTCCTTCAACACAAGAACACTTTGTTCTAATAACCTGGCACTGTGTGATACTCAGCTTCCCAACAGGACATGATCAATGAAGACAAGTGGGTACATAACCAAATGTGGTGAAGAAAGCTGATGGTGCCCGGCTATTAAAAGATATAGCATTTGGGGTCTTAAAGGCTTGAAGTTAAACAAGTGGCCATCTATCTCAGAAGCAACAAAGCCCACATGGAAGACGCAAACCAGCCTGTGTGATCATGCATGAGGTGTCAATGGGATCAGTTGTTGGAAGATCAAAAACAAACAATTATATTGATGTGAAGGAAAGGGGTCAGAGTGGAGACCCAAAACCTATCTGTAGACAGAAGGGTCACAAGGAAGGGACGATTCATCCAGGGTGCAGTAGAGCACCGACTAAACATGCAACATTCCTCTAGTTATTTAATGCTTCCTCCCCCAACTATCATGACCCCTGTTCTACCTCATAAATTCTGCTAGACTAGAATATGTACATTGGTACAGATATGTGCTTATGACACACATATTCCAGGACAGATAAACACCTCAGAAACAGTAACAGAATAGTGATACCATGAGGGGATGGGGACGGGGAGGAATGAGAAAAGGGAACTAATAGCAATGATGGATATATAACACCGCCCCCCTTCCAGGGGGATGAATAACAGAAATGTGGGTGAAGGGATACAGTGGATAGTGTATGTTATGAAAAAAATAATATACTATTTATTAAGGGTTCATAAGGGTGGGAGGCGGCAAAGGGAGGGTAAAAAAGTGGAGCTGATATCAAAGGGCTCAAGTAGAAAAACAATATTTTGAAAATGATGATGGCAGCATATGTACAAGTTTGCTTGATATAATAGATTTATGGATTGTTATAATGTCTGTAAGAGCCCCCAAAAATGATTCTTAAGAAAATAAAAATACATTTAAAATATATAACTATATATAATACTTAGAAAAATAAATAACCTTTCAAATTAAAAAAACACACACATGGAAATTAGCCTTTGAAGAAGCCCTGGAATTCTACTTCTGAAAAGACTTCTATTAAAATCCCAATAGAGTTTAGTTTTACTCTGACACACATAGGGCTATAGGAAGAAACCAGTATCTTCATTTTAGAACTCAAGAAATGCTCAGGGAAATTAGGCAGTTTGCCCAAAAGCACACAGCTTCTACACAGGAAAAACCAAACAAAAACCTAGCTCTCCTTGGTCTGGAGCCACAGTTGTGCAGGCAGGCTGCTAGACACAAGGTCGGCTGCGAAACAGCCAGCTGCCCTGTCGGAGACAGATGAGGCGTTCTGCTTGTGTGAAGACGTGCAGTCTCAGAAAGCCACGAGGCGGCTCTACTCTGTCCTACACGGTTACTGTGAGTCAGGGTGGACTTGATGGCTATCAGTTGGTTGCTTTAGTTTGGGCTTGGTTTTTTCCTCCATGATTCTAAAGCCTAACACAAATGTGCAGCCTTTCATACCATAGGAGAATAGAAATCTCTGTTTCCTTATAGTTATATGTCTGGGCACATACTGGACTTTGCCACTGCAAGTCCACTTGATAGCATCGCTGGTGGGGGTGGTTAGGGTTTTGTTTTGTTTTCTACCTCCTTCTTCAAAGCAGCTTAGGACAAAATCAGGCATACAGTAGGTGTACAATAAATGCGTATTGTTAATCCATGTAAATGCTTCTATTAGCAAGGGAGTAGTTGTGATAAAAAAGGACCCCTGGGAATGATGTTGGGTAACTGCTGGCCTGCCAATAACGGGGTTGGCAGTCCAACCCCCCAGCTTCTCTTTGGGGGAGCAATGAGGATATCTGTTCCAACAAAAATGGGCAGCCTTGGAAACTCTAAATAGAGTCAATATGGGTTGGCATCAACTCGATGGAAGTGCATTGGGTTTTCAGTTGTGATGTGAAGACAGTAGGAGGCCCGTGGTAGAGTTCTTATCTCCATTGCAGGAGATCCAGGTTCAATTCTCATATACATCACACATCTGCTACCAGTAGAGGTTTCAATGTTGCTATGATGCTAAAGAAGTTACAGAGGAGCTTCTAGAATAAGACTTCGTAGGGAGAAAGGGCTGGAAATGTACTCCTGAAATTCAGCCAGTGAACATTTACAGTTCACAATGGCCTATTTTTCAATTAATCATGGGGATGGCACAGGAGTGTTTAGCATCCTGTGCAGAAGAGCCCCCCGAGTTGAAGGTCACCCCAACAGCAGCTGATAAAACAACCAAACCCAAAGTCACAGGCAGTGAGTCGATTCTGACTCATGGAGACCCTTTGGACAGAACTGAGCTATTCCTGTGGGTTTCGGGGGCTATAAATCATGCCCAGAGCAGGAGGCCTCATCCTTCTCTAGAGGAGCAATTCGTGGTTTCCAACTGCTGACCTTCCAGTGAGCAGCCCGATTTGTAACCCCGATGACAGCGATGGGGGCTGAGAGCGACGTGGCAACTGTGAGATCTGCAGACCTCCCTCCCACCTCCTGCCTCCTGGGGATCATGAGCAAAGCTGTGGGGATGTTTGGAGAGTGGCCCCAGATGAAGAAAGAATTGTAGAAGGTGTCCATCAAAGAGCCATACTACTGTATGCCCATTCTAGTTTCACCACGAACTGTTAGATATGTAAGACATGGGCTCTGCTGTTATTGATATTAATATAGAAGCCTTTTGGCTCTTATCACTTTCCATCTATTACACATAATCCCATGTATCTTAATAAGTATTTTCCCACTCATTTTTCCATTTCCTCTATCACCACATGCTCTTCACAATGCTAGCAATATCTTCCATTCATAAGCGGTACAGTTGATTTAGAAGCTTAAAAACAAATACATTGCACTCCCTCATCTATATTTATTAAACTATACATGACTATATATATATATATATTTAAACTCGCCATCATCAAGTCAATGCTGACACATAGCGACCCCCGGTGGGTTTCTGAGACTGTGACGCTTACACAAGTAGAAGGCCCAGTCTTTCTTCCACCGAGGCGCTGGTGGTTTCAGAACTACTGACCACACGGACCACAGGCCAACGCATAACCACTACTCCACCAGGGCGCCCATAAGACATTCTAGAGCTCTTTGCAGACTGCCCACAGAGAGTCAGAGATGGTGCCTCACAACAGCAACATGAACAGAACATAGAAGAAAGTCCTAGCAGTGGCAACTGTCCCTTTCAAACGTTCTGTCCAAAATGATAAATTGGTCTATCAATAGTTATTAAGAATTTGCTGTTTACCAAACTGTACTAGAAGATTTTGAAAAACCGAAGGAGTAGAAGAGAAGATCTCTGCCATTGAGCTTCACATCTACAAGGAGCGAGAAGAAATCTACATCAAGATATGCAGGATAAGAGACAGGATGAGCCATGTTCAAATAAGTAACAAGAGCTACGGAAAGTGAGAAAAGCGAGTGAGCTGCCTTTTACCATATTCCATGAAGGAGATAGATGAGGCCCTAGAATTTAAATGACTGGTAAACAGAATGGGGGCAGGGGAAGTGGTTAATAATTACAGATGTTGTGTATGTTTGCTGGCTTGTGGTACTTTCTCAGATCTCTTCTTCCCTCAGTTGCACCCCAAACCTTGATGTCGTCTTTAACTATTCCTGCTTACTCTTCTCCCCAAATGTGATCGGTCAATGGCTCCTTATTAACTGCCTTCACAAATAAATACCAAATGCAACCACTTTTCTCTGTTTCCACTACAACACCTTAAGCTATAAGATCACCAGCTTAGCTTCCTACCTGTTCTCATGTCACCACTCTTGTCCCCTCCAAACCCTTCTCTGGACGGTAGCCAATGCAACCTTCTACTAAACAACAACAACATTACCTCTTTGATAAGATCCCATCATGGTTCATGCTACTTAGCCCAAAACAACAACAGCAACAACAAAACATCGCTGTCTAGTCAATTTTGACTAATAGTGACACTAGAGGACAGAGTAGAACTGCTCTCGATTTCAAAGGCTGTGCTCTATTTTAATTATTATTAAATCATTTTATTGGGGCCTCTTGCAGCTCTTATCAAAATCCATACATACATCCATTGTGTCAAGCACATTTGTATATATATGTTACCATCATCATTTTCAAAGCATTTTCTTTCTACTTGAGCCCTTGATATCAGCTCATTTCCCACCTCCCCGACAATCCCTCCTTCATGAACCCTCAATAATTTATAAATTATTATTTTTTTCATGTCTTACACCAACAGTTGTTTCCCTACACCCACTTTTCTGTTGTCCATCCCCCTGGGAGAGGGTTATATGTAGATCCTTGTGATCGGTTCCCTCTTTCTACCCCTACCTTCCCCTTACCCTCTTGGTATACTACTCTCGTTATTGGTCCTGAGGGGTTTATCTTTTCCAGATTCCCTGTGTTTCCAGCTCTTATCTGTACCAGTGTACATGCTGTGGTCTAGCCGGATTTGTAAGGTAGAATTGGGGTCATGCTAGTGGGATGCAGGAAGCATTAAAGAACTAGAGGAAAGTTGTATGTTTCCTTGGTGCTATACTGCAAACTGATTGGCTCGTCTCCTTCTTGTGACCCCTCTGTAAGGGGATATCCAATGGTCTACAGATGGGCTTTGGGTTTCTACTCCACTCTCCCTCTCATTCACTTCAATATGATATTTTTGTTCTGGGTCTTTGATGTCTGGTACCTGAGCCCATATTGACACCTCATAATCACACAGGCTAGTGGGCTTCTTCCATGTGGGCTTTGTTGCTTCTGAGCAGCTAGATGGCTGCTTGTTTATCTTCAAGCCTTTAAGACACCAGATGCTATCTTTTGATAGCCGGCCACCATCAGCTTTCCTCACCACATTTGCTTATGCACCCATTTTGCCTTCAGCGATTATGTTGGGAAGGTGAGCATCACAGAATGCTGGCTTATTAGAACAAGGTGTTCTCGCATTGAGGGAGTAGTTGAGTAGAGGCCCAATGTCCATCTGCTACTTTAATACTTAACATATAAATATATGTACATGGATCTATTTCTCTATCATTATATAAAAATATATTTACATAGGTACATACCCATATAAATGTCCTTTGCCTCCTAGTTCTTTCCTCTATTTCCTTTTACTTTCTCTTGTTCCACTATCATGTTCAGCCTTCATTCGGCTGAACCTACTATGCCACCTGGCTATGAAAGCCCAAAATCTATTTGCAGAATCCCATTTGGATAAAGCCTCCATTGAACTCTATTAGACCATTGACTAGGGATGGGAATAGTCTTGCCTTCAGACAGAGAGAATTGGAAAGTGCATTACTCTAGTTATAGTTAGGTTAAACTTTAACATATTATCAATTGCTTTCCCTTTTGACCCATTTCTTTATATGATATCCAGTGTAGATAATCCATAGAGACAGTAACTTAGGTTATGGCAGGGGAGGTTGTGGGGTAATTGAAAGCTAATAATATTGGATACAGGAATAAAGAAAATATTAAAAAATAGTGATATCCACTGCACAATTTTTAATATAATTAAATTTAGTAAATTTAATATAACTAAATTTAGTATAATTTTTAATGTAATTAAACCACTGATTATATGATATGTGAAGTTCCTGAGCATTTTTAACCTCAGTGTTCACTTGGGTGGTTTTTAATTATCTATTATAGCTCAATGAAAGCATTCTTTCATTATATATGAAAGATTTATATATATATATATATATATATATATATTTCATTAACAACTGTATTTACAATATCTAGTTCCCCAAAAGGAAAAATTATGTGAATGACTAAGTACTCATTACTTCTTTTCTTTTTCAAAAATACTGTTTTAGAATTTACCGTAAGTATTCAAGCAAATACCATGCTCAATGAGAAGCATTTCAGCATTGATTACATATACTTTCTTATTAGTCAGTCTCGCACGCTCTACCCCTCCCTGTTCCCAAACCTTACAGGTAAAATAACTAAAGAACTATGATTCATGAAGCTTGAAAAACACTATATTCTCTACTTTGTGTACTGCCTCTTTTTTTTTCAAACTGGTTTTCCTTCTGAAATTCCTTTGTGAAACAAGCCAAGTGGACTCACAAATCAGGGAATAGCTGTCCTTTTAAGGTCAGCTTCTAGAGGCAGAAAAAGCAGATCTGCCCAGAGTTCTCAGAATGGCAGTTGTTATCCAAAGATAGTGAGAAGAATGGAGCCTGGTCAGGCCGATTTGGTAAGACAGACTCAACACCAAGTCACTCTTCTGTTCCCAGGGCTTCCCACACCTGTCCCCTGGCCTGAGAACTAAAACCCCATGTGGTCCAGTCATTCTCAACTCACTAACCTGATAGGATGCGCTCCTTTCGGAAGCAGACTGCCTTGTCTTTCTCCTTGGAGCTGCAGGTGGATTTGAACCAACAGTTTCTCCAATAGCAGCTGTGTCACCAGGGCTCCTTCTCCTGGCCTAAACATTTCAAACATATTTTTGAATGATAACAATTATACCAAATACACACAGAGAGAGAGAGAGAGAACTTGCACCCTCTCTAAGAAAGTGCCCCAAATTAAATTATGTAAAAATTAATATAATAATAATGCATTGAGTGCTAACAAAGAGCCGGCCATTTTCCCAAATGCTTTACGAACATTAAAGCTTGCAATCCTCTCCCAAAGATCTTATGTAGTGGGTGCTATTATCATCGTGAGGCTAAGAAAAGTAGGTCCAAATAGGAAAATAACTTGCTTAACTTCAGAGAGTTACTAAGCACTTGTTGCCAGTTGCCAGGGAGTCCACTTCAACCTGTAGTCACCTCATAGGACCAGTCAAACAGTTCCAAATTGTGTTCTGTGCTGTAAACATGAAAGGGGCAGGTCACCAGGCCTTTTCCCACAGAGCCAGTACACGGGTTCAAGCTGCCCACCTTGCAGCAGGCAGTCAAGAGTTTAATCATTGAACCTCCAAGGTCCACTTTTTCTGCAATAATATTTTATTCATCTACTCTTGTGTTTTGTTGTCCTAACGTGTCACTGGCAAATATAGGCGAATGAGCATGTGTACTGGAATAGCTAAGGTTTTGTTACAACTTGTCTGGCCAGGATTCTTAGGGGTGTGGTTTTTAACCCCAAACTCACTGCCCTTGAGTCCGTGCCAGACATATGACAACCCTATATGACAGAGTGAAACTGAGTTTCTAAGACTGTAAGTCGTGTGTGTGTGTGTGTGTGTGTGTGTGTGTGTGTGTGTGTGCTCTTATATACAAGAGCAATTGAATATTGAGAAAACATCCCAGGCCAGTCCAGATCAAGTCCATAAGTCCGATATTACCCCATGTGACTGATCCCAATCTATAATGTTCTCTTCAGATGCACAAAACTCATGCAATGATGCCGAACGCAGGATCATCATAGGCCAGTGGGTGGAAAGTCTTGTGGATTAAGTGGCAGTGGCAGCATCCCAGCTCTGGCAGGGGCCTCTACGTGGCTCCTCCAACCCAGGGCACTAGAGCAGCTCCATGTAAGACTGTAAATCTTAACTGGAGTAGAAAACTTCATCTTTCTCCCAAGAAATGACTGGTGGTTTCAAACTGCTGACCTTGTAGTTAGCAGCCCAGTGAGTAACCCACTCCACTACGAGGGTTCCTGGTTTGACAGGTGGTATTGTTATTAGGTGCCATCCAATTGGTTTGGACTCATCTCGACCCTCTATACAACAGACCCAAACCCTGCCTGGTCCTGTGCCAGCCTCACAGTGTGGTTTGCTTCAAGCTCATCACTGTGGCCACTGGGTCAATCTATCTTGTTGAGGGTCTTCCTCTTTGTTGCTTTCCCTCTACTTTGCCAAGCACGGTGTACTTTTCCAGGTAATATGTCCAAGCCATGAGAGACAAAGTCTTGCCATCCTTGCTTCTAATGATCATTCTGGCTTCTTCCAAGACAGTTTGTTCTCTTGGAAGTCCATGGTTCTTTCAATATTCATTACTAGCACCTTAATTCAAAGGCATCCATTCTTCTTCAGTCTTCCTCATCCAATGCCAAAATTTCACCTGCATAGGAGGCAATTGAAAATACCATGGTTTGGGACAAGTGTACCTTAGTCCTCAAAGGACATTTTAAAGAGGTCTTGTGTAGCAGATGGTTTGAGAGTTAACACCAGGTTAACTCTAAAACCCCATGACATAGCCTATTGTCAGCCTTCCTGCCAACCTTATAGACATTCACTTCTGCTGCTGCAAGCCTGATCTGCTGACTGTAGATTTAATCACCTCTGCAATCACCCGCCTATGGACAGAGTAAACCTGAGATCGACTTCCTTCTGATCTTGAGTCTATCAACTCCCACAGCTACAGGAGTCAGAAGAAGCCTTCATCACAACATCTGCCTTATGGACTTGAACCCTGCCCAGACTTGAACTTCCTCACGTCTACAACGGTGGGAGTAATTTTCTTGATATACATTTCTTTCTGTGCACACGCTGGTTTTGCTTCTCTGGAGAATCCAGCCTAAGCACGTACTTATTTTTTCAGATCTCTCACAGCCCCTTGAAGATTGCATGGAGTAACTTCTTAAACCCCAAAGACCTTCCAACAGAACAATATGGATGATAGGTGAGAAGGAGAGAGATGGAAAGAAACGGAAGAGGGGGTAAGTAGCTGAGTGGAGCGGAGATTGTTTGAACCGTCTCCCTGCAGGGAAAGCAGGCTGATGGGAGTTGCACAGATGTGTTCCATGGGACCCCGATCAAAACCAGACTTGCTCGAGAGAGAAAACCCAACTGTGCTCCTATTTGGAGGTCCCCGAAGCAAGGAGCAGCATCCCAGCCTACAGCGTGGGAAGCAAGCCGGCAATGCCCCGGCAAGTCAATTCTTTCCTGTTTCCTATTCGGTGTCCAGCTTTCACGTGCTTGAGAGATGACGGAAAACGCCGTGGCTGGGTCAGGCCCACCTTCGCCCTCCAAGTGACCTCTTTGCTCTTGGACACTTTTAAGGGTTCTTGTGCCGCAGATCTGCCAGTGTATTATGTCATTCGATTTCTTGACTGCTGCTTCTGTTGGTCCAGAGGACAGTCTTGCAATTTCCATCTTGGGGACTATAACTTCAGGAAATAGAGGTCCTCACCATCCCATATACAGCGTCTTTCACATCATCTTCCGGTTTTCTGTATGACACCTGGCCTTTGCCTTCAGCCGGACTTAGAATCTGAGTCAAGAGACTATCCAGTTCAGCTTTTCCTGGGAGTAAACCTCCCGTCTTCCACCTGGAGTTGAGGAGAGGTGGTTCCTTGGCTCTGCAGACTAGAGAGAGCAGGGTGGGGTGGAGAGGGGTGGTGTCTAATTGCTCCATAAAAACTTTCAGCAAGTTCTGTTGTCAGCTCCCACTTCACCAGGGTTCCTAGAGGTAACTAGTGGTTCCAGTGTCTTCATGCAGTCCAGCTTCTTAAATTAGTGGTTTTCATACAGATTCCATACAGATAATCTGCATACAGATGGATTAAGTATGATAAAATGATCCAACCCAGATGCACACACCTTTTCTAAATTTTTAATCCTATATCCCAAGAATGCAGATTCTCCAGTTCTGCGTTTCATCTCAGTCCAGACATGGCAGCAAGAGACAGAAATCCGGGCCATGAAGTTCTTGCTGGCAGCCAAGAGGAAGGGCCCAGTACTCTCAAACAAATCATTAGCAGCAACTTGTCACCCTTGTTTGGGTGGTGAGCAGTACCAGGGAAATGGGCAAAGGCACATGAGACTTATCCCCAACAGAGGAGATTAAGGTGCATTGCTGGGAGAAAAGTCAAAGGAGCTAAACCCTCACTCCCTAGAGGAGCAGTTTTAGATAAGGTCTACGATGTAATCTATATTCATGTATTAAAATCAGAACCATATTTAAAGTAGGATAAGTGGATATCTTAAAGGCAGAAAAGAGAAAGAACAAGAAACAATAGCATTGTCAGCCTCTGGAACAGCAGGTTTTACAGAGACTGAGAGTGTGGACAAGGGCAGTTGGAAATAAGGGTGGCGAAGTCATTTATCTGTAGAACATAAAGAATGAATCAGTTAAAAGTTTAAAGCAAAAGAGACCTGTGATCATATTTGTATTTGAGAGAGAGCATTATGGCCTCACTACAGACAACACATCAAATGGGAGAAAGATAGATAGGCCCTATAAAACAGATACAGTAGCCAAATAGAAAGCTAAAATTCTGAACAAAGTATGATGGCTACAGACCTGAATGGGCATGTTTAGTATTTAGCACGGATGGCCCAAAGAGTTAAGAGGTTGGGGCCAATGAGAGGTAGAAAGAAGCCAAGCCTCCCATATAGAAATCAAGCAGACAGCATCATTCTTAGAAACATCATCCTAACCCACCTCCCTATGTCATCCATTGCAAAACTCTCCAAAAGAGGTTTCTATTCCTGGAATGAATCTAACACACAGTCTACCAACATCAGTCACAGTTATTTCTTGAATATTTTAAGAGAACATTTATGATGATTGTGATCACACCTTTCTAAATTACTAAGTGGGAGTAAGTTCCTGTGAAAAGTGACCTCTTAACATTTAAAAATGAATGTTCACTCCTCCTCCTGTGGCATTTCTCCCCTATAAAAAGGAGTCTTGCTCTCACCCATGTCTCGAGGGCTGTGGATGGCCTGCTCATCTCACGATGGGCGTCAGTGTTCTTTCCTCTTTGATACTTGGCAGTTCTATTTTCTTCTCCTTCTGTCCCATCACGCACACTGACAAATGTCTCATCTACAATTCCATTCTAGCCATGCTATTCATTAACCCCAAACCTTCAGGCTGCCTTTCTTCACCATCATATGGGTTCTCTCAACAATAAATAAGTGCTCTGTAAAGTACAATTTCTACATCAATATCATGATTAATTATCTCAAAATTGAGGAGCAAAGTTTCATTATTTTCTATATTTTAGTTAAAACTATCAAAGAGGAACCAGGAAGTTCTGACTCAAAGTGGAATGCATTTTTAATCCCCACCCCATTATTTGCATTTAGCTGATTGTCTAAGAAACTCCCAACCCTAACTCTCCAAGGCTCACTTCCTGTTGCTCTGTCTTGAAAAGTGGTTCTTCATTGTAGAGCTCTGTGAATGCTGGCCAGTCCCTTCTGATGACCCTGGCTAGGATACATGTGTATAAAGCACCAAAACGATGTTGAAATGTTTGCATCTGTTTTCAGATGGTTACATTTAAGAGGACCTCAAAATGTGTATCAAAAAGTATCAATAATTTTTAGCAAGTAAAGAATATAACTTGTAGAAAATCTCTACTCTGTTGGAGATGGGACTGCTTTCTCTCTGTTCTGCCTCTTTCTTGATCCTTCTCATCAACCTTAACGAATATTTCCACCCATACAAAGTTGATCTTCCCGCTAACGTCACACTGCCTCTCTCTTTCTCCATGTAGTCTGCTCAGGCCTTTGCAGGCCACAAAGACCGATCTCTTCTCTGAACTTTCATCATACATAGACTACATAATAAATGCAATAAGTCATGGGATACAGTCTTGAGCAGTACTTGTAATTTCATATGCTTGTTATTAGGTATTATAACTCAGTTTGGGGAGCTCTCATGGTGTCATGGTAATGCGTTGAGCTGCAACCCAGAGAGTCAGCAGTTTGGAACCCCCAGCCTCTCTGAGCGAGCAAGAGGAGGCTGCCTTCTCCCTTAAACAGTTAGCCTCAGAAACTCATGGAAGAGTTCTACCCTGTACTATAGGGTAGCTATGAGTCAGCATCAATTTGATAGTTAGGATTTTGATGGGGTTTGGATTTTTGTTTGGGTTTTATTGTTGTTGTTTAGCTAAGTTTGTGTCACCTTAACAGGTTCAGAGTCCTAGTTGTTTGGACCTAATGTGAACATCTGTAAGCTACCCTCTGTAGCACACCAACGCCTTACTCAGATCACAGCCTAATGACGCCTCCTTTGGGGGAGTGGCCTACTTCATATATGTAAATAGACGCTGTAACAAACTCCCTGCCTTTTCTTCCGGGTTGCCTGGATCCAGCATCTGTCTTCTTGGAACCTGGGTCAGCAGCCCACCATGTGACCTGGGAGTTAACAGTGGCTTACTATATTGTCTGCTGAGCCTGGGAGCCATCAGAGCCTAATATTTTACCTGATCCTTCTTTGCATTCATAGCCACAGTCTTCCAGCTTTGTCCTCCTCCTTTGCCTTCCTGCTTTGCGTCTGTTTTTATCCCCCTGCCTCCTGGTTCATCTCCCTCATCCCTGATTTCGCATCCCAGGCAGATGCATGAGCATCTGACCCACAGACTGACCCTCTGCATGAGGAAAGAGCAAAAGTTGTAGTTTAGATGGCTGCTTAGGAGCTTTGAAAGACCCCAGTATCTACTCACCAAAATGGAATACAACACATTTTTTGGAGAACTATAGGATGTTAATTGATTTGCGTATTCTCCAAGATATGCTCCTGAACCACCAGGCATAGCAATTCATTGCCTTAAAATGTTTGGCTATGTCTACGGAGTTTTCATAACTTTGCCCCATGTATGCTCCACCACATTCATGGATAGATTTACAGCAAAGATAAATACACATATACAAATATCCTCAGTGAAA
>NW_022103898.1:40456494-40470709 GCF_000313985.2 Echinops telfairi | reverse complement strand
AGATAGATAGATAGATAGATAGATAGATAGATAGATAGATAGATGATAGATAGATGATAGATAGATAGATAGATAGATAGATGATAGATTGATGATAGATAGATTGATGATAGATTGATAGATAGAAGATAGATGATAGATAGATGATAGATAGATAGTGGTGATAGATGATAGATAGATTGATGATAGATAGATAGATGGATAGAAATAAAAAGATAGATTTGTGGGTTTTCACCTATTTCCTCGCCCACATCTGTTACGTCTGTCTCCACAGGCATCTCTTTGCAGATGACCACTATGACAGGATTGTATATAGAACAGTATTTGTCCCTATTACCATTAATTATTGCAAGCCTCCCAGCATCATCCCCTGTCTCCACCATCTTTTCCTAACCTCCCTCTGACTATCTGTATGTTACCTTTGCTTTGACCCAACTTCGCACTTATGTACCACCTAGCCCTTGACGCTCTCGTTCTCTCTTGCCTTGCTACCCCTTGCAGCCATCAAAAAAGGTTTCTTTTGGTGTGAAAAACTTTTTCTTGATTTTTTTTATAATAGTGGTCTCAAACAATATGTAACCTTTTGTGATTAACTAATTTCAATCAGCATAATAATATCCCCTAGGTTCATCATGTTATGAGTTTCACAGACTCACCATTACTCTTTAACACTGTGTATGGACCAAAAATTTATTTATCCATTCTTCCACTGATGGACATTTTGGTTATTTCCAGCTTTTTACTATTGGAAATAATGCTTTGCTAAGTATGGGTGTGGTGGTTACATAATCTGGTGTCAATCTGAGAGGATTATGAGTGAAGGGGTGGGGTCTGGCCTGTAAATCAAGATATAACCAATGAGGCCTCTGTGTGGACATGGCCTTCTCCTGAGAATTCTGGGAAATCCTATTTTTTTTCCTTGGAGGCAGGAGACATCACATTCTACTCACTCCCTTGGAGACTGTTGACAAGACTGACTCCCTGCGAGACATCTCTGAGGAGAAGCCACATGGACCTACCCTGATGCAGCCTTGGGTGCTGGAGAAGCCACGTGGAGACACCTGACAGTGCTGAAGTGCTTACAACGCCACTGGATCCAAAGATTCTCTACCCACTGGCCCGTGATCATCCTGCATTTGGCGTAATTGCATGTGTTTCATAAGTCTGAAGAGGACTTTATAGATTGGTATCGGACATATGGGCTAATATCGGACTTTTGGGCTTGGACTAGTCTGGGTTGGGATGCTTTCGTAATGTACAATTACCCTGTATATAAAACTCTCCATGAACGTCTATGCATGTTTCTCTAGTCTACCCAGACTAACACAATGGGTGTGCACATATCTCTTCTTGTCAAGACTCTTATTTCTCTAGGATACATACTAAGTTGAGAGATTTCTGGGTTATATGGTACTCCTATGTCCAACTTGGTGAGGAGGTGCCATACACTTTCCACCATGGCTGTACCACTTGACAGTCGCTCCACACCCTCCCCAGCATTTGTTGTTTTCTGTGTGTGTGTTTGTATTTTAACTTTGCTATTAATTCTGTGTAAGGTAATACCTCATTGTTATTTAGATTTGCATCTCTCAAATGGCTGAAAATCATGAGCATTCCTTTTTTTGCTGGTTGGCATCCTGAATATCTTCTTTAGTGAAGTATCTGTTTATACTTTCTGCCCAATTTTTAGTCCTGTCTGTGCTTATTGAGGTGCCTCAGGTTTCTATCAATTTTAGATATTAACCCCTTATCTTAACTGTCATGCTAAAAAAAATTTCTTCCCAATCTGGACTCTCTTTTTGTTCTTTTGGTGGAATCTTTTGATGCAAACAAGTATCTATATTTAATGCAAACAAGTATCTACATTTGGTGCAAACAAGTATCTACAAGTATCTACATCTGGTTTTGTGTTCGTTTGTTTTTTTAATCATTTTATTGGGGTCTCAAACAACTCTTAACACAATCCATCCATCCATCCATTGTGTCAAACACATTTGTACATTTGTTTCCCTCATCATTCTCAAAACATTTGCTTTCTACTTGACCCTTTGATAGCATCTCCTCATTGTCCCTTTCCCTTCCCCCTCCCCCTTCCCTCATGAACCCTTGATAATTTATAAATTATTATTATTTTGTCATGTCTTACATTGTCCAACAGCTCCCTTCACCTACTTTTCTGTTGTCCATCCCCCAGGGAGGAGGTTATATGTAGATCCTTGTAATTGGTTCCCCCTTTCTACCCTACCTTCCTTCCACCCTTCATGTATTGCCACTCTCACCACTGGTTCTGAGGTGTTCATCTGTCCTGGATTCCCTACGTTTCCAGTTGCTATCTGTACCAATGTATATCCTCTAATCCAGCCAGATTTGTCTGGTAGAATTGGGACCATGGCAATGGGTGGAGGAACCATTTAAGAACCAGAGGAAAGTTGTATGCTTCATCGTTGCTACACTGCACCCTGACTGGCTCGTCTCCTCCCTGCGACCCTCCGTAAGGGGATGTCCAGTTGTCTACAGATGGGCCTTGGGTCCTCACTCCACACTCCCCCTCATTCACAATGATATGATTTTTTTGTTCTTTGATGCCTGATAACTGATCCCTTCGGCACCTCGTGATCATACAGGCTGGTGTGCTTCTTCCATGTGGGCTTTGTTGCTTCTGAGCTAGATGGCTACTTGTTTATCTTCAAGCCTTTAAGACCCCAGATGCTATATCTTTTGATAGCCGGGCACCATCAGCTTTCTTCATCACATTTGCTTACGCACACATTTGTCTTCAGTGATCATATTGGGAAAGTGGGCACCCACTGATATGATTTTTTCTTCTTTGATGACTGGTTTTGTGTTTTTATTGTGTTTTTCATTATGTTTGATAGTGTGTTTATGCCATATATTAAGGCCACTAAATTTGTCTCTGAGAAGCCCTAGTGGCACTGAAGTAAGCCCTGGACTTAGTAACCACAAGATCAAGTTAGAAGCCACCAACACTCTGAGGGAGAAAGATAAGGTTGTTTGCTCCTGCAAAGATTTATTAAAGTCTGAGAAATCTTACATGGGATTGCTATAAGTCAAAATCAAGTCAATGGCAGTGGGTAAGTTTGTCTCTGTTTTGTTCATTTGATGATTTCATATTTCTGGTTTTTACATTTAGGCTTTTGATCCACTTTGAGCTCATTTCTTGCATGGTATGAGATGTGAGTCCTGCTTTATTTTTCTGCAAATGGATATCCAGTTTTACCAGCACTTTTTATTAAAGAGACCATCTCTTACTCCTTTAATGTGTCCTTTGCCAAAGATCAGTTGTCTGTATGTGGATGGGTTTACTTCCAGGTTCTTGTTACTCCTCTATTGGTCTACTCCTCTATTATTATACCAGTACCAGCTGTTTTCATTACCATGACTGTGGAACATGTTTCAAGATGAGAAAGTGAGTGAGTGGCCTTCCTTTAATTTTCTTTTGATTACCTGAAGCTTCTTTCCTTTCCATATAAAGTTGGTAATTAGCTTTTCCATTTATCAAATTATGATGTTGGAGTCTGGATATGGATGGCCTTATATCTGTAGGATGCTTTGTATCAATTCAACTCAATTCACTGCCATCAAGTTGATACTGACACACAGGTAGCTTCTAGGACAGGACAGAACTGCCCCTGTGAGTTTCTGAGATTGTAACGCTTTACCAGAGTAGAAGGCTTTTCCAATGCTTTGCATAATAGGAAAATCCTCTCTATTTGCAAATGGTATATACATAAAATCCAAAAGACTTGGCAAAAAAAATTGTTGGATCTAATGTAAAGGTTCATCAAAGTGAATTGAACAAGATCAACATATAAAAATCAGTTGGATTTTGTGTTAGTCTGGGTAGACTAGAGAAACAAATTCATAGACACTTATATGTGTATAGGAAAAAGCTTTATATACAAGAACAATTGAATATTGAGAAAACATCCCAACCCAATCCACATCAAATCCTTAAGTCCGATATTAGCCCATTTATCCAATACCAATCTATAATACAAAAAGATCACAGGCCAGTGGGTGGGAAGTCTTGTGGATCCCGTGGCATTGTAAGCAGTTCAGCGCTGGCAGGGGTCTCCATGTAACTTCTCCAGCTCCGTGGCTCTGACTGCCACCAGCCTGTCTCCATGTGGCTTGTCAACAAGAATGTCTTGCTGGGACTGAATGTGTGTCTGGCCTCCAACAAGGTATTTATCTCCTTAGCACCTCCAAATGAGGTTATCAAGTCACCACCGGATTGATACGCTAAACTCCACCCCTTCACTCTTAATCCTCAAATTGACAACAGATGATGTAAATACCACAGATGTATTTATGGTAATAGAGTTGTGAAAAGGAAATCAGGAAAACAAGATCATTTAAAATAGCCACCCAATCTTGATACTGTATCCTTCTTCATACAACCCAGCTTCTCTGATTATCTACTCAGCATACAGATTGACTAAATATGGTGAAAGGATACAACCCTTTTCTGAATTAAAACTGTGCAGTAATCCCTTTTTCTGTGCTCCCAACTGCCTCTTGATTCATGTAAAGATTCTGCATGAGCACAGTCATATGTTCTGGAGTTCCCAAGCTTTTTCTCAAGGGTATCCATGATCCACACAGTTGAATGTATTTGTGTATTCAATGAAACACAATTAAACATGTTTCTTGTATTCTGTACTTTCAGCCAAGACCCATCTGAAGTCAACAACAATGTCTCTTGTTCCATGCCCTTTTATGAATCCAGCATGACCTCTGTCAAAGTTCTGCAGCAACCATTGTACATGACCTTCAGCAAAATTTTATTTATGTGTGATATCAATGATATTGTTCTATAATGTCTTTGTGTCCAAGGTAAGCCTCTTGTAGACAGCATATTGGTGGATTCTGTTTTCTTATCATTGTGCTACCGTCCATCTCTTGAATGGTGCATTTAATCCATTTATGTTCAGTATAACTATTAAGGTGAGAATGTATGGCTGTCACTTTGTTGTGTGTATTGTTTTATAGTGCTAACTGGTTTCTTAATTCCACATAATATTCTTTTCATTTTTTCATGAATAATGTTTCAGTGTTCACTATACCTTTAGGGTAGTTTCTATTTTTATTTTGATGAATTTTATTTCTTTTCTTTGTAGTTACCCTATAATTTATTCATTAATCTCCAAGTTTTAAAAAGTTTGTTCTGTCTTGAAATTTACTTGACTTCTTTTCCATTTGAAAGCTTTGTAATTAAAATATCTCTTCTCTTTACTTATTATTTGTCCCTACTAACAAGTTGATATTTCTAATTCCCTATTTTCAATCTGGTAGATATGTTTTACTTTGGGTTGATATCTGGGTTAACTTATGGATGGTGTTGTCATGTATATTAAGATCAAGTTGTCATCTACATTCATTCATTTTCTTTCTGAAGAACTCTCTTTTATATTTCTTGTAAGGTTCATGTAGTTTTTATAAATTTCTTCAATTTTTCTTTAAATCATTTTATTGGGGGCTCATATAACTCTTATCACAATCCATATATATATCCATTGTGTCAAGCACATTTGTACCTCTTTTGCCATTATTATTCTCAAAATATTTGCTTTCTACTTGAGCCCTTAGTATCAGCTCCTCATTTTTACCTCTCTCTCCCCCCCCTTACCCTCCAAACCCTGGGTAATTTATAAATTATTATTATTTTGACATGTCTTACACTGTCCAACATCTCCCTTCACCCACTTTTCTGATATCCATCCCCCAGGGAGGGGGTTATATGTAGAGCCTTGTTATCAGTTCCCCATTTCTACCTCATCTTCCCTCTACCCTCCCAGTATTACCACTCTCACCACTGGTCCTGAGGGGTTCATCTGTCCTGGAGTCCCTGTGTTTCCAGTTCCTATCTGTACCAGTGAACATCCTCTGGTCTAACTGGATTTGTAAGGTAGAATTGGGATCATGATAGTGGAGAGGGGGAAGCATTAAAGAACTAGAGGAAAGTTGTATGTTTCATTGTTGTTACACTGACCCTGACTAGCTCCTCTCTTCCCCATGACCCTTCTGTAAGGAGTGCCCATTTGCCTACAGATGGGCTTTCGGTCCCCACTCTGTACTCCCCCTCTTCACAATATGATTTTTTTGTTCTGTGATGCCTGATACCTGATCCTATCAACACCTCATGATCACACAGGCTGGTGCACTTCTTCTATGTGGACTTTGTTGCTTCTCAGTTAGATGGCCGCTTGTTTATCTTCAGGCCTTTAAGACCCCCGACACTATATCTTTTCTTCAATTTTTGTTATCTGGAGATATCCTAGTTCCCTGTCATTTTGAGGGACAGGGAATAATTCTGATGGGCATGATTCTTGATTGGCTTGGGGAAACTTAAATGTGATGTGTTTGTGATTTTCTATCCTGGTCGAGGTTCGCTCAGCATCTTGTCTGTCTATCTTCTTGTCTTTCATGATGTTTTCTTACAAATATCTTTTGACAATTTTCTCTGTATTTTCTGTTGTTTCTTTCTATTTTGGGATTCTGATCACATATGTTCCTCCTTTTTATAATGCCCACATAATTATTAGGTTTGAATCAGACGTGTTTATTTCTTTTTATTGTCCCTCTAGCTCAAGGATGGGGAACCATTAGTCCTAAGCAATCATCAGTACCAGCTAACATCAGATGCATCATCAAAGACAATCAGTTCTACTCATAACATTAGGGGTGAATTAATTAAATGTTTGAGCAGCATGACCCACAAATGATGTGATACATATTCAAATGGCGCTTTACAGAAAACCAGTTCCCCACCCCGGTTCCAGCAGATTCATCATGACAGACTTGTCTTCAACTTCAATAGTTTGGCTTCACATTTATTCACTTGCACTCCTTTACTCTTTCAATGCATTCTCTACTTCTCAAATATTAGTATTAAACTTCTGGATTACTACTTGCTGCTTTTATATAGTTTCTAATTTTTTGTTTACATTGTCAGTTTGTTCTTATTTTGTGTTCTGCTTTATCCTCAAGTTGCTTTTGTTTTGTCTGTGTTTTCCTTGCTTTTGTTAATTGATCTTTGTGTAAATTCATTGTAGGAATCTAAATACCATTCTTTTGAATTCCTTATCAGGTAGTTACAAAACCCACCATCTGTCTCCTGTTGGGCATAATAGAGAATGTGAGCTTACGTGAAGTTCTGAGTATTAACTTATGAGTATTAGCTTATGTGAAGTCCTTAGTATTAATCGTTTGCTATCCACACAGAACAGTTGAAGGTTGGTTTGGCTTGTACTTTCAGCTATCTTATCAGTGATCAGGTGGCACAATGGCCTTCAGTCAGTAAGTATCAATTCAAGAGGTAAATATAATATGACTGGGCCATGGGGGCATATTGCTGTGTCCCATTGGTGAGACAAGGACAAATAAAGGAGCCAAAAAGGAAACAATTAAAGATTTTTAAAAGACAAGCAGAGCAAATCAGACAAATAACAATAAAAATAAATATGATTAAAAATGGAAAAGAGAAGGGAAATTGAAGTAAAAATAAAGGTAAAGAGAAAAAAAGAAATACAGTAAGCAAAACAAGGGAAGGAGTAGAGGACAGAGGCTCATAAAGGAACAAAGTAAGGTGAAAGGGAAGAGGTATAAGAGAAAAGAAAAAGCAGAGCAAGAAATTATTGAAAGCGAGGGAGGGGAAGGAAAAGGAAAAACAAACAAAATTGGGGAAAGGGCCTCTGGTGTGGATTAGCACCCTCACGCTAACCCACTCACAGGGAGAGGGTTGGTCTCTAATCCTCGATAGAGTACCTGCCTGCCAATAGGTTGTTTGGGGTCGGGGTTCCTGTTCCAGAAATAGATTGTACTGGCTCAGATTGTGACTGAAGTCAGTGTGCTTATTTCCAGAATTCCTTGGGGCCCAGAGGGCAGTTGGCGGCAGGGCAGCTGGTTGTGGAAGGAGTTCCCCTAGATCCAGGCATAGCAAAGCAACCAGCCTGAAATGTCCTGATGAGGGGGAGTTCAAGGTTCTCCAGATGTGAGGGTGGTTTTACACAGCGCCTGCTCCACAAAGGTGGAGCTCTGCCCACAGGAAGGTCAAGGATTGCATGGAGGTGGGAGTGTGTCACCAGCCACCGGGTGGGTAAGAATGTGGGCTGATCACCAGGGTAATGAGGGGAACGAGGGAGGATCTCACCTCTCACCAAGTACTAGTGTGCCGGGAACATTGTCTGGATGGAACGCTGCTTGCAAAAGTTCAGACGGCCAAGCCTCATCAGGCTAGCTGACATTTCCCCCTTCTGTCTCTTCCCTTGCCACTTTTGTTTAGCTTCTTCCCTTAATACTCAATCAAATTCACTATCCTTTTCTCTGAAGCCCAAGGTTCCAGGGTTATCATCTGTCACTCATGTATCTGATGTAGAGGATTTGTGTAGCATGTCTGCCTAGTTTACAATCTTGCCAGAGGTCCCTGGGAATGTAGATGCTTATTAATCAAAATTAATTACTCAACATATCAAAAGTTCATTTTATTGGGTAGCAAAGAATTCTCATCTATGTGTATTCATAGTTACATGGACATGTGAGTTTATGTGTTTATGTGCATGTATGTGTTTGTATTTATATATATATACATATATATATGTCTACATATATATACACACACACATACTTTTTAACATTCTAGTGCGAGTCAGAGTTTTGAAGGCCTAAAGACTGACTCTCAGGTTCTTAACTGGTAAAATGGACTATTCAACATAATAACGATCTCATAATCTTTCCACACAACTGAAAGATGATAAATTATGTCATTCTCCCAGCAAAAGGCCTAGCAAATATTTAAGTAATCAATAACATGTAATGTGCTCCTGGCATGTGCTTGAACTTCCTCGATGGTACAAAAACACAACCAGCTGTTAACTGAAAGGCTGATGACTCGCATTCACCCGGGGGTGTTTTGAGGAGAGAGCTGGCCAACCAGTTACAAAAGATGAACCTGATGAAACGTTTGTCAGACGTGGGATCAGTAGAGTGTTGGAATCAGCTGAATAGCCACTGGCGGCAGTAGTGGAAATGTGTATGTTTTAGACCCTCTCCCACCAAATTCTGACTTTTTTTGCTTTGTTTTGGTTTGTGGTCAGGCCCACCTGTCACATACGAAGCACTCGTGAAGTGGTCATTTAATACAATGGAATGCTATTGAAAAATAACAATATGAAAAAGAACATACTTGAAGATATATGATTTGCTTCCATTGCATCCAAAGTCAATAGTTTGTTCATGTTGTAGGCCACAGAGTTGATTTTGACTCATAGCAAACCTTAATTTATATTGCATGGGATATTTCAAGAAGATATCACAAAGGAAAGTTTCACTTTTTCTAAGCTTTCCAAACTTATATTTTTACATCCAAGTAAAACTTAACTGCTCTTTGTGGTAGTCCTATTTTGGGCTATTTCTATAATATTATTTTGAAAGAATGATCTGTTTTATATTTCCATAAAAAAAAAACAAATCTAATTGAAATATAAATTAGAACTTAGATCTAAATAAATTTTTTCCTGATTTGACCCTTTAAGTTTATATCTTATTTTAGGAAATAGTTTTTCTATATTCATCACACAAAAGTTTGTGTTATCAATTGTCATTGTAATTAGCTACTAGCAAATTAGACCTTTAACTCCTTTCCTATTCAATTCGTCTTTAGTGCATCCGACTTCCCATTTCGATGCAGCATTGGCCAATAGGCAGAGGGTGCCTATTGAACTATCATATGTTCCTCAAATTTAGGCCTTAATTTCAATTACACGCGTACAAAGGCAAAATATAAGCCTCGTAAATGTGAAACATCTGATCATTACAGATTTAAGATTGGCTAGATTATAATCAACTGGAACTTCCTTCTACCTAATTTTAATTCCATTTGAGAATTGCCCATGATAATTTGACCCAGTTCTCTTAACAAAGTAACATTATCTTAAAGTTTACAATTTTGTTAACCTCTTGTAATTAGAAAAGAGGGTATTTCAAACTGCCCTCTTGATTACTCCCAGCTATAATGGTTTCCTTCGCATGAGCTGAGCTCGTTGTACTTGTAGTTAGCGTGGTAAATTCGGTGTGACCAATGTAACCTGATGCAGTGCCCTCACTGAAAACATACCCTGAAGAATTGCTATTGAAATCATACTTTGCAGCAGACTGGCAGAACAATGGTTTTTAAAATCAAAACTCCTCAGTAACTGAGAGATTATTTTGAACAAATTCAAATAAAAAGATGAATTAACTAAGAATAATTTTGCTGACTTATCTGCTTAAATCAACCTTAAAAACTTACTCTTTTATAATCAGAAAATGAAAATCATTACAATCAAATCTGGTAACAACTTTTAAAAATTGGAGCCAAAGCTCAGAGTACAGTAAATAAACATGGATTTAAAAAATGATTCTCTAATGTTTTTGTATAAAATGTTCAAAGTTTCTGGAAATTAGATACAGTTCATACTTTATGATGAACATATTTTGTATCTTTTAAAAATCAAGTGCAATTCTTGAAAGTATAATTCTTGTATCACTAAGACCATAATTTCTAAGAAGGTAGAGCTATGCCAGTATTGTTTACAGCTGTATCCCTACCAACTAGTATGTCTGAATCATACTGCGTGTTAATACTTGCTGAATAGATGAGTAATCATATCAATCTCTTTGCCATCAAGTTGATTCCAACTCATAGTGACTCTGTAGGACAGAGCAGAACTTCTTTTTTTTGGGGGGGGGGGCCCCCTTTTTTTTTTTTTTTTTTAACTTTTTCTTTTTTTTTTTATTTTCTTATTTAACATTTTATTAGGGGCTCATACAACTGTTATCCCAATCCATACACACATCAATTGTGTAAAGCGCATTTGTACATCGTTTCTCAAAACATTTTCTCTCCATTTAAACCTCCGACATTAGGTCCTCATTTTTCCCCTCCCTCCCCGCTCCCCCCTCCCGCATGAGCCCTTGATAGTTTATAAATGGGTATTTTGTCATATCTTGCCCTGTCCGACGTCTCCCTTCATCCACTTTTTGGTTGTCTGTCCCCCAGGGAGGAGGTCACACACAGTTCCATGTAATCGGGTCCCTCTTTCCTACCCATTCTCCCTTTACCCTCCCTGTTTTGCCACTCACACCACTGGCCCTATAGGGCTCATCCGTCCTGGATTCCCTGGATTTTCAGTTCCTATCTGTACCAGTGCACCTCCTCTGGTCTAGCCAGTCTTGCAAGATAGAATTCGAGTCATGGTAGTGGGAGCGGGGAGGAAACCTTTAGGAACTAGAGGAAGGTTGTATTTCTCATCATTGTTACATCACACCCTGACTGGCTCATCTCCTCCCCGAGACCCCTCTGCAAGGGGATCTCCAGTGGCCTACTAATGGGCTTTGGATCTCCACTCCGCACTCCCCCCATCATTCACTATGGTAAGATTTTTTTGTTCTGATGATGCCTTACACCTGATCCCTTCGACACCCCGTGATCACACAGGTTGATATGTTGTTCCATGTGGGCTTTGCTGCTTCTGGGCTTGATGGCCGCTTGATTACCTTCAAGCCTTTAAGACCCCAGACGCTATACTTTTTGATAGCCGGGCACCATCAGCTTTCTTCACCACATTTGCTTATGCACCCATTTGTCTTCAGAGAGCAGAACTTCTACGGTGGGATTTTGAGGCTATAAATCTTGAAGGAGGTAGAAGCCTCGCCTTTCCCCTTCACAAGCGGCTTGTAGATTTGACCCACCAACCTTGTAGTTAGCAGTCCATCACATAGCCCACTATGCCACCAGGGCTCCTAAAGGAATCATATATATGTCACTAACATTACTAAAAGGGTCCCTCAGGGGACGGTGAATTTATCACTAGGCTGAGCAACCAAAAGGTCAGACCCGCTCAACTCCTCAGAAAGTCCTGAGAGAAGGACATGGCAGTCCGCCTCGGAAAACCTACACTGGGTCCTGAAGAGCTTCCATCAAGCAGAGTCAACTATGTAAATGGACCACAGTGGGGTTCAGTTTGGTTTTATTTAGTTTTTATCTTAATGTTGTTGTTCTTAGGTGCCACCAGGTGAGCTCCTACTCATGGTAACCGTGGGTACAACTGAAGGACCTGTGCCACCCTCCCAATTGCTATCGTCAGGTCCACTGTTAGAGCGACTGGGCCAATCCACCCCACAGAGGGGCTCCTTCTTCTCCACTGACCCTCTGCTTAACCCAGAGCCTTCTGCGGGGTCTGCTCCCTTGATTAACACACCTACTGACTCACTACCAGTGACCCCATCTGCTCAGTCAATTATCATGGGAAGAAAAGATCTGTGGAAGGCTATTTTGAGGTGCTAAGGCTACTACTGTGAAGAAAGAGCACCCCAAAACAACAACAACAAAACTATAATAGATCAGCCATAAGCACTGTAACTAAAACATACAGCTGGGTAGATGGTGGTAAGTCTTTACTAGAAAACGGAACAGGGGATGTAGATCAAGGACTTCAAGCTGGGGGAGAACTGTCCAGGACAGTTCAGGTTCGACAAGGGACAGGCCAGTGCAGCGGAGGCAATGGTCAAAGGGGGAAGAGTTGGACGTGAGATTAAAAAAAAGGAGAGATCAAAAACAAGTCTTCTAAGGCTTTTACTCTGAGTGAACTTGTGGAGACGGTGCAGGGCCAGGCAGTGGCTCCTTCTCTTCTGCATAGGACCGATGGTTATGGGTCAGAACCGGCGCAGTGGCACCGAAGAACAATGACTCCGAGTGAAATGAGGAGTCCTTGGAGGGCTTCGGGCCGAGAAGTGACACCATCCAACTAATCACAGGATCATGTGGCTGCACTGTGGTAAAGAAATGAACTGGATCTGGAACTATGTTAAACATCCAGGCAAGAGCGGGTGATACTTACACTTAGACTCCACCGGGTACCAGGAAGTACCAGGACAGCTTTTTATATTTAACATTTGTATACAATAGTGTCTAATAATCCTCACATCACAAGGAGGTGAATATTAATGCCTATTTATAAATCAGGAGACTGAGGCTAACAATGTAAAGCTAATTTGCCCAAAGTCACTTGGATCTGATGGTAGATTTAGGATTCAAATATAAATCTATCTTACTGAAAACTACCACCCTGTGTTTTAATAGACATTTTGATGATATCTAGGAATACCTGATATCACTATATCTACCAATATCTCCCTGGTGAGAGCACCCACTTTAGGCATTGTTTAGTATTTATAATAAATAACCAAACCACCCTCCCGGTCCCATCCCTTTCTTCTCTGTACCACATACCTTCTACATCAGCCAAACCAACCAATTTATCATCTCCTAAATATTTTTTGAATTTTCCCAACTACCTTTTAATTATACTCTTTTAGAAATTTAAAAGAAACCATCTAAGTCACCACTTGAAACAAGTGTCTTATCCACAGCAAGCCTGGTATTAGATCATTTCGTCTCTGAATATTGTCAAGTTACAGACAAGGAATCCATTGCTGATTCTGCCTGTCCACGTATCCCTCCGTGAGAAACAGGCCCTGGGGAGTCCTAGAGATTCTTGCAACAAATGTTCTAAGGAGTTGGGCCCACATTCATGGGTCGGATGTGGGGCAATAACCTTCACAGTACAGAGCATAGCTCATCAGCCAGGCCTCTTAATTCTAAATATAAATGTAGTATTCATGAGAACTTGGATTTAGAGACGTTTAAAAGAGTTAGATTCTGCTTCCGTTGCTTTTAGAATGCTAACATTTTCTAACTTACATATTATGTTTAATATTTTTAAACTGCCTTTAATGTTCACTTTCCATTAGAAGTCATGAAGAACATCACTGTTTCAGGGACAGGAAATAAAAGCACACATTTTAAGATTAGAATCTCAGTCCTGCATTTAGTGCCACCCAGATGTGGGTTTCAGGAAGTGGCTGTCAACTAGATGATATTACCACTGTGAACAATTTGTCTATTCTCTGACAAAATGCTTCCAATGAGTGCCTGGTGGATGGACTAGGATGCAGAGAAGAGGAGAAAACAGTGATGTGTACGGCACTCTGGAAGCTCTGGTTTTGGCCTGGGATGGTGGAGCTCTGCTTGGTCCCTGGATGGAAACAGGCAAACTTCAGCTGGCAAAACTGTTATTGCAGGACTTGGGAAGAATACACCACAAAAGGCAAAGGCAGAAAGAAAGAAAGAAAGAAAGAAAGAAAGAAAGAAAGA
>NW_022103898.1:40442579-40454268 GCF_000313985.2 Echinops telfairi | reverse complement strand
AGAAATGGGAGACAGAGCACAAACAGACATATGCCCTCCATGTTCATTGACGCACAGTTCACTATAGCAAGAAGCTGAACACAGCCAAGTGCCCATCAGTAGAACAGATAAAGAAGCTCTGGATCATACACACAATGGAATACTATGCATCCCTGAAAACAGGGATGAAATCGTGAAACACCTCGTGACAGGTGGACACCATTCTGCCGAGTGAAGTTAGTCAGTCACAGAAGGACAAATACCTTAGGAGTCCACTGCTCCAGAGAGGAACACCAAAGACGCCAGACTTCTACTCAGGTCTGTCACCTGCTCATCCAGGCTCCCAAGCAACAAGGTGGAAAGCCTGCCCAGCAGCCATGAAACATCCATCACCCCTGTTAGGGTACGCGCATATATTAAAAACCTCTTCAACGGAGGAGACTTCACCTCCGATGTCAGTTTGTCAAGGTGCGGAGAGAGGGAGAAAACCAGTCTGTTGCTGCCATACAACATCGTGCTAAGGTTACCCCAAATCAAAAGCCCCTCCTACAAGAGTAATAAGCAAAGCTTACTGGAATTTAAATCAAGATGGGGTGATGGGGCCGATGGCATTTTTGTCTCAGAGAAGGCAATTATCTTATTGTTGATGGATAAACTGGAAGGACTAACCTTCAATGGGGAAAAACTCATACCCCTTCTTATATAGATTCAAAGGAGAAAATATGCCTGGTACTATTTCCTAATTTAATACTTCGACCTAGTTTCTATGCAGCTCTTGCTGCCCCAGCCCATGTGCAACAGACAACTGGAACTTTAGACTCTGGCTGTTTGAGGTATACAACACCCTTCAGAGGCCACCCCAGCAGAATTCAATGTGGAACCCACTAAGTGAATTGAGCGTTACCTCAAACTCACCCAGAGTAGATTTATGGAACTGACATATTCCCTTGGAATGATGGCGGGAAAGCCCAAGTGTGAGAAGAAGCAGATGACTGCTGTCCCGAGGTTATAGAATGGGAGTCATTGGACTTTGATTTGGATCCATTGCTTTGAGGATGCCCGGTACCACCATACATTTACTATTTTAATCCCCTCTTTGCTTTCTTAGGACATGTATTAATCTTTAGGCATAGTTCTTCCTTTGTTAATGAATGTTATTGAAATTTTCATCCTATTACCAACCTCCATGTTGGCGTAAGAGTTTAATCTGTATAAGTCAACAATTCAGGTATTGCTGTCTAAAGTCAACCTATACTTTTATGATTTCTTTTACTGAACAGTGTTCTAAATTCTATACCATTGGCTAAACTAATTACACTATCAACAGAATTCCCTTATGCTCCAGGGGGATGGTGTATAATGCTCTCTGTTTAAAATGCTAATGATGTCTCTAAAATGAACCAGAGAAATATATAAACCATAGATATATGAATAGATTATGGAATTGCACTTAATTCTGGCCCCAATCTAAGAACCATTAGTTTTTATGACATGGTGCTGCTCAATTCTTCCCCTCATAAAGAGATCACTGAAGATAGAGGTGCTCTAGCAAATGTAGTGAAGAACCCAAATGGTGCCCGGCTGTCAGAAGAACAGCATCTGGGATTTAAAGGCTAGTCTTCAAACAAGCGGCCATCTAAGGGAAGCATCAACTAAGTCCACATGAAAAAAGAACACTAGCCTGTCTGATATAAGGATTGTAAATAACAAAACCCACATCAGAAGTAATGACTGGTATCAGAACTCTAATTGTGAATACTCTGTTTGATAACAGTGGAAACCCAAAATTCATTCGAAGGGTCCCCACGTGGACTAAGTCTTTGGTGAATCCCCTCTGATCACAGTGGAAGGATACGAAGAGCCCAGCTATCAGACAGTGATCTCTCTGAAGCCAATGAAAGCGATGTAGTTTAATTAAGACACAATTCCCTATCATTTGATCTCCCCTTGACCCATTTGAATGTTGTTTCAGTTTTTAATATTTTCTGCTTTCTCTTTGATGGAGCTTTTTCTACATTTCGTCTAATCTTTGCTGTTGGGTTTTTTGTTTGTTTGCTTACATGCATGCTTGCTTGCTTGTATTACAGTGTCGTATTTTGTTTGATTTTCTGTCCAAGAAATCCAGGATAGGTATATATACAGAGACAGTAACTGAATGGGCGTATGGCAGGACAGAATGGGACGCTAACAACGAGTATGAGATGAAAATGATCTGAAAATGATTATGGTAATGATTGCACAAATCTTCTCAATATGATTGAACCATTCAATTGTATGATGTGTGAAGTATATGCCAAAAAAATTATTAAACAAACAAACAAAAAACTCTGGAAGACAGTTCTATTCTAACGTACATGGGGTCATGACAATTTTGTTTTGGTTTAAAACTATATATATATATTTTTTTTTTTAAGAAGAAGAAGTTCAAATACCCATTTATAAACTATCAAGGGCTCATGCGGGAGGGGGGAGCGGGGAGGGAGGGGAAAAATGAGGACCTAATGTCGGGGGTTTAAATGGAGAGAAAATGTTTTGAGAAACGATGTACAAATGTGCTTTACACAATTGATGTGTGTATGGATTGGGATAACAGTTGTATGAGCCCCTAATAAAATTTTAAAAAAAAAAAAAAAAGAAGAAGAAGTTCAAGTGACTAAAATAGAGAATTTTTGTATGGTGGCTTCTCACAGTGTCATTGTAATACTGTCAACAACTAACTCCTTAAAACTCCCTCCCCGCCTATGGCCTGGCTCACAAATAAACATGCAGGTACAGCCGTGGGGTTGGCTCTGGGGCCACGTCTTCAGAGCGGGATATGCTTCTTCCATGAGATGACAGATCACACACACACAGAAGTTCTTGTTGCTGTTGTTGTTGTTGTGTTTCTTCTTCTTTCTTCCCCATTGAAAACATCTCATTTACTGCCAAACTATAAGCAAGGGGAAGAAGCCAGGTCTGCCCTCACAGGCTCCTTGGAGACTGAGCCCAGAGAATGGCCGGACACACGCCCAGTATGAAAAGTCTAATTAAACAATGGCTTTACAAGAGCACCTTCCCATGTGACTCTGAATCAGGGAAGTTCATGGAAATCAAAGCAGCACAAGGGATCTTTATTTGGAAACTACTCATTAACTGAACAGAGCCAAGCTTTGAGTGTGCGATCTGTAAGGAAAGCCCTCCTGGCAATGAAACCAGGGCTTTGATTTCTACTGGCTCATAAAATCAAGAAGTATATCCACTTACAGTTCTATATTGCCAGTCAGTTTACAAAGCACGTTCCCATGCATTATTTTATCTTTGCAACGTGCTGGTGAGGGACCGAGGCATGGTTAGGAAGTAGAGACTGTGAGCAGACAGGATTTCCTCAAGGTCACAGAGCAAGGAAGCAGAGCCGTAACGAGGATTTCGGTCTCCAGACTCCTACTTACAAGCTCTTTCTTCAGTTGCCTCTCACAAATGATCGCTCTAGAGGGTCACGTCCCATTTTATGTTCAGTAGAGAAAAGCAAAAAAGCCCTTGGCCACTCCTCTCCTGAAAATAAATAAAGGAATGGATGAATAGATAGATGACCGATCGATAGATAGATAGATAGACAGATAGGCCAGTCATGGTCGAAAACACACAGTCAAGCTGTTCTATGTATGTTCTCAATGGTCACGTTGCCAGTTACTTTTGAAGACAAACTTTAAATGAACTTCACTTTTCAATCTCATAATAATATGAAGAGCTAAAATTACTACATGTATTAAAGCTCTGTCAATGAAAAAAAATTCTCTGGACAATTCATAAACTTGAAGTGAGATTCTCTATGGTCCCCTCAACTGAATCAAATGCTATGATTTGACACATTGAAAACATTTTAAACTTGCTTCTGGTACCCAGAGTTGGTTGTTCCTTGGTGATCATGTCTGACAGCAGGAAAGCAGAGAACTGTATATTGCCAAGGTGATGGCTTGGCAGCTGGAGTGATCACACGATACACTTTGGCCCTACTTGGGTAAGCTGAACTGTTTCTTTAACTACTAAGAGCTTTATAAAATAGAAGTAGAACTATCATTTCTAGGTTTCCACCATAGCACAGAAGCAACTTGAAAATAAAAGACTCTCAGAAAGAAAGTAGTAGTATTTCTATTTAAAGAGGGAGCACAAAATTGCAAAGACCCCTGAAGCCCAGAAATCAATGCACTTGGTCTGACTGGATCAGTTGGCCCTTTTGACATAATCAAGAACACTAATAAAGGTGATATGGAAGAGTGCTGGACTGGAAATTGAAATCACTGTCTACTATCCACATACATTCTCAGAAAATTATCCTGCTCAAACCAAAAGGGACCACTGCCCAGTCTGACGGGTAACCAGCTGCCCCACAAAAAAATCTATCTGCAATTTGGCTGAGCCAAACAGATTCTCTGATCTAAGAATGATGCTAACCAAAATCTTGACGGTTCAAATCTACCAGCTACTCTAAAAAAGAATCATCTGATCCTATGAAGCTTTATAGCCTCAGCAACCCTAGAGAGCAAATCTACTCTGTCCTATAAGGTCACCATGAGTTAGAGTCCACTTGATGACAGTGGCCTTAGTTTGGTTTGAGATAGTGAGGTGAGGGTCGGTTGGGGTGCTAGTGCGGAAGGCACTTGACAGGCATAGGACAGCCGGCGCTGGCTCCATTCTTGCAGAAGCTGCATCCAAGCAGAAGCTGAAAGGGTGCAAAGTAGCCAGGAGGAGGCTGCCAAAAACGGGAAACCCAATTGCGTTCATGGGTGGAGAAAAGCGGAGTCAAAAGGCCAATAGTTCAAGGAAAGAAGGGAGTAAATTCAGAGTCTGACAGTGTATTTCCTGACCTGTGGCCTGGTGGCACTTCCTCTCTTGCCTACCAATATCTGAGCTGTCCCGGTATCTTTTGAACAATTCTCTTTTTGCTAGATATAGTCTGGAAATCTTTTCCTCCCTTGCAACTAAAAAGCTTTGAATACGACAAATACAAAAGAAATAAATAAGGTGGGAAATCAATTACATTAATTTTGGGAAAAGGCGTTTGGAAAGATCAAAGAAGAATCTAAAAACAGCATGAGTGAGGTCAACCAGAAAAGCCTTCCCAAAACATTGAACTTCAGTCGGGAAGGAAAGGGGGCGTGAAGCTTGTGCTGCAGAAAGTGCTTATCTAAGAAAACATCCGTAAAAAAACAAGAAGCAAACCACTTCAAGTGATGGGAAAGCAAGCTAATAAAATAATCTTTTATTCCACCAATTCGGAGGTCAAATTCTTCCTCATACAATCCAGCTTCTTGGATCATTCATTCAGCATTCCAATTGAATAAGTACAGTGAAAAAAATACAGTCCGGATGCACACTTGTCCTGAGTTTGTCATGGACTATCTCCTTGTTCTGTTTAAACAACTGTCTTTTGATCTATATTCAGTTCTACAACTCAGTAAACTGGAATTCTCATTGTTTGCATTTTGTTATGATCCATATAGTCAATTGCCTTTGCATAGTCAATAAAACACAAGTGAAGATCTTTCTGGTATTTTCTGCTCTCAGCCATGATCCATCTAATAACAGTAACGCTTCATTCCACATCCTCTTCTGAATCCAGTTTAATTCCTGGCAGTTCCCTATGGATATACTGTTGCAGCTGTTTTGTAATGATATATCTTCAGTAACAGTTTACTTGCATATGATGTTAGTAATATTGGTCAATAATTTCCACATTCTGTTGGATCATCTTTCTTTGGGATAGGTGCAAATTTGGATCCCTTCTAGTCAGTTGGCCAGGTTGGAGTCTTTTAAATTTCTTGGCACAGAAGAGTGAGTGCTTCCAACATCGTATTCCTTTTTAAAAAGACATTTCAATTAATGTTCCATTAGTTCCTGGAGACTTGGTTTTTCCCAAAGTGCAGCTTGGATTTCTCCCTTCAATACCTATCAATTTGAGGTGAATCAAGTTTTTACATTGTTCAAGTTCTGTTTATGGGACTTAACATAGCTTTTCTAGTAAATAGTTTCATTATGAGAAGGGAGAACTTTTCTTATGATAAATATTGCATCAGTTTAATGCTTTTGATTAACTAATTTGTTTATTAATCACCAATTTTAACATTTACAAATATGAAAATAAAACATCTTGTTATAAAAAGATACATTTTGTTTGGTTTAAATTAGGGTGTTTCTTTTAGCCTCAAAGAAATTATATCTCCTCATACAGGGAGTCTGTAGCAATGGATTATTTGAAAGATCATATCATCAGATTTTAGAGCCCTGACTTTATTTAACACAAATGTTTTATGTCACCAACCTGACCATAGAGTTGTCAGATCAGTCAATGTTACTGGAAAAGTAAGAACAGGTGACACTCATGGAAATAACAGGAAAAAAATGAATGCGAGCAGCTGGTGTCGAACAGCATCTTCCCATTAGGGTTGTACTAAAAACAAATCAGAAACGCTTCATGTGAAACTCAAGTACCACTGATATTATTTCACTATCACCTTTTAGGGAGCCCTGGCGCCAGCGTGGTTAGGCACCGGGCTGCTAACCACAAGGTGAGCAGTTTGAAACCATTTGCTCCTCAAGAGAAAGAAGAGGCTTTCTATTCCCATCAAGAGTGACAGTCTTGCAAACCCACAGGCACAGTTCTACCCTATCCTATAGGGTCGCTATGCCTCGATGGCAGTGAGAGAGATTGCTTTTTTAGGGCAAAGTTCAAACTTATTGGCTTAGTAGTCACAGTCATTCATTGGGTTCACAAATATTTGCTGTTATCCCCAACGTTTTGAAAATTCACTTTCCATCATTTTATTTTTACCAAAGTCTGGCATTAGACTGTTTCACTAACCAAAAGAAATATGAAGAAGAATTCCGCCTTTATGAAGAAAAAAATGAAAGAGTAAAACCAATGTTCAACATTTTCTGTGCAGCAAATGATTAAAAAGGCAATGTGTATCTCAGCAGGGAGAGTGGCATGCCCAAGTTCCTTTCTGGGGGACTACAGCGTTCATCCATGTTTTTCTACTTTATGTAGCCTGTATCTTTATCATATCGTTGCAGCTTTTATAATAGGTTAGTGTTATTTAGGACTTTGTTATTTGAGTCGTTTGGTAGGTTATTTGGGGAAACTGGGACTGCTCAAATTTTTTCTCATATAAATCAATGGTAATGGCTTGCTCTAGACTGTTTTGACTTATGAAAGCTGTCATAGGAACTCTACTTTCACACAGTGGGAGAAACGTGTATTAAGCTTCTGTTATATGCCATGCTCTGGGGGTGCATGGCTGAATAAGAGAGGCCTTTATAATGGCATTTATGATTTAAGGAAGTATGAAATCTCTTACATACAACTGATTCAATGTATTCTACTCATTCGGTGTCTGAACTTTCCAATCTGTTGTTCTTACAATGCGGTTACTCTGATCAAAATCATAAAAAGTATGCACTGGGATACACAAACAAATTTAACTTCCTTGTCTAGCTTCTTGATAGCCCTTAATCTCAGTACAAATATCTCCTACTGGAAAGTTCATTCCTAATGTCATTTCTGGTTTAAATGCCCTAACGCCTGTACTTTCACATACCCTGTCTGTGCTTCTATAAAGCATATATCATCACATATAATCTGCTGCTGCTGCTAGTGTGCCATACATGCCCTCTGAGAAGACAGAGACTTGACATAAAATCATACTTAATATACAATTTTAAAACTTAAAATTCAAAAAAATAATTGTTGCTACCAAGCTGGCTGCAGCTCGCGATGACCCTCCATAGCGGTTTTCATGACTCTCATCTTTTGGAAGTGGGTCACTTTCTTTCTTCTGGGTAAATTCAAACCTCAAATCTTTCCATTCGCAGCCAAGTCCTTAACCATTTGTAAGTTATAGGTGCCCTATACATAAATGTTTCTTTAACAAATAAATAAAAGGACTACAGAAAAACAGTTCATTGTGGCACACAGAATGGGAAGAAAAATTAATTGATAAGTGTTTTTGCACTCCTCCCTCAACCCCATCCCCCCAAATAGATTTTGATTTGTGAAGAGGAAGAATATATGTATTCAACTCATGTTGTCTTAAGGGCTTGCGAACAGATTCTATTTAATACCTGATTGTCTTAGGAATGTTCCAGTCTATTTTTCACCCACTCAGCACTTTGATTTCACAAAGCCTGTATCCTTGAACACTGATGGACGTAACCACATGGCAAGCACGCAGATGAACGTGCACGCTGAGGTCGGGTCTTCTTAGGTGAAGTCATTGGCTATCTCAGCTCAGTGTTGAGTATGATACACCCAAGGTATGGCACAACAGATGTTCCACTGAGGACTTATTTTTTAAAATAAAAGAATCTCTTAATTTGAGAGGGGAAAAATCCATTTTAATAGTCCCACAAGTGGGAAATGTTAGCAGATGGTGCTAAATAATTTATCACATCTCTGGGACCTGGCTTATGTCATATTATGTTAGGATGCAACTGAGCAGCTCAATATCTTGATTTAAATGCAACCCAGAAATATAGTTGGTATTTTTTTTAATTGAGTGAGAGCCTTTAATTCATTCTTAAGTTTCTGTTACACAACCTCAGCTAAAAGACCTGTAGCGATCTGTCAGTATCGCATAACAGAGCAATTTTAGTGGTGCAACTTGTGAAAGAAAGCCCTACTTCTTTATCTTCATGGATCTTTTGCAAGCACCAAGCATTTTGGATTGGATCATGAACCATCAGGCTGAAAGAGGCAGAGGAAACTGAGAAAATGCCGCTGCATAACTGCAAAAAAAAACCAACAAAAACCTGAAAGTTACAAAGCTTTCGGCACAGCTTAGAAAAGAGAGAAAGATGATGAGTTCTCTAAAAGTGGTGAGAGACCAGGACATGACTGTCCGCCGCCAATCAGATGGGGTCCATAACCCCAACCTACTTGATCTATCCCTGAGCCAGTAAGAAGTCCACTGAGCCCACACTTGGAAGTCGGTCAAGGTCAAATTGCCAAAAAAAATGGTTTTGAACACTTACTTTCAATTGATATACTTCTTTTATCTGAGAAAGATAGTTGAGGAAGTCTAGTGCTAGCCTTTGGATTGCATTTTGAGTAGCATTGTTCTGAAATTCTTGGAGTTTTTCTTGTTGCTTTTTAGGTTAACTACAAAGACCTGTGATTTGGAATCATTCAGTGGTACACAACAACAACACCATGATCAAGGGAAGTGGTGGAAGACAAGTGTGTGATAATGTTCTCATAGCTTGATGGTAGTGGTCAGCTGATTGTATTGAATCCAATGGACACTCAGAGCAAAAACAAGGTGCAAAAAGGGATTGGCTTTAAGAATAGACTACTTAGAACGCCTGAGCGTGGGTGTGCGGAGAAGCTGATCTACTTGCTTGAAAAAACCATGGTCTTTTCTATTTTTTTTTTTTTTTGTGGTCTTTTTGTGGTCTGTTCCCAAGATGTTGATTTAAGGAGATGTTAAAGAGGTGAACACAAAAAATGAAGGTCCATTTGAGAAAGTACACTCAGAAAGATGTGTGAAAAACTGCAGAATCATCGGAGGGGAAACAGAAAGTTTACTTCTCTCTCTGTGACTTGTTTTCCCCTTCAGTTTGCAGCTTTCTGAATTTAAAACCAGATTAGTATTTGTATCAACTTGGCTGCGCCAGGATTCTCAACAGGTTGGCAGTTGGGGGCTCCCCTATGATGTGACCTAACAGAATGGAACCAATTCTTTGAAGAAATCTTCTGTGAGCAGCCAGGCCGTTGTGTGAAGATTCGGGCAAGATGCAATTCCTGACTCAGGTCAAAGCCTCAGGAGTGTGGCCTACTTCATGTATATCTATAAGTAGATGCTGCATGGCATTTCCTCACTTCCTGGTCCTATGGATACTGCATCACTCATTGACCTCTGGTTCTCTGGGCTCAAGCCAATGGTTCACTACGTTGCCAGCAGACCCTGGGAGCCGTCAGAGACTCCCAATTTGGGATTCATCTGACTGTGCATTCACTAGCCCTGGTCTTCTGCTCCATCCTCCTGCTCCTGATTCTTCTTCCTGATCTGTCATCCCCAGCAGCTATGGCAATCAGAAAACGCCATTAGTTTAACATCTGACCCATAGACTTGAACCGGACTGGACTTAACTGCTTCTACAACTGTATGAGCTAGTTTCCTGATATAAAATTATTTAAACTTATATCTCAGCATCGCCCACCCCAACTCCTCACTAAAATACCTGTGGAAACACAGAAAATGCCAAAAGACAAGAGCTAATAAATGAGTACCTCTAAAAACGGAAACAAGCAACCCAAAGCACGAAGTGTCTGGGGATTTTTATTACGTCTAACAATGGAGTTTGAGCTTGTAATTGTTCAGAAGCCTCCCCATATGCCGTCTGTTCAAACAGAGATCTCGGTCACAAAAGAAACTAAAGAAGGAAAGAGTAGAAGTCTCTGGACATTCTCTGCAGTCTTTCCTCAGTCTCCTGTCTCTGTCTTGGGGACCTATAGAGACTATACTCTCATGTCTGCATGGCATTTTGAACCAGTTACATTTCACTAATCTTCCATCTTGACTCATCTTTCCAACCAAGTGGACATAAATCCTGAAGAAAGGACCCCGATCTGATCTGTGGCTACACAAAGGGGGAAGGAGAACCCAATTCCAGATCCGTCCAAGGATGAGTTCTATGAGGCAGACGTCGGTCATACGTCCCCTTTCCAACCTTCTTTACCCTATTCTGGCACCAACCATGCCTATTATGACACGCTACCTTACTGGTGGATTTGATAAAACTCATTGGAATACAGACTTCACAGACAATACTCATGATTATGGGATTTCTTAGCGAAAGTAACAGGTTACCACTAGTTAGGATTAGAAAATACTGAGGATACAGTTCTTTTGTCTGCAGAGCTCCTTCTCAGCCATGCTGGCGAGTATGTCTCTAGTTCTTAGCCTCTCAATCTTGGCTTTTGCCCTGCTTGAGCAAATGTTACAAAACTCCTTTAGTAGTATAAAAAAAACCCCAAATAAACCCAACTCCAAAGCCTCCTGCCCAAAGGCACTTAGCTGTATTCATTCTTTGGCCTGGTAAGTGAAGTGCTCTGTCTCATTGTCTCAGCATAGCTACTCTGCTCTGTCTCGTGGTCTAAGTGCTACAGCCGGTCGTGTCTCGCTGTCTCCAATACTTCACCCAGGGATCACACATATGCTTCATTGGTGCCCCTTCTTTCTTGATGGTCATAGAATTTCTCAGCCCCTGCTTCTGTGATGGCTAACTTTTATTCCCAGCAGAAAGATAACCAGTCTCCCAGTTAAAGTATTCTATATCTTATTTGCGTACATGACAGTCAATGTATAGGAGTAACAAAGACTGGATAGAAGGGCCATACCAAACAATTTCACTTCGCATTGAGTACCAGGTGAACACCCTAGAAATATGTGGGTACAAAAAGCATTCTAGCCACTTTTCCTTGGAATTCTTCGTATTTTATTTCTAAAACAAAGCTCATGGAAGAGTAGCACCATAAAAAGACTTCCAAAAAATTTTGTGAAAAATAATTTGGGGAAAGGATGTCCAGCTTCTACTTGGTAGTTCATGGTACAGGCAACAATTTTGAGATATTCTGCAGGAAATAATCATGTTTAATTATTTTATCAATAGAATGTCGTTATTAACAAGCGGCCATCTAGCTCAGAAGCAACAAAGCCCACATGGAAGAACATAT
>NW_022103898.1:40439885-40441770 GCF_000313985.2 Echinops telfairi | reverse complement strand
GACCCTGTGTACAACAGAACAGAACAGTGTCCGTCCCTGCACCTTCCTCACCGTTGTTCTGTTTAAGCACAGTATTGCAGACAGCTGGGTCAATCCACCTCCTTAAGACTCTTTCTCTTTTTTTTCCGACCCTCTATTTTACCAAGCATGGGCCCTGGTGGCATAGTGGTTTCATATTGGGCTGCTAACCACAGAGTTAGCAGTTGAAAATCTCCAGGTGCTCCTCAGGGGAAAGATAGGCTTCATATTCCCATAAAGAGCTGCAGTCTCACAAGCAGATGGATTCTGGATTCACACTTCATTCTAGCCCCAATCCAAGAACAGTTAGTTCTCCTAACATGGCCCCACTCTATACTTGCCTTCAAGAAGAGAGATCACTGAATATATGGGTGCTACATCACGGTAGATGAAGAAAGCAGATGGTGCCTGTCTATCAATTGGAATTGTGTCTGGGGTCTTAAAAGCTTGTATTCTAACAAGGTGCCATCTAAGTGAGGCACCAACTAAGTCTACACAGAAGAAGTGTACCAGGCAATGTGATCCAAAGATACCAATAAAAATCTAAATACGGCAAAGGGGGAAAGTATCAGAGCTTCAACTGTGGGCATCCAATGTGGAGAAGGTTATGAAGGACAGTGGGAACCCAAAATCCATTGGCAGCTTATCTAGTCATAGTAAGCCTCTGGCAGATCCCCTCTGGCCACAGACAAAGGAATAGAACAGCTGTACTATCAGAGACTGTTGTAAACTTGATAATGGGGGATCAAATATAATATGGTACTTCACCAGTCAACCTCCCTCTCAACCAGACCTAAATTTTCTCTAGGCTTAAATAGTTATCACTTGTTCCAGAACAGAAATTTCTTCTCTGGTTTTTAAAATATTATTGGTGGTCTTTTCTTTTTCACTCCTTTTTTTATGTTTATCTATACATTATTATTATTATTACTTTCTTTTTTCTGCTTCATTTTGGTTTTGTGTTTTATTGCTTATGTTATGTTTTTCAGTTTATGAAGCAGAAGGGCTAGATGAATAGAGGCAATAAATGATGCAAGGATTTATCAGAGATGGGTGTGGGTGAGGAGAATAGAGGAGCAAACAGTAATGCAGGAGTGAGGAGAGAGCACTTGAGCTGATTATGATGATAGATAAACAACTCTTTTTTAAAGTGACTTAACAATGGGAGTGTATGATATGAGGTTTTATATCAAGAAGACTACTAAAAAAAGAAGAAGCCAAAGTCAACCAGTGGTCACCATGGGTGGAGGATGATGAGCTTTTACTTCGAGGGCTTAGTGGTGGAATAATTTGGAAAAGGATATCAATAATGGTTGCGTAACTGAGTATAATCAATGGCACTGAAATATATACGTAGAAGATGTTGTATTGGAGAATGTTTAATTGTGGTGCATATTTTCCCCACAGGGAAAAAAGGGCTGTATAACTCTCCTTGATGTGATTGAATTATTGAATTGTATGATATGTGGAATAAGTTCCAATAAAACTGTAAAAAATAAAGTAAAAAATCCAAACTCACTGCCCCAAACAGAGCTGCAGTCTCAGAGACCCATGGGGGTCTACCCTGTCCAATAAGGTCAAGAGGAGACAGAATCGACTCTCTTGATGGCAGTGAGTTTGGGGTTGGGTTTGGTTTGGGTCTCTCCTGGTAATATGTCCTAAGCATCTTAAATGAAGTCTCGCCATCCTCATATCTAAGGAGCATTCTGGCTGTACTTGTTCCAAGACAGATTTGATCATTCTTCTGGTAGTCCATGGCACTTCCAATATTCTTGACCAAAACCATCAATTCCTCTTTGTTCTTCCTTTTTTTTTTTTTTAAACATTTTATTAGGGGCTCATACAACTGTTATCGCAATCCACACAA
>NW_022103898.1:40430251-40439375 GCF_000313985.2 Echinops telfairi | reverse complement strand
GAGTGGTCTTCCTTATTTAATGTCCAACTTTCAAATGTATCTGATGTGATTGGAAATATCATAGGGTCAAAATATCATAGCTTGGATCAGTCACATCTAAGTCCTCAAAGTAACATCCTCATTCTTCAACACTTTAAAACTTTCTTATGTAGTAAATTTTCCTAATGCAACACATCATTTAACTGCTTCACCACTGCTTCCAAGAACGTAGGTAGATTGTGAATCCAAGCAAAATAAATCCTTGACAACTTCAATCACTTCTCCATTTATCATTATGTTGTCTCTTTGTCTGGTTGTGAGAATGTTGAGTCCTTGATTTTTATCAGCAAGTGCTTGAGTCCTCATTTCAGCAAACAAGGGTGTATCATCTGCGCATCACAAGTTGGTAATGAGTCTTCCTACACTTGTGATGCCATGTTCTTCCTGTAGTCCACCTTCTTGATCATTCCCTCAGCATACGGATTGAATACGTACGCACGAATAGCATAATCCTGATGTATACCTTTCCTGATTTTGAACCATTCAGAATTACCTGGTCTGTTTAAATGACTGCTTCTTGTCTATGTACAGGTTCCACATGAGCACAATTAAGTATTCTGGAACTCCCCGTTTTTGCAATATTGTCCATAGCTTGTTATGATCCACACAGTCAAATTCCTTTGCATAGTTAATAAAACAGAAGTAAACATCTTTCTGGTATTTTCTGTTTTCAGCCAAAATCCATCTGGCATCAGCAATGATATGTATCATTCCATGTCATATTCTGAATCTGGCTTGAATTTCTGGCAGCTTCCTGTCAACATACTGCTGCAACCGTGCTGAATTATCTTCAGAAAAAAAATGTACTTGCATGTGAAATTTATGATCCTGTGTGATTATTTCCACACAAAGAAAGGTGACCCTCTCTTTAGAATGGGCATAAATGTGTATTCAATCACTGGACCAGGTATCCATCTTCCAAATTTATTACCATAAACTAGTGATGATTTCCAATGCTAAATCAGTTTGTTGAAACACTTGAATTGGTAAACTGTCAATTCATGGGGCCTTGTTTTAATACTTTCAATGTGGCTTAGACTTATTCCTTCAATAACATTGGTTCTGATCATGTGTTTCCTCTTGGAATGGTTAAATGTCAACCAGTTATTTTGGATACAGTGATTCACTGTATTATTTTTATTGTCTCCTGATGCTTCTTGAATTAATAGATATTTTGCCCATACAATCTTTCAATTTTGCAACCAAAAATTTGAGGCTTGAAATGTTTCTCCAATTCTTTCATCTTGAGATATGTTGAGTGTCATCCTCCTTACTGACTTTCTAATGTGATGTTTCTTTGAACGTTACAGACAATACTTTACTTTGTCCTCATGGGCCTCCTTTGGAACTTTCTGTTCCTCCCTTCTATTCCATCCTTTCTCCCATTTGCATTAGCGACTTTACATCCAAGAGCAAGTTTCAGGGTCTCTTCTGACATCCACACTGGTCACTGTCTTCTATCTTCTGTTTCTCATGACAGTGTGCTTTCTTTGTGTGAGAGGGTCTTGATATGCTCCCACAGTTTGTCACGTCTTGTGCCGTTATTGTTCAATTCATCAAACCTGCTCTTCAGGTGTTCTCAAAATTCAGTGGGATGTCCTCGAGGGCAGTGCTTCTCAACCTTCCTAATGCGGTGACCCTGTCATTCAGTTCCTCATGGGGTCATGACCCCCCACCCCAACCATAACATTATTTTTGTTGCTATTTCATAACTGTAATTGTGCTACTGTTATGAATCTAGTGGCCCCTGTAAATGATTTGTTTGACCTCCAAAGGGGTCGCGACCCACAGGTTGAGAACTGCTGCTCTAGGGTATTCCATTACCACCTGAACTCACATGTGAGCAATTAATAGTCTGTTCCACACTCAGTCCCCGGACTCATTTGGATTGGTGATATTGAATACCATCATTTTTCCCCGTTCAAAAAACAAAAATAAAATTCAAACTCACTACCACTGAGTCAATTCTGACACATAGCGACGCTGTATGGCATAGTGGGTTTTCATTGCCCAGGTGGGCTTCCAAGGTTGTCAATCTTTACAGGCAGAGAAAGCCTCATCTTTCTTCCTCTGAGTGGCTGGTGAGTTTCAACTGCTGACCTTGTGATTAGCATCCCATCACTTAACTTACTATACCACCAGAGCTCCATTCTCTTCCAACAAACATAGTTCGTTTAATTCCTGTGTATTCTATCTGGTGAACGCCATGTGCATAGTCACCATTTATGCTGTTTAAAAAGGTATTTGCAATGAAGAAATTGTTGGTCTTGCAAAATGCTGCCGTGATTTCCAGATTTGTTTCTACCACCAAGGCCATATTTTCCAACTATTGTTCCTTCCTCTCTGTTTCCAACTTTCATATTCCAAGTGCTAATTATTGTGCTGGTCAACACATATTTTGGTGCCTCAAGTACTAGATTTGTTTCTGAGTATATCTGACCTGCGGATCCCAAAAATGACACTAGTCCTCTATTATCAGCTCTAGAAGATGCAGAATATATACCATATACTATTTTCACTCTGCTTGCCCATAAAAAATCAGGATATAGACGAAGTACACACTAGCTTTACTTAAAGTAGTTTGTGCTGTACTAAATATTTAGGTCCAGTTATACTTCACACGGTGTCCTTTGATCCAAAGATATATTTAAATAGTGCAAATTACATGAGCTTGAAATTTTCCCCAAGTATCACTTCACCTTTATTAGGAACTAAATAGCAGACAGTTCCAATTTATTATCCTGGGGCCATAAACATGTTACTGTAGAATAAATAGGAAGCCCTGATGGTGTAGTGAGTTATATGTTTGACTGCAAACCATAAGGTCAGGTACCCAAGCCCACCAGGTGCCTTATAAAAGAAAGATCGGACTATGCTCCCCTGAAGATTTATAGCCTCAGAAAGTCACAAGAGAGGTTCTACTCTGTCCTAAAGGGTTGCTATGAGTCGTAATCAACTGACTAGTAGTGAGTTTAGTACAATAGAGATTCAAATGTTTTGAAACCCAAATTGCATCTGTCAGAGTTCAACCTCCTTTACTAAAGTGAAAATGTTCATCTTGTCATAAGATGGCACGACTTCACCTGTGCACAGAAACTCTGAAAAGAAAAGTTAGAATTTTCCTTATAAAGATTCTTAGAATCAACCTCATCTTTGAAACATTTCACATGAATTGTCCATTGACTTCTATACATTAAGATACATTCTGAAATTTTCACTGCATAATCTGAAGAATTTAGATCTTTTAAATACATACGAAAATGCCTACAAAGTCTTACATTTTCAACATTCTAAATCACCCTCACGCCTTTCATACATGTGCTTTTTCAATTTCTTTTATTTTCCACTCTTATTAAAATGTGTTCTGACTTTGTAGTATCCAACATTAGTCTCTGTGGCAGTTACATAATCTGTTGTCAACTTGAGACTATTAAGAGTGAAGGGGTGGGGTTTAGCCTGTCAATCAGCTCAGCTTGATGGCCTCGTTTTGGAGACCCTAAGGAGTCCCACTGGAGGTGGGACCCACTCACTCCCTGGGAGACATTCCTATTGACAAGCCACATGGAGCACTGCTGAGGACAACCAGAGCCTTGGAGCTGAGAAGCCACATGGAGACCAATGCCAGCGCTAAGATTCTTCCACCACCACTAGATCCACAAGATTTTCTATCTGCTGGCCTGTGATCTTCCTACACTCGACGTCATTGCATGTATTTATGTGAATCTGAAGAGGAATTTACAGACTGGTACTGGACATGTGGGCTAATATCGGACTAGATTTGGACTGGGCTGAGGTGTTTTCTTAACGTACAATTTCTCTTTATATAAAGCTCTTTCCTATGAACATATGAGTGTCTATGAATTTGTTTCTCTAGTCTACCCAGACTAACACATCCCTGAATATATTGCACAGCCTCACATCCAAAAACAGAAAACCAAAAAAACCCACTGCCATCTAACTCCTGGGGGCCATATAGGGCAGAGAAGAACAGCTCCTCTGGGTTTCCAAACCCTTGACTCTTTCAAAGGCTGAAGAGTGACGAGTGGGGTCGTATAACCAGTGGGGTCAAACCACTGGCCTCATGATTGGCAGCTCACTGCATAACCACTAGCCACCATGGGTCCATGTACAGCTTCCCTTGGCAGTCCCTTAATACTTCATATTTTTTCAAATATGTCTTACCTGTTTGCGTTGGAATTCTTCTCATAGTTAAATTAGGATAAGTTAATAAATTAGTATAATGTAATAGCTGAAAATATAGTGGAACACCATATCTAAGAAACTCTATCTAGTGTAATTTTCTGAATAAGTACTCCAAATAACCACAGGCATAGGCCTAAAACCCAAAACACCAAGAATAAAAGGGTTTTTTTGGTTCAGATTGATTACATGTTTGACCAATTTCAGAATAAAGAAGTTGGTAGGATTCTTCAATTTCATCACTAGCTTCAGCGGTTGGTTTATAAATTGGAATAATGATTGATGAATTGGAATAACAACTGGATTTTCTTATAGACATATAGATATTATCCTACCACAGATAGCGTTGCACATCAAGGTAGATCTTGAAATGTTCTTTTTGAAAAAGAATGCAACGCAATCCCTCTGGAACTTTTCATTATCTGTGTAGTAAACTATAGGACCATCTGGTTCAAAATGCCCATTTCAGTTCACTAATGCCTAGGACATTAATCTAGGCATTCCATTTAACTTTTTACAACATCCAATTTTCCTAGATTAATAGTTTACTGATTCAATTTCCATTTATTAATGCAACGGTGTCTTCTCATTTTGACTTGTACCCTATCAGCAAAGGAAGGTCTCGAAAGGTTGACTCTGTCCGTGTTCCGGTGATTGACTTTGTTTTGCGGAGGCAACTCTTCACCAGTCATGTTTTGAGTTTCTTTCAACCCAAGGGCAATGTCCTTTTATATCAATGTGCTTTTCAGAGGCTAATCCTCATGAAGTAAACTGCTCCTTATGTTCTTAGATGAAAAGCTCTGTTGAAATCTATTTACAATGGTGACTCTGCTGGTATTTGAAATACCAGTGACATGAGTTCCAGCATCCAAGCAACACACAAGCCACTACGGTAGGACAAACTACCAGGCAAGGGATGGAACTACAGGATAGAAAATCGTCAATCATTTTTCCTAGAAAAAATTCTCCAATAATATCTCTTAATATCCCACATAACAAGTATTTTTCAAAAAGCACATTGAGTAATACTGCCAGAGAATCGGAGGCATATAAAATGGAGGTTAGAGCAAATACTTCTTCTGTACACAGAGTTCTCTTCAATAAACACCTGGTTGGTCCTGGCCTACCTCTCAATTACCTAATGTTATCAAATTACCCTCAAATTGTTATCTGAAAAGATCATTCATACCAGCAGAAGTATCAGTGAACAAAGCCAAGGGCAACCCCAAAGCCCAGTCTGGCCTCAAACACTGAGTTACATAGAAATAAAGGAAAGACCATTTCTAGTCTGTAAGTCAGTACAGAAGTAGACAGAAAACACATCAACTGGAAGACTCAAAAGAAGATCATTCTTATAAATAATTCTAAGTGCCCTTCTTTGTTTTTAACTAAAACTGCCAGTGAAATAAACATTATCACTAAAATGGTAATGAAAGACTCCTTGACAGCCTAAAGAGATGTAATAGATCTAAATTAAATTGAAATATTTATTGAAAATTAGTTCATTAGAATTCTTCAGAATTAGCTTGCAGTATGGTTACATTATTTTATGAAAGTTGCCATTTTATACAAACAATTTCAAGATATACAAAAGCCACAAATCCTCATTTAATTTACAAAGCTGGCATAACTCTTACATTAAAATTATACACAACAACAACTAATATAATAACTGGTAAATATTAGGGATAAGCATGTAAAACTCCTAAATGAAATTAAAACATTTATGAGGGTCATGATTCATCCTTAAAATGTAAGATTTACAGGTGAAACACAAAGATGGATTAACATCTAAAAGCTAAGAAGATATTATAAAATAAGGATTTTTAGACTGTCAACACCCATCTCTGATGAAAAGAAACAAACCAAAAAAAAAACCCCAACTACCATCCAGTTAATTGAGACTCATGGCAACCCTATCTAGAGTTCCCAAGGCTTTCTAACAGTTAACATCTTCCTCTTCCTCTTCCCCTGAAGAGGGGCTGGTGCGCTGGAGCCATCACCTTACAGTTAGCAGCCCAACGACTAACCCCTTGTGCCACCAGGGCTCCTTAATAAAAAGAAAATATCTCATTAAATTAAAAAAAGAAGGATGTTTGCTTACTATAGTAAGAGTATCTGAAAAAGCAGTTGGTATTTTAATTTAAGGTCTATGAATACATTTCATTAAAGAACAAACTTTTCTAAACTGCATTAGAGCCGATCTAAATTTCAGTAAGGTGGCCAGACACAGATACTGTACACAACACACACACACACACAAGCGCATACATATGTACACGTATAAGGAGTCTTCAGTTTGTGAAAAATCCCATTATCTTTTAATTCCACTTGTCCTTATGCTTTTTGAACTACCCTTATATATACATACATACGTATATACACATGTGTATATGTAATTTAAATGTATATTTCTAAAGACATTCTATGTATTAATACTAATCAGTAGGAAATATATAATGAAAAATATTCAATTAATAACACATGCACAAAAACAATCTAGGATGTGCTTAAACCAACATGTAGAACTCATATGTTAAAAAGTAGAATAATTTTTTTAAAAAGTAGAATAATTCACTAAAGATATAAATAAATGAAGAAGCATGTTGTATTTATAAATGAGAATTCAGTGTTATATAAAGGGAAAGTCTTAAATTTATTAATGCAATGTATCTACTTAAAATTCTAACTTTGTCTCTCCAAACGAATCCTGCCAAGAATCCAGGGCATGAGCTTAGATACTCCTCTTCAGGGCATAAGGGTGTCTGTGGCTTTAATCCAAAGCTCGCCCAAAGTCAGCAGCACTTTCTTTCCAAAAGATCCAACTGAAGTAGCTTCATTTGGGATCCTAGTGTGGGGAATGGTGTCAATAAGAGAAATCTTTTTTCCCCATCTCATCATTCTTGTATTACCTCCCACAATAAATCCTAATTGTGTTGGCATCAATCTGCAGACATAGCTTTGCCTTTGTGAATAAGTGTTATCGATATTTTTGCCTTGTGCCTAACCTTCATTGCTTCCTTAAGCAGTGTTCAGTCACTTACATTTCTAATCTGTGTAAGTGAATATTCCATGTATTTTAGTCTAATAAGCTCTCCTCTATATGTATATTTTGCTTTTATCATTAGCATTTAAAATTCTATGCCATTGGCTACAATGATAATAGTTATTATTAGAGTTACCAAATGTCCCATATAGGCTACTTATATTACTTTCCAAGATGCTGATAATTCTGTCTCTAAGGTGGACCAAGGCTATATATAAATCTTAGATTATCAATGTATTTTAGCTTGTATGTTCATAAACCCTAATCTAAGAATAATTGATTCTTATGATGTGACCCTCCTCTATACTTGCTGTCATGAAGTGGCCACTGAAGGCTTGAATTCTATGGCACAGTATGGTGAAGAAATCCGATGGTACCTGGCTATCAGAATGAAAAGAGTATCTGTGGCCTTAAAGCAAGCAGCCACCTACTGAGGTATCTGCTAAGCCCGAGTGGAAGGTGCATACCAACCTGTGTGATCCAAGGATTGTTAGTAATAAAATTAAAGCTCAGAAGAACGAATTTTATTAGAGACTAAATTCTGAGCACCTGGTTTTCAGAAGGCTATGTATGACAGTGGATGCCTAAAACCCACTTGCAGTGTCCCTGTGTGGATTAAGCCTCCATTGATTTCCCTCTGACCATTGACCAGAGAAGCGACGGGTCTTGCCTTCAAGTAGAGTGCCTTGGGAAGTGGGTCACCTGAACCCCCCTGACAAGCCCAGGGAGCGGGAAATCTCCATTAGGTGCTTTCTTAGGTGGGTCCTGGATGGAGATCACTGTACGGGGGTTCACCAGGTTGAATCATGCACTGTCTATCTCAGGGAAGCCGCTGGACTAATATTGTAAGCTCCTCTGCCTTACACAGTGTCGCAATCATGACACCAGTCCTGTTCTGGGAACCCCTTTATTAACTACGTTGTATTGATATGCTACCAACCATATTGATTCGACAGTTTTCTCTGACCTCCCAAGCCCTGTCAGTGCTATGTATTGCAGCAAACCCTCGGACACCATTCTGCCCTCGTGCTAATGATCCCCGTATCTGGATGAGAAATCTCTGAAGCTGCCCTGTCCGTGCCCCACTTAAGACTTAATAAACATCTTCTTTTGAAAAAAGAAGACGAGACAGATGGGACCCAAGCCTAGGACCCTTTGCCACCCTGCAGACTTGAAACTGACCAACCATTCAAGATCAAAGGCGCAATTCACCGAGGACAAACTGCAGCGGATGAAGAAAGAAGGAGGGATGGGAGCAGGAAACAAGGAGGACCTGGGTTGTGTGATAGTACACTGAGGATATGATGATGTATAAATCGAGACAAAATGCCTATGAATTGTTCAGTGTAAAACTCATGACCTGCTCTGTAAACGTTCACCAAATTCACAACTGAAACTAACAAACCTGAATGACATAACTGCATACCACTAACTGGAGGGGTCACCAATGGTTGAGCAGGTCACCTGCAGATGTTCCAGATCCTGGACTCAGTAATCCTTTGTACCTCCCTTTCGCCCAAACTAGTCTGGGTTGCATTTCCGGCACTTGTATCACAAAGGGTCTAATTGCTGTGCTGCTGCTGTTAGTTGCTCTCCCATTGATTCTGACTCATCATGATCCCCTGTGTACAGGGTAAAACTTCTCTAGAGGGTTTTCAAGGCTGGGACCTTAACATAGATCTCCAGGCTTGATTTTCAAAGTATTTCTATCTCTTGGGCGAGTCACCCAGTTGGTGACCATTTGTGCACCCAGAAACTCCTATTAAAATAGTTCAACTGATCCAAAGCCCATTAGTAGGCCACTGGAGATCCCCTTGCAGAGGGGTCTCGGGGAGGAGA
>NW_022103898.1:40426281-40429837 GCF_000313985.2 Echinops telfairi | reverse complement strand
TGTCGGAGGTTTAAATGGAGAGAAAATGTTTTGAGAAACGATGTACAAATGCGCTTTACACAATTGATGTGTGTATGGATTGGGATAACAGTTGTGTGAGCCCCTAATAAAATGTTAAAAAAGAAAAAAGAAAAAAAAAGAAAACCCTAAAAAAAAAATAATAAATAAAATAAAATAGTACAACTGCCCTCAAGAGCTCTCTAGTCTGAATCTTTATAGACTTTCACATCTTTCTCCCATGAAGGGTCTGGTGGGTTTCAACCACCAACCTTTGGTTAGCAGCCCAATGCCTAATCTCCTGTGCCATTAAGGTTCCTTCCGAATAATTACACTCGCATAATCCTCCCATTGTGCGAGTGTTTTCAAATGCAGGTAGATGCGGTGCAGGGAAATAAAAATTATAACTGTACATTTTTTCATTTAATTAGTAAGTCTGGTAAAAAGTTTACTTCTGAGACAAACTAAATCAGAAGACCAATAAAATTGGAGGCAGGAGGTGGAAGGGGACAGTGTCTACATACCTCCCTTATATAAATGCATAGAGCATCCAGGGCACCCACAGGCAGATCTGTACATGCCACAGCTCGTCCTTGCCCTTCTGGCGCCTGGATCCAAATGAGTTCACCAGTGTGATCTCACCCAGGAATACTTTCAGATGAAAGGAAGTGTGTTGTAAGTGAATCGAGGGCAGAGCAAGATTCCTTCCTCTCAAGCCAAATTTCCAGGTAGAGGAAGGCAAAGGAAGCAAGGATTACACTCTTTAGGCTTCGCTCCCTTTGGAAAGATACACTTGGGCCCCTGGGGCTGACTCACCCAACAATTCAGCCCCTCCTCCACAGCTTGCCTCCTTTCCTGCTGCAATAACAGCCACGCCCCTCTCAGGCTTGGGTCCAACAAACAATCCCTCCCTTCTCCTCTAATACCAACCTCTCAGGAGTGAGCTCATAGCCTCCTTTGCTTCCTCTCCTTCTGACTCACAGTGCTCAGAGGTTTAAGAAATAAAACCTGTTAGATCAGCCAGACTGGAATCACCAACTGCCAATGGGCCAGTCCTTCTGTGAAAGAGAATCTCACTTTCATTGTTAGCACCACGGAGTCTCTGAGTTAATTAACATGGTCATGAAAAGCCCAGACCCCAACCAGGTCTTCCACTAGGAAAAAGCAATAGTGGCTTATGTCTTTAAAAGGAAAAGAAAACGTGCTTTTAGTGACACAAGATGATCCTGCCATTCCAGCATTTCAGAGCCGTCATTTATATCGCTTTCAAACTGCAGGGTGAGCTTCTTCTTTGCAATGTTTTGAATATAACAATTTCTGGGGAAGCAGCAGAATGTTTTATGTTCAATTCCTTCCATCGTGAGGGTGTGGCCACACTGATCTTTATCCACGAAACATCTTTATACATACTGCTCAAGTATTGCAATTTTTAAAATATAAAGTGGTTTAGAAGTGAAAATCAGGAATAAGGATTATTATGAAATACTTTGAAGTAAGGGATTCGCTGTTGTCTACACCACAAAATAATTAGCTAGATATCAAATTTATCAAAATTTCCCAGAGAAACCTAGATTTTAAATCAACTACACAGGGAGAAAACAACTTTGTCTTAGGTATGAGCACAAACAAAACCCACTGGAAGTGGAGGAGGTTAGCTCCCTCTTGTCTGAGCAATACTCTTATAATCAAGTTGGTATTTTATTACTAGCCTCTCCCAAACCGCAACTGATTGCATCAAGCAACTTTTTTTACAAAGACTCAAGTATTTTTGCTTCCAACTCAATGGGAGATGTTCTTTTGAGAACTTAGTACATACCTTTTGGATAAATATTATTAGATTTATGCGAAGAAACAAGGGGGGGGGGAGTAATAGAAGAAGAAATACTGGCTCTGAATTTGAACTTGTACTAATCACCAGTCTATAAAACAAGGTATAATCAAATAAATTAAGCATAGCAATATTTTTCAGCATTATTGTCTTAGCTGGCTAGCCAGTCTTGTGGATAGTTTTAAGTGGTTTGGCTGGTGTTTGCTAGAGACTAGTTATCTATAAACAGATCATTAACTTTCAATTACATGTAATGAATACTCACTTGGGTCCCTTTGCCCTGTCCCTTTGTCTCTTGGAGGAAAAACATAGTCACTCAGAAAATTAACTCTCTATGAACTATCCCAGTGCTAGACCCAAAGAATAAAGACAGGAAAACGCAATTAACTGGTTTGTTCCATTGGTATTTTCTCATATAGGCGCCATCAAGTTGGAATTAGTTGGATACTGTGAGTTCGGCTTTGTTTTTTATTTAACATTCTGGTGAGTTTGGGGGTGGGAATAATCCCAATGAAATAAGATAGGTCCTTTTATTGGAAATGGCCTGGCAACTCCCAGCCAAAGAAATATCCAAAGAGAGTTCATGATTCACAACATTTTCTGAATCTTTAAAGACACTGTAGAAATATGATTTATCAGCCAACCCACTGAGTGCCAGACCTCTCTATTCCATGAAATGAGAGGCAATGGATCCCTTCATCGTCTTCTGAAAATGTGTGATAGACTCATGGCAATCGACTAGGTACCAGAACTGAACTATATTCCATAAGGTTTTCAATGGGTGCTTTCTCGGAAGTAGATGACCAGGACTTTCAGCCACAGTTCCTCTGGGCCAGCTCCATGACCAAAGTTTTACTTAATTGCTGAGCCATCTAGGGCCTGCAAACTACCTTTAGCTTCTGCTTTAAAATCCTCCAGGCTAGCACCTTACCACTATGATCATGTGTAGAGAAAAATCAAGTAAAATCATAATTGAGGATAAGAGATGTTACTGTTTCTGATGAAGACTGCACATCTAGCCATGATGGGATTTTAAATACATTCATTTGTATACAAAACATCCACATGCCATTTTTCTGTTTATCTCTATGAGATTATACGGATCAAAAGCACATACAAGATCTCTAAATGTTTTTTAGGCCCCTTGGATTTTTTTTTAAGATTACTGAACAATTTACAACACCACTGTTTAAGATTTTAGTGAAATATACGCTGTAATCTTTTCTTTTTTTTTACGCTGTAATCTTTTATGTGAGTCCAAGGAATTTTGACCTGGCCTTGGGTCACTCAGCTCTCAAATCTCCATAGTCATCCAAAGTGCCAAAGCAAAGCTGATAATCTATTCACCTCTGCAATGTGTTTTTGTATTTTGAGAATGAGGGCTTCTCATGTTCCAGAACTTCACACTAACTCAAATGCTTTTCAATGAAGCCAGGCTTTTAAGAACTCAGGAGGAAGGACAACCCAACATTGCCCCAGTTGCTCCAAACTCATTCCGGCTCACTCCCATTCCACAATCAGCTGGCCTGAACACAAATCATTGTCCCAAATTTAGTATAAATTTCATGTTAAGAAGGCTTGGCATAGTGGGTTACACACTGGGCAGCAGTTCGAAATCATTAGCCACTTCTCAAGAGAAAGATGAGGCTTTCTACTCCCTTAAAAAGTTAGTCTTACAAAATACCCATTTATAAACTATCAAGGGCTCATGAGAGAGGGGGGAGCGGGGAG
>NW_022103898.1:40408327-40425556 GCF_000313985.2 Echinops telfairi | reverse complement strand
CTCTCTGGGGGATGGGCAACAGAAGGGTGGGTGAAGGAAGACGCCGGGCAGTGTAAGATAAGATAAAATAATAATTTATAAATTATTAAGGGTTCGTGAGGGAGGGGGAGGGGGGAGGGAGGGTAAGGGGAAAAAGGAAAATGAGGAGCTTATTCCAGGAAAGCGGGTTTTGAGAATGATGAGGGCAAGAAATGTAAAAGTGTGCTTTACACAATTGATGTATATATGGATTGTGATGAGTTGTATGAGCCCCAATAAAATGATTTTTTTTTTTAAAGTTTGTCTTGAAAACCTACAGGTACAGTTCTACTATGTCCTGTAAGGCTACTCTGGGTTGCTATCAGCTTGATGGGAATGAGTTTGGTTTATTGGTTTATTACAACGTAGACTTTTCATTTTCTCTTGGTAAATTTTATACTACACAAAACTTAAATCAAAAGGTGTCTTCAGAATACCCTGGTCTGTTGTTTGATAAAGCTAACAGCTTGTAGTCACTCATCAAAATGGCAAAAACAAGATGGGAAATGGATCTAACTGCTATTAATATGCAGCTTCACCACATGAGCTATGTCTTAAGTTAGCTGAAATGATGTAATTTGGGTGAGTGCTAAAATCCTAAGCTGTTTTGAAATTTCTCTACAGAAGTTTTCTTTATGTGATTGTCTCATTTTTTGAAAAAAAAATAGAAATAAAGATAACACTTCAACACCAAGAAATTCTTAACTTAAAATATTAAATATGAGGCCCTAAGATAGGAGGCATTGTGAGAAGACATCAAGGGCAACATATATAAGAAAATGAAAAGGTTGTTAGAAATACAAGAAAGAAAGAAAATACCAAAAGGGAAGCCCAAAGAGACTGTGAGACGTGCTCTTGAACATCGAGTAGCTAAACCAAGTGGAAGCAGTGATGGAGTAAAAAGAAACAAACAGAAAGTGTTACTGAAGATCCTCAAACAACGGTTGCAGCAGTACATTGACAGGGAGCTTGCCAGAGGGTCAGGCCAGATTCAGAAGAGGACATGGAACAAGGGAGATCATTGCTGATGTCAGAAGGTTCTTGGTTGAAAACAGAGAATACCAGGAAGATGTTTACTTGTGTTTTATTGACTGCGTGGATCATAACAAACTATGCATAGCCTTGAGAAGAAGAGAATTTCCAGAACAACATTTTGCTGTGCTCATTAGGGACTTGTACTTGGATCAAAAGGCAGCTGTGTGAACACAACAAGGGACTACTGCTTGGGTTAAAACAAGGAAAACTGTGTGTCAGGTTTTATCTTCTCACCATGCTTATTCAATCTATAGGCTTAGCAAATAATTAGAGAAACTGGGTTATACAAAGAGCATCAAGATTGGAGGAAGGTGTATTAACAACCTGAGATATCCAGATAACACAAGCTTGCTTGCTGAAAGCGAGCTGGACTTAAACACTTAGTGAGAAAGATCAAGGAGTACAGCCTTTAGTATGAATTACTGCTTAAAGAAGACAAAAATTCTCACATGTGGACCAATACATGATATGATGGTAAATGGAGGAAAAAAATGAAGTTGTCGGGGATTATGTCTTTCTTAGATTCACCATCAATGCCGTAGAAGGCCACAGTCAAGAGATCAAAAGATGAGTTACCCTAAGTAAATGTGCTGCACAAGACCTCTTTAAAGTGTTAAAAAGAAAGATGTTCCTTTGAAGACTAAGGTGTGTCTGATTTACGTCATGATATTTTCAATCACCCTATGTGCATATGACAGCTGAACATTGAATAAGGAAAACCAAACCGGCACTGACGTATGTGGACATGGTGCTGGGAAAGAAGACTGGATGTCCCAGGAATTGCCAAAGAAACTAACAAATCTGTCGCGGAAGAAGTACAACTAGAATGTTCCTTAGAGACAAGGATGGAGAGAATTCATCTTATGTACTTTGGACCTGTTGTCAAGAGACCATTCTCTGGAGAAGGACATCATGCTTAGTAAAGGGGAGGAGTCACGAAAAAGAGGGAGGGCCCTTCTCAAGATGGAGTGACACGGTGATTGTAACAATGGGCTCAAACAAAAGAAACTCGGGTGGACGAGGGATGAGTATTTCGTTCGGTTGCCCAGAAGCTTGCTATGAATTGGAACGAACTCAATGGCACCTAACACAATACCACTTTGGGAAGTCACATACACACCCTTACGTTAACTCAGCTTTCAGAGGAGCCACAGGAAACAACTATTGTCCATGAGCAAGCAAAGAGAACAATAAGGTTCTTTACGTCTTCGCCAAACTCACGATATCTTTATTGACTAGATAATAAGGTCTAGTTCTTAATCACTCAAAGTCAGCAAACTAAGAAAAGATTCTGAGAGTTATCTGACCCCTATAGGTGACACTGAACACAACCTGTTTGTTTTTTAACTGTTTATAACAATTCCATAGAGATTGCATTAAGTAAAGGGTCTCAGGTTAACAACATTTCTAATGACATTAACTAAAATAACTTAGTCCATCTCATTGGACATCGCTTTTTCTACTTGACCCGCGTTATGTCCTTTTCCAGGGGTTTGTTTCTCCTGATAACATGTTCAAAGTATGTAAGATGAATCTTGCCACCTTAGATCCTAAGAACAATTTTAATATACTTTCACAACGTATTTGCTTATTCTTCTAACAATACTTTCAATAATCTTACCAAACACCATAATTGAACCGTATCAATTCTTCTTCAGTTTTCCTTATTCACTGTCTAGCATTCACGGGCATATGAGGTGATTGAAAATACCATTGCTTTGGTCAGGTACACATTCCTCAAATTGACTTTTCTTTTTCCCTCTGTAACACTTTAAAGAGGTCTTGTTCTAAAACTTGTATTTCTCGATGACTGTGTCTATGAGCTTCTGCTTCTATGAGAACTGATTGCGAACCCATAAATGAAATGAAAGCAAATTGAAATCCTTGACTCCTTCAATCTTTTCTACATCTATCATGCTGTTTCTTGTGATGTAGGCTTCTGCAAACCTCATGCTCAGAATCCAAACTCTAATACAACATCAAGTTTTAAAAAATTAAGCCCAGAATATAGTAGTACCTGAAATATATAGTAGTACCTAAGATAAAGCTAAATTTAAGTAAATTGTGTACTGAGTTATGAAACAAATATTAAGTAAATAATAAGGTAGTCTATGCCTCTGGGATTAACTTTACCCAAGGATGTTTGTCTCTGTCCTTGAGAGATAACCACTAAAACCTTAGAATATCCTGAGATTGAAGTGCCTTTGGTAAGGTCTCCAGAGCACACCAGATGGGTTATGAAGGCGTATGACCAGGACGACTAACTACTTAGCTAACCTCAGCGGATGTGAACTGACATCAGAGGAAATAGGTTGATTCGATCAAGATTGTTTATCTCTTGAGGCCTCAGTCAAGACTGCACAGCAAAGCTCCGTGGATTTTCGGGTTGCTGAAATATATCAATGCATGTGGAAAGGCAAGAGCCATTGAGACTTCCCACTGGGAACCAAGCAAGAGCTTGTTTTTCTATAATAAAATTATAATCATAAGTATAGCATTCCCCTGAGTTCTATGAGCTGCTTTGGATAGTTATGGAACTCAACAGAGTAGTGAGGCCCAGTAGGTCAGAAAGAAGGGGGCCAGAGACCCTCAAGTTTATGAGCGGTCTCCCCCAGTGGCAGTGAGAAACCCCGATATTTGCAGGCAGTAGATGAGAAATGAGGGTGTCAGGAGGACCCTTCGGTTTGCTGCTAGCGTCTGAAGGACTATGTCCTCTAATTTGAGAAATATAATTTATTTGTTGGATCCTTCCAGTTTGACATGAGAAAGACAAATTTACTTCATTTCCAAGTATGAGAATGATGGAATTTGGAAAAAATCTCGTGTCTTAGGACTGGACAGGAAGATTGCTTTGATTTCCCAGCACATTCAGAAAGATCCCAACATGTGCTTGTTGTTGTTATTTTTGTGGTGAGGTGACATTAAGTAGATTTTGACTGCTAGCAGCCCCATGTGATGTAATCGAATAATTCATAGAGCTTTCTCAGCTGTCATCTTTATCGAAAAGATCCTGGATGGTGCAGAGGGTACAGCACTTGGTTGCAAACTGCAGAAACACCCATTAGAACTCACCAGCTCTGTCTGCAGCAGAAAGAGGTCGCCGTCTATGACCCGTGACTTCAGCCTTAGAATCCCCATGGAGAAGCAGTATGATTCTCCCCTCCAGAGTCATGGATTGGATTATCGTGGGTTAGGGAGGTTTTCCCCTTCCTGGGTTGGTTTCAACATCACCAACCTTTCTGCTCGCTGCCACCACTTCCTTGTTATACCTCCAGGACACCTTCAACTCATCTTTACGGAAAGCAAAGGCACACAAGGAGGGACCAGGGCCTGCCTCTCTTTGCATCTTCCCAGCACCACGCAGGATTTTGCAAGTGCACCTCACCAAAGACGAGGGGGCTTAACATCCTTCACCATTTTGTTTCTGCTACACTCCATAGCTTAAAAGTAAAAAAGAAATATTTCAAAAATATTTAATGGGTACTGATTATGTCTGCAACATGCTACCCACATAGCGCTATCTCCCACAGGCCAGGGGATGTAGAGCATTTGACTTCTATAGATTCCATCAGATGAAGTCCATGTGTATACTCCCCATTTTTGGTATTGAAAAAGAATTTAAGTCTCACAGCGCAGTCCTCTTGAAGTCATCCTGGGCCTATACCACCTGGAAATGTTGATGCTTTACTAACCTTTTCCCATATAAAAGTGACTTACCATGTAGCTACCCATGCTCTGAATTGCTGTCCCTCTACTGACATGGCCCACAGGGGTGACGAGGGACTTCCAGGCTTCCACCTGGGCACATGGGCGTTCCAGACTTCCACATGCACACCTTGCTGCTCTTCCAGCTTTCAGTGCATGAAAGGGAACTGGACCTGGTGTTTCTGAATCACAGCTATGCCAAGCAGTGGAATGACCACCCAGATGCCAGTAGTGCCACCCACATGCTCTGTGTTACTTCCAGAGACAACATGAAAGTGCCATCGAAGAAGAGTGAAGAAAATAGAAGATGGATGGGGCCTCTTAGTGCACAGGATGAATGGACCACATCGAACCTCAGCCTCAAGACCCTGAGACCAGAAGCACTAGACGGTGCCCAGCTACCACTGCGAACTGCTCCAGAAATGACCACAAAGGAGGGTCCTGAATAGAGTGGGGCGGGAGAGAGTGGAACAAAACTCAAAATCATAAAACAGACTAGGCTATTGGTCTGATAGAGACTGGTGGAATCCCAAGACTCTGGCCCTTGGCCACTTTCACTCCTAGAACTGAAGTCACCCCGATGACTCAGCTTTCAGTCAAACAATATATAGGAGGGGAAGAATCACACCAGAGAGGTCTACACTCCTTAGAACAATTGACCGTACAAAACCAAAAGGAGATCCTTTGCCTAGAGATAAAACTCTTGAAAGCAGGAAGGATGACTAATAAAGGCGGAACACAGGGCGGGCGGAAGTGGACGAGTGCTGGTATCTGGGGGCTGCAATCTTTGTAGGAATGGTTGAATGGAAAACCAATCTACTTTGTAAAAGTTTCACTCAAATCATAATTTAAAAGGTTTAAAAATATATAGGTTTAAGACTGACTATTGGGAAAGCCGAAATAGCACTTTGGCTTCTTTTAGCTATTTGTAAGAATCACTAAAACGACATTTCAGTTTCTACCTTTAAGTCTTTATTTGAGTCCCTCAAAGACTTGAAAGAAAGAGAATCACCAAATCCCTGCTATTTATTTATTGTGTTCAGATAACAGAAATCTTACACACAGCTTTGAAAAACTTGTCACTGACTTTGACTTACTCTAGGGAAAAAAAGTAACTTTTTAGTGTGTGCTAATTCTACTTTGTGCCATAACTGTTGAATGGCTGTTTTCTTATTCTTTTCCTTATCCCCTCATATGTTTCCCCAAGAAGAATATAAATTCTCAACAATCTGCCCAAATAGTTGTATGGTCCAGAAGCACTTTAAGTGTTTGCTCCATGCTTCTGTTTCAGTTTCAGGGAGGTCATAAAGTAGCAGACTGTGGATAGAAGGGCTCAAACCAAAGACATGCCTTTGAAAGCTCACAGCATCTCTCTCCTAGAGCAGCTGCAGCCTTTTATTAATGGCTCAGGAGTCTTTCGCACCTTCTTTTAAATCCAGTGCATTTGAAGTAATAAAACAAGGAGCAGTTTATAGACAGGAAATATTAAAATTTTTAATTGTTTGTGTGTCTTTTCTTGGCACAAGGCAAACTGCCTTAAGCTTTCTATTACACGTGAATAAAAGACACCTGCCCAGTCTTGAATGGACATAAAACAAGGAACTGCTAAATTGGATACATCTGTGACCAAACCTCTGCTTCTGAAGCCACATCAAGCCATGTTTTTATTAGTTTTCTAACCATTTCCCTCCAATTACTTTTGATTTCCTTCTTTCTTCTCATTTGAATCAATTCAGTGGCAGGGGATTTGGTTTCATTTGCTTCTCTTCCTTTAGGTTACAACAAATCATGGAAGGTCCTAAACTGAAATCAAACCCACGAGGATGCTTCAATCTATCTCCATGGCCACAGCACCCAACTTGAACCCAATGTCCAATTCTATGGGGTTAGAATCAAGCTCCACAAACTCTTCTCAGAGAAACAACTAGATGTTAGAGCAGTAATCAAATCACTCAGCCTGTTGACAATTCTACCTTAGTGGAGTCAGGCAGCATCTAGTCAAGTACTAGCTCCATCGATTGCTAATGGAGTGACTTTGGACAAGTTATTTAGCTTCCCGGGATTCAGTATCCTCATCTATAAAGTGAAGATTCTCAATTGTGCCTATTACAAGGAGCAGATGTGAGAATTAAGTAATATTCATCAAGTAGTCAATGTATGGGGTTTGCCACATTAGTCCTGTTATTAGATTTTTTAATTATAATCCTGTCTGAAAAGGACATGTTCATAAAGCAGACAAGAATATAACTAGCCCTCTTCTATGAACATACAATATTACAAGAGTATCGTGTTAACAGTCTCTATTTCTATTAGGACATGTAAACGATCACTAACTCAGCTGCTGGACTCAGTAGCTCATGGTGTCTTCAGTCAGAAACCGAGCACACGGTGGCTGACTGGGCTCTCTTCTCAAGGCCACACAAGGTTGAAGTCAAGGTGTTGGCCAGCTTGAGATATCGTTTAAAGACACGATGGTATCATCGGTTTCCATACTCACATGGTTATTGACCAAACTAATTTCCTCAAGGCAGTGAGTCCCCACTTTCTTCTGCCTCTTATCCAGGGGCCACTCCCACCTCCCAAAGGCTCCTCTCAGTCTCTTTCTATTTGAAAACCTCCATCTTCGAGTCAATAACAGAAAAGTTTCATTTGCATACAATTTTAGTCATGCTTCAACTTTCTCGAACTTCTGCCATTAGGCAGGCCAAGAAATATACTTTTAAGGAGGCCATGTGATTTAGGTTATGTCACCGCAGGTAATCCTCTATTTTAAGGTCAATTTAGTAGTAAATTGCAGATTTTCATCTGCAAAGTCTCTTTTGCCACATAACAAAACATAATCACAGCTGACACACCAGGAAGAGGAGAAGAAGGAGAGCAGATCATGGGTGCCACCTAAGAATTGACTGACAAAATAATCAAAACAGGAATTGGATTTTAAGACATAGCCAGGAAAAATTGTAGCCACCTCCTACATTGGCCTCCATCTTTGTTATCTAAAAGTAAACCTCGTAAAATGTTCATTGCGTACAAGGTCAAGTTTAAACCCTTAACTTGGTTCACAAGGTCTTCCATCTGGTCTCTCAAAATCTTCTTGCTAATTCCGTTTTCATGCTCTATGATTCAGAAATATCAAACTACTGGTAGTTTCCATCATTAACCGTGAGGTTTTATAGTTCTATGGCTTTACTGAAGTTGGCCCTTCTACCTGAAATGTCCTCCACATTCTTGTCACCACTTTGCCTACGGATTTCAGATCCCTCATTGAATTTTTTGAGTGTCCTCTCATGTACTCATTTACTTATCCAGTAAATAAATATTGAACATCCATCTAAGCCAGAGACCAGGGTATAGTGACGCAATAAACTCACACCGTTTCTGCTCTCATGGAGAATGCACTCTTGTTGGGGAGATAGGCAGTAACACAAAGAATTACAGAGTAGTGGTAAGCACCCAGACTAGAGAAACTCTAAAGGAATGCTAGGAGGCACTTAACCCGAGAGGGAAGTGGTCTAGAGGAAGTGACATCCAAGCCAAGACCAATAATATGAGCAGGAGCTAGCCAGGCACGTGGGGTGGGGGTGGGGAGATGTACTTTTCCTTTTCTGACAAAGAACATAGAAACATTCATGGGTTAGAAAGAATATGCTGACTTTGAGGAACTGAAATAGCGGAATCTGACTAGGTAATGGAATACTGGTGGAAGTATAGATTCTTCTCTAGAGCAATGGGGGGGCATTGAAAGGTTCAGGATAATATCTGTGTTTTCCCCCAACTGGCTTGCAGAAAATAGATAAGAAGCTGAACAGACCCCAGGAGAAGAACCCAGCAGAGAGTTTGGGGCAGTTACCCAGATCAGAGATGACAGTGTCTGATTTTATGTCATGGCAATAAAGGTAAATAGAAATAGAGATGACAGAGCTGCCCAAAAGGAACTTGGAATTAAATTGAATAGTGGGGGTGATTGGGGAGCAATGCACAGGTTTCTCGCTTAGACCACAGGGTGGATTCCAGTGTCCGTCATTGACAGAGAGAACATGGGTGGAGAAGCGGGTTTGCGGGGGAAGATAATTGTTGCTAAATGGCTTCTAGGGTAACTAGCAATTTGCAGAGCCTATTTCAGTTCATCTGAGCCCACTTGTATGATTCACCTACATTAAGCAAGAAAGAAAGACCAGTTGTTGAATATACTCGAATGGACAAGAAAGGAAAATATATCCATGGCACCAGTCACTTGTGCCCCTAATTACCCACTGCTGGTCCCCGGGGAGAAGGTTCTCATCATCTGGGACTTCTTACTCAGCATAGGCATGGATGATGGAGAATGATGATAATTACCCTTCCCCGTTTCCTCTGACAACTGAGTGCTGTTTCCTCTGGCAGCTCCCGCACGTACCTGTACGGCTCACTGTATTCCTCTCTGCATTCAGATCTCTACGTAGCAAGATCTGTTGAGGAAGGATGCGATGACCACCTTGTACAAAAGACCAAAATCACCCACCTAACCCTCATCATATTCTAGTTTGCTTTATTTTTCTCCATAACATTTATCACTACCTGACAAATATATGTGTGTGTGTGCACTAGTTTCTCCTTTCATAGAATTTAAGTGCTACAAAGGATGACCCAATATAGTGTTTCTGAGCAGATAGCCTCATGGGAGTCATCAGGAAGAAAATATAGAATTAAAAGAGATCCCTAAAGAAATCCAACCTTAACTAACCTTTAAATGTTCAACTGTAGGCAAAAAAACTACAAAACAGTGAGGTGCTTGGCTCGGCAGCACACCTCTACTAGGTATGAAATAGTGAAGATTACCATGGGCCTTCCCCAAGGATGGCACACAAAAGAATGGGAAAGGGCAATTAGGGAAGTAGCAGACAATCAGGAGAATGGGGGGTCAAGAGAGGTCCATGGAGGAAATGATGGTGAAGAAAGTACCAACAGTGGCCAATACAACTAAGAAGACAAGAAAAGGGTTGGACACTCTCCACTGAAGTTAGCAATCAATGACACTAATTAAGAAAGGTAAGTTCACATGGGTGAAGAAGGTGAAGGACCTGATTTTAGTGGACTTGGAGCACAAGACAAGAGAGAAGGGATAAGAACTGAGCAGGCATGGAAAACGACTGAAGGACAGCCGAGCTGTTTTTCTTACTATGGCAGAAGCTTGACCTATTTCAAGGTTGGTGGGAAAGAGGAAGAGGTTTAAGATAAGAGAGAGCGACTAGATTATCAATACCAGTAGATCTCTGAAATACAGGAAGGGAGGCTACCTTTCTCTGGAACCTCCTCTGACCTCTTCCTGTTTCCTCTGCTCTTTATCCTGTCCAGCGCAGTCTAGATCAGGTGGGGATGGGCCTGCTACTGTGCCTCCCCAATGGAATGCAATGTTTCTGTCTGTCACTGTCGTGCCAGTGGGCTAGGAGCTGAATTCAACTTTTTATCACCAAGAATGAGCGCAGAACACGGCACATTACTCGGTGCCGTTGAGTCAATGCTGACTCACAGTGACCCTGTAAGACAGAGCGAACCACTCCTGTGAGTTTCCAAGACACTCCTGTGAGTTTCTTTTTTTCCCCCAACAGGTTTATTGGCATATCATTCACATATCATACAGTTCAACAGTTCGATCACATCAAGAAGAGTTACACAATCATCACCACAGTTGTAGAACATTTTCTTCTTCGTGTACTCCTTAGTATTAGCTCCCCATTTCCCCCAAACCTACCCTTCCATATTCCCAAGGGGCTCTTTCTGGGAGAAGTAAACCCTGTCTCTCTCCTGAGGAGCAGCTGGTGGTTTCAAACCGCTGACTGTTTGGATTGCAGCGCAATGCATAACCACTGTGCCACCAGGCTCCTTGAGCATGGCACGGAGTAGAGACTAAACCAATACATGGTGACTGAATGACCGAAGACTAAGTGATCTGAGCGACAAGTCGACATTTGGACTGGTGGATTTAAAAAACACACAGAATGCCTACTGTGTGCCTGGCTCTGCGGTGGGCCCTAAAAACAAAGTTCATAAACAAATGAATTGGGAGGAGGACGCAAAAAAGATAACACAGACAAAGGAAAGAAGAACAAGCACTTCATAAAATTCAAGAAGCATTCTGTGAGGAGGCTGAAATGCTTGCTAGGTGACCACTTGGATCCACTTGTTGAGTGGAAGTCAGAGAAATGCAGCAATAAAGAGACGGGTTGAGTCTGGCCACTGACACCCGTGAATCTAGTTCACCAGAACTAGAGGAGAAAAGAGAGCAGGGTTGACTGGTCTGAAGTTCATGATGTAGCCCAAGGGGGCCAGGGTTGTTATGCGGCCTTAGGTCCAAAGGCAAGGCAGCCAATGGGCACCCTGGTGAGACTAAGTGAGGCAGCCCACATTGAGTTGACCAGAACCCGACCAGATGAAGAGAAGATTTTTGAGCCTGTGAACTGGTGCATATTGCTGTTGACTTCATGGATGGCCTGACCTGATTTGACTTTGCTTATGGATGTGGACTCACAAGGTTCCAACTGGAATGAAGATTCTTCACATGAAAGCATATAATTGTCTCCTCAGAGCACTGGGTGGATGTAAGTGGGCAGTATAGAAATTGGATACCCACAATGCATGAAGGAGCTGGCTTACAGACTCTCATATGTGCTGGTATATATTTACAGGATTATAGGATGATGGTGTAGGTGTTCACTTAACTGAAATTGTTAAGTATTGACTATTGTTTTGCTCACTTATGGAATGCTGTATTTAAATGTGGATGGCACATATTGAATTGTATGCAGTTTAGTTTTATCCTATTAGGTACAGATATGATTTTATTATTGTTCCATTTAAAATTTACATATGGCTAGCAAGCTGTGTAAGAGTGTCAAGTTGACAAGGGGTGGTCTGTGGCAGTTACATAATCTCCTGTCAACTTTTGAAGGGGTGGAGTCTAGCCTGTCAATCAGGTCATAGCCAAAGAGGCCTCTGTGTGGGCATGGCTTTCTCCTGAGAATTCTGGGAACTTCTGTCTTCCTCCCTGGAGGCGGGGCACATTCTCTCTGCTTCATCTCCTTCTCTGGAGGCGGGTCACACAGGCCTCTCCTGTGATACATTCCTGTTGACAAGCCACACGGACTTATACTGATGGAGCCAGAACCCGGGAGCCGGAGGAGCCACGTGGAGATCCACCAGTTCTGAGATGCTTCCACCGCTACTGGATCCACAGACTTCCCACCCACTGGCCTGTAATCTTCCAGTCTTCAGCATCATTGCATGTGTTGCATTAGTCTAAAGAGGAATTTATAGACTGGTATCAGACATATGGGCTAATATTGGACTTATGGACTTGACCTGGACTGGACTGGGATGTTTCTTCAATATGCAATTGTTCTTTTATATAAAGCTCTTTCTTATACACACATGCGTGTCTATGAATTTGTTTCTCTAGTCTACCCGGACTAACACAATATTCAAAACCAAACTCATATCTTTCTCAGAAAATCAGTTCTTCTGCCAAATCTCCCAGCTTCTATTAATAGTGTCACTGTTCTACTAAACTGAAAACTCAATTATCTTCGATCCCTTCCTCTTTTTTTTAAAATCCTTCTCTCCCGTACCTTCTTAAATTCAATTGCCAGGTTTTCAGGGGCCATTTCTAGCATGCCCTTCCACTCCATCCCGCTTAACATTCAACTCTACTAGTCCCATTACCTCCACTCTACTTCAAGCATTTACTTCTCACCTGGATTATCACAAACATTATTACTGTGAAAGAAAAGCTTCACAACTAGAGATATTTGGATTCAGACCCTAGTTTAAACCCTATTTGTGTGACTTGAGCCAGTTTTTCTGAATCCCATTAAGTTTCATTTTCTCATAAAAAGATGGTCCATTTCAAGATTAGGCAACATAATGTTTATTAGGAGCCTAGCACATAATTGTGCTCAACTAATACCACTTTATTTCCCTTACTTACACACCTACCCCAATCTTAATTGGTTTCCTTTCCTCTTTAATTCATGCCATATATCAATCAACAACTCTTCCCAAAAGCGTGTTCTCATGTTTTTTCTATACGCATCTATGCTCATAAATCTCTAGTCTTCCCTTTTTCTAGAAAAGTAAGACTTAGCTCCACCCTTGCCCTCTAACGTATCACCACGATACATCCCTACCCTCCATATTGCAATCTAGCCTCCTCGGTCTTGCCCTGACATTCCCATAGCTTTACCATGTTGATAGTTCAAACGGGTACATCTTGCTCATTAATCACTACAAATCAAAAATCCACCTATCCCTTAAAAAGGGAACTCAAATGTCACACACACACACACACACCTTAAGAAGCCTAATTCTGATGACCACATAGAATCCTTCTGCTTTCGCATCCCACGTCACTTTCTCAATACCTATATTATAGTATTCGTTAAAATTTCCTTCATACTATGGTCTGTTACATATATGTCCTATCTCCAGCGTAGGACCACGAACTCTATACTTTATTGTTTATCTCTGAAACCTAGTGATTTTCACTTACTCGGCATCAAGAAATGGGCTAAATTGCTTTCAAGATGTCCCTAGAATAACAGCACTTATAAGTTGGAATAGGCACTTGTGGTGGTTACATAATTTCATGTCAACTTGATAAATAAGTATAGGGTGGAGTCTAGCCTGTGAATCAGGTCACAGTCTGTGGGCGTGGCCTTCTCATGAGGATTCTGGGAACTTCCTTTCTTTCTCCTGAGAGGTGGGGGGCACGCTCTCTCTGCTTTCACCCTCCTGTTGACAAGCTTTCTGTGGAGCCATGTTGAGGAACCACACTCAGAGAGCTGGAAGAGCCACATAGAGACCCAGGCCAGCCCTGAGATGCTTCCACCACCACAGGATCCACAAGACGTTTCCCCCACCAGCCTGTGATCTTCCTGGGATTGGCATCATTGTGTGTGCTACAGGAGTCTGACGAGGAAATTATAGACTAGTATTGGACATATGGACTAATATCGGACTTACGGACTTGATCTGCAGTGGGCTGGGAGGTTTTCTTTTTGCTGCTGTTGTTTGTTTGCTTGTTTTCTTAATATACAAGTGCTCTTTGATCTAAAGTGCTCTCTTAAACACACACGGGGGTCCTTGAATTTGCTTTTCTAGTCAACCCAAACTAACACAAAACTCTCCAAGAACAGTCATTTTTGTCTGTTTAGTCACTGATACAGCCCCAGAACCTAAAACAAGGTGTAAAATATAGTGGGATCTCAAAAACTGTCTAATGAATGATTTTATAATGCAGGACTTTGCTTTGGGTAAGGAGGAAAACCTTATAATCTATTTTTGTAAGTCATGCCAATTAGTAATACACAAGCAGTCTCAACATCTCAAAGCAGGGACGTGCGCTCATGATGGGCACCAGATGTTCATCCAAGGAGAGCGCCCAGCGTAAGGAAGCCCTATTCCTGTGCCCTCAAGTGCCCTTGCTAAAACATGCTTCTCCACAGTCTCCTGAGAGCGCCTGCTTGCCCAGTATGCACCTCTGTGTCTGGCATAGACACTGTGCTGACAATTCAGCAGAGACATAAATAAGAACTCAAGAGAACAATCACAGGAATGCTGGCCGCTGGAGTCAAGGCCAAGCAGCAGTATGATTCAGGCACTTAGAGTCACCTCCTTTGGCTTCCGTCAGAATCCTGTGACGGCTCGTTCATGAGCCTCGTCAGGGTCAACGAGAAATCTTTAACTTGTGTCTGTAGCTGTAGCTGCTCACCATTGTGGTGGATTGGAAGCAAAAAGGGAATGAAAAGAACAAAACCTAAAAGCACCAAAAATTGATTCTGAATCCTTATTTCACCATTGACTAGTAGTAATGCATCGTATCAAGCTCCAGGCGGTAGATTTCTTATCTCTCAAATAGGACTAACTACACCTTCGTTGTTCTAACAATTGTTCTAACGTTTAACGTTCTAGCATTAATGATAATATATGTAAAATGTCAGGCCCAAGGCTATTGTTAGTGTTATTACTATTATTAGAGGAGAAAATCAAAGGAGATCATCGCAGAAATGTTCCTAACACAATCCTAAGAACTCACCTTTACTAATTTTTTCAACTATGGTTGGTTTCAGGATAATGGCAGATTTCTAAGAAAATATAATCAAGTTTCAATAGTCAGCATTCTAAGCCCAACCAGCATGAAAAACATTCAGATGAATTATTGGCACTTACTTCCAGCAGGAAGTTCCCTGGTTTGGTCTAGTTTTCTCCTGGCTCTTGAACCACAAGACTCAACTAACGAGCGAAGTTCCTGTGCTCCTAAGTCACTACCACCCGCAAGAATTTCTTCGCTTCCAAACAATTTTCCTGTTCAAATACCAACACACTTGGTGGTCACATGAATTGAACATGCTTACCCAACTGTCTTCTTACTCTTTAGATGAGATGGTTTCTAGACTGACTGAATCTGAAATGCATGCTTTCAACTATGATTCAGCTCAACCATAGTAACAATTATAAGGATGGTGCAGGACCCAGTAGTGTTTCTTTCTATTGGGCACAGGGTCACTATGGGTCAGAATCAACTCAATGGCGCCTAGCAGCAACGATAGCAACATCCTATATGTTATAGATATGTATTCAACACACAAAATCACATGAATTACTAAATGTTATATTCCCTCACCTTGTGGGCTATTCTTCATGATGCCATTAACATAGGAGCCTTAGTGGGTTATGCACTGGGCTGTTAACTGCAAGGTCGGTAGTTCAAAACCACCAGCAACCCCATGGGAGAAAGATAAGATTTTCTACTCCTGTAAAGAGTTTCAGCCTTGGAATCCACGGGGACACTTCCAGTCAGTCCTATAGAGTCACTATGAGTTGCAATGGACTCAATGACCTTGAATTTTTTAGAGAGTTAAGATTGATTCTTGAACATTCTTCCCCTTGACTTCAGAAGGCTGTATCTTAACAGTTTCCCTCTATGTCCTGAAGTTGGTGGAGCTAGCCTCTGAACCGTAAAACTGAAATAGAGCTGACATTTTATGCCTCCTTTTCCACTCTCATTTATATGTACGATCCTATGTATTAGAGAATTCCTAGTGGCACGACGGTCACATGTTTGGCTGTTAACTGAAAGGTGGAAGATTAAAGATACCAGTGGTTCCAGAGGAGAAATGGCCTGATTATCTACGTCTGTAAAGATTGCAACCTGGGAATCATTAGGGAGCAGTGCTGTTCGGTCAAACAGGATTACTAAGAGTCCAGATTATCCTGACAGTGTGGGTTCTCTATAAATATTTATTGCATTGACCTTTCCCGATTTCTGAAAGAAGCGAATTTTGGGAATGATGAGGGCAACAAATGTATAGATGTGCTTTACACAATTGATCTATGTATTGTGATGAATTGTATGAGCCCCAATAAATTGATTTAAAAAAAAAAGAAGTATTTTGACCAAAACATGTCCTACCATCACATTAGCTTGAAAAAATTTTTGAAAGGTATCTTTTTCTACATTAACTGGTCAGAGTATCATTTCATATTCTAGGAACCCATGAAATATCTCTTTTCCAAAATTATTTTTCTTCGAGAGTCTTTCCATTTTGCCAGTTTGAATCAGCCTAAAATCTTTAGTGTTTGCTTTAAAACTGAATAATTCCTTATGAAGCACTTGATGAGCTCGGACCAAGTTGAGAGGAGGGTCACCGAGATGATTAAAAACTGGAAAGTAGACTGCCGGAATTGGAAAGAAAGGCTAGACACCATTTAGTAATCAAGTCAAGCATATGAAAGATTGTCAACCCAGGTGTGTCATAGGTCAATGATGTGCATACTCCAAGGGAAAGCAACAGGAAATGAGACCAGGTGCAGCACAGAAACCCTGAGTTAGCTCGAGAGCAACTTTCCTGGTCAAAACACTACTAAAGTTACAACAGAAATGATGCTTCAGTTTCTCCTCCAGGATTACACAAATGTAGGAAAGGTTCCCAACTATCTAAAATGGTTAACATTTTACACTGTATAAACCATGAGATTTTACAGCTCTGAGAGATAGTCACTAGATGACACATGGGCAGATGGCCCGAAAACACGTGACTGACAAAGTCCTTCCAATCCTAAAAGTTAGGTAAAAGTATCTCAGAGGAAGTGAACAGCTGTCATATTTTCCCACTAAATTCTTAGTAAGCCCCTTTTCTGGGCCAGCCTCTGAGTCAGGTGCCATTAAAATGACTAAAACTAGTTGCTATTGAGTCCACTACCACTCACAGTGAGCTCATGCATGCCAGAGTAGAACTGCGCTCTGTAAGGTTGTCAGTGCTGATTTCTTGAAAGAAGATGTCCAAATTTTCAGTGAGCAGTTAATCATGTTAATATTTTCACCAACCAGGAAAACCTCAATGACTAAGGTATGGCTAAATCTTACAGAAGAAAGAACTGATTATCTTACATCCCCCACAGGACTATTAGGCCTTAGCACTCAGCATGCAGCATGTT
>NW_022103898.1:40403500-40406252 GCF_000313985.2 Echinops telfairi | reverse complement strand
AAATCACCTTCACTTGTTAATGTGCAGATTTTAAATCACTGAGAAAGCTTCTAGCCTTATCTTGCACTCAAACTCACGCTGTCACATTGATTCCAACTTGTATTCACCTGTTCCACCTGACCTACACAGAGAAGGTCTATATAATCAATCATTAACCACCTGCTTCTCCTTTGTTCTCGCTGCAAATCGATTCCTCTTGTCATTTGAATGGCGTATTTTGTATTTTTACTTAGTGCTGTCCAGCTCAAACTGTGTTGTTCCTCAATCGAACTCTTTTTCTTTCACTACTAATAGACTATGAGATTTTCCTCTTTGACATGTCTGGTGTCAGAGGTGGGATTATAAAGGTGCATGGACATGATCCTTGTTGAGCCACTTGTTAGGCTTTCTACTCCCTAAATTCTCGGGAATCGTTTAAGGTATGAAAAGGTCTCATGTCTAAACTCGATTCCCGTGAGTTGACACCTCTTCCAGTTTATTGCAGAATTGTTTTTGATTCTTATAAGTAAACATTTGTTTGTCATAAACATCATTATAAATGGACAATACCATATCTAAAGAAAATTTGGATCCACCTTCTAGGATTCATACTACATAAATAAGCATTATGATCCCTTAGTGTGCATATTTTTGGCTGTCTAGCATAACTTTAGTCAAGACAGTTGGAATATTAGTGGCTACTGTGTTTTTCTTTTGATCCCCTAAATTAACTTTCCTGCACAAATGAATTAGAGAACCGAGGCTCCCAGATTAAATTCCAGAGAGATCATGATTTTGATTAGTATATTGAGGCCTCTCAAAAACACCGTCTTTAAGTTAGTTAAGCAGGTTACTATGTCAAATTTCAGCTCCTACCCCCTTTGATCTCCTGCTCGATACGACTTCTCTATACTGTTTGTTGCCTTCCTATTAGTACTTAACATTGTATATGAGCTGCTCTTTTTCACTAAGAACAAAACAAAACAAAAACACTCACACAGCAGAGAAATCCTTGCCTATTATGTCTGCACTGACCCTAAAATATTGTTCAGTCTGAATAATAAAGTAATATTAATCTTCAGTTCAATTAATTGTAAGGTTGTTAATCTTTGCAGCATCCTTTTTATAATATTAATGTGCATTCTCAAAATTGATACTTTCTTGGGTTTGCCTAGAAAAAAATGAACAATTCACCTGGACTGTAATGCTCTACAGATGTATTAAATCTCCCTTCTTTCCTTCAGATTCTGTGTGCAGATTTGAAACCTATACAGGTAACAAACAGACGCACACTGCTGAAATACACTGATGATTTCCTAGCTTGCTCAATCTCCCAGCAGGCAAGCCTTGAGGACAGCATAGCTTTATTAAAATGAATTTTTCAAAGAAAACTGACAGTTAGCTCAGTCTTCCATTAAATATGTGGGGCACCTAATTCCTGCAGAAGGCATCTGATAGCCTACAGCTTGACCCTGTAGCCAAAAATACCCTTCCTGCTTTGTGGTAATGGCTGTTATGGCCAGACTGGAAGGAACCACCGCTGATGTGATGCCGGAAAGATATGGGAGATGTCTCTGTGCACCGCTGAGTGGTGGCCACCCTGGTGGCACAGTGGGTGAAGCGCTTGGCTGCTAACCAAAAGGACAGTGGTTCAAACCAACAAGCTGCTCCAGGGACAAAGATGAACAGTCTGCTTCTGTAAAGATCTGCAGGCCTATAAACCCTGCGGCGCTGCTCTACTTGTCCTGAAAGTTGGAATTGACAATGGCAGAGAATTTTTTTTGTTTGACCTGCCCTATCCTGTGTCAACATTACGTAATATGCATTGATAGATCTTTCTCTCAGAAGATTCACCTCCTATGAAGTGCTCCTGACTGTGTCTAATAGCAGACTACACTCCAGAGCTGGTTTAAATCCAGCTAGTCTTCTCCCTACAACTCAAGAGGACAACTATCCTACACATGATTGTCGAGACTTGAGTGAACAATTGTTAATCCTTCAGAATGACTTAAAAGAGGCCCCTGGAACTAATCTGATTTAGTTTTACCTGTAGATGGGTCCTATTCAGAACTTAACTCTGCTAGCCCTCACTATTATGCGTGATATATTGTTATGACTTCTACTGAAATCCTTGAGAGTCAGGCTCTCCTTGAAGCCACGTTCTCCCAAAAAGCCAAATTGATTACCGTCACTAGAGCTTGAGAAATTGCTGCAGAGAAATCTGTTAATATTTTTAGACCGTACTGTTTGGGGAATCGTACATGATTTTGACATGTTGTGGAAACACATAAAATTTTAAGCTCTTCTATAAATGCTATGAGGATAAGAGGAGGGCTTTAGCAGCAGACCTTCAAGAGGCTCTGTTACTCTCCCCAGAAATAGCTGTAATTAAAATAAAAGCTGAGCCACCAAGAGGAGTACCACTGAACTAAAGAAATTATAGGAAATAATCTTGCTGATATGGTAGCCAAGCAAGTGGCTAATCAAGTTGTTTCTGCATTTATGATCAATAAAAATGATTCCCCCAAATTGTCTATTAATAAATCCTACCTTCATGAACTATAGAAAAATGTTAAAGCAACAAAAATTAGCCCAGATGAAATTAAACCATGAAAAAAAAAAGGTGGGCTATTACCAAGATTCTGCCACAAGGTACACAGTCTTACCCAATTTCCTGCATACCTCTATGATGTCAGTCTTTTTTTTTTTTAGAGCATCATATAGTCATCTTTATATTTTGCATGATGTGGATAATTTGGTACATGGTTTTTTT
>NW_022103898.1:40388860-40402326 GCF_000313985.2 Echinops telfairi | reverse complement strand
TTCCCTTGTCCCTGGGTTTGTTAAATCTTATAGAAAGGGTGCATATGGGTTCAGATAAAATGGCCAAGACCTTAATAATTATTACAGTGGAATCAAGCTGGATTACAGAACCCCTGAAGGACAGAGGAGACCTGCCCCTGTAAGTTTCCAAGACTGTACATCTTTCCAAAAGCAGAAAGCCTCATCTTTCTCCTTAGAGTGGCTGGTGTATGTGGACCACCGACCTTGTAGTAAAAAGCCCAACACATAACCCACTACACCACCAGAGCTTCGTAATATATATATTAGTGGGGGAAATTTTTTGAGGTTGCAACCCACGGCCCTATTTTTTTATTACATGCCATCTAGTCAGTTCTGACACATAAGAGTCCTATGTACAACATAATTGTAGTTATATTTGAGCCCATGGTTGCACTTAGTATGTCAATTCATCTTGTTGAGGGTTGTGTTAGTCTGGATACTTTAGAAAAACAAATCCACAGAAATTCATATGTATAAGAGAGCTTTATATGAAGGGTAAGTGCACAGCAAGAAAACATCCCAACCCAGTGCTTCCCAAGCCCATAAGTCCAACATTAACCCATATGTCCGACACCAATCCACAAAGTCCTCCTCCATTTCACAAAACACACACCATGATGCCGACTGCAGAAGGAAAGCTGAGTCAGTGAACCTGTAAGCATCTCAGCACTGGCAGCGGTCTTCACACGGGTGCTCCAGCATCCAGGGCTGCATCGAGGTAGGTCCATGTGGCTTTTCCTCAGGGACGTCTTGCAGGAAGTGAGCCTTGCCAGCTGAAGCAGGGAACTGGCTAAGGCAAATGTACCCTGGTCTGACCATCAGAATGCAAGAGACCAGAGAACTAGATAGGCGAGGCTCACCAAGCCACTTATCTCTCTGCCCTTCTATTAATCTCACATGTGTTTATCGGCCAGGTTGGCACAATAATCTTTAACTATCTCCAGGATCTTCCTTTTTCTTGCTGACCTTCTATCTTATCAAGCATAATGTCCTTTTCCAGGGACTGGTCTTTCCTGACATGTCTAAAACATGGGGAAAAGTCTTACCCTCCTGGCTATTGAAGAGCATTCTAGTTATACTTCTTCCATGACAGATTTTTGTTGTTGTTGTTCATTTGATAGTACACAGTATTTTCAATATCCTTCACCAACACCGTAATTCAAATGCACCAATTCATTGATAGTGTTTCTTAATCACTTTCCAGTTTTCACATGTGTATGAGGCGATTGAAAATATCATGGCTTGTGTCAGATGCATCTTCAAACTCTATTGTTCACACAACTGATTCTTGATCTGCGGACAAGTTCTGAATGAGCACATGAAGTGTTCTGGAATTCCCATTCTTCTCATGGTTATGCAGAGTTGATTACGAATCACACAGTCTAGTGCCTTTGCATAGTCAATGAAACACAAATAAACATCTTTCTGGTAGTCTCTGCTTTGAACAAAGATCCATCTGACCTCAGCAATGATATCCTTTGTTCCACATTGTTTTCGAAATCCAGCCTAGACTTCTGGTAGTTCCTTGACAAATGTCCCTTCTATGAAATAATTACTGGTCCTTTTTTGTGTTCCCTGCAACAACCCTAATATTGCTCAATCTGAAATATTGAAGTATTCCCAGTCTTTACTCTAATATTCTGAATAGTATAATTCCTAGATTAGAAAAATTGTAGACAAACAGAAAGTAGGTTTCTGAAGTCTTCCTCATAGCTCCCCAGGAGAGTATGTATATTGGAAGAGACACCAAATAAAAAACTCATTAGAAATTCTTTAGGGCAGACCATATGGAGTCCTCCTTGCCAATCCACATGCAGCAAATTAGAGGGAATAAAACCTTGGATTTGGTTGTCACATTTAAAAAGAGCTAGGATTACTCTTTAGACTAGCCAACCCACTGGGGAATTAAAGGTTACATTTCCATGGCCTGCGCCAGAAACTGTGTAGGGTTTTCAGGGAGTCGTTCCTTTGAAATGGGGAGCCAAGTTCTTCTTCATTGTCTATTCTTAGTCTGGAAGCTCCACTGAAAGCTGTCCACTTTGGGAGAGGCATTTGGAAAACCAAGGACATCGCTTCCAGCATCACTGCAACACAAGCCACCCCAGTAAGATAAAGGCACAGACCGTGCAGTGTTTCACTCTGCTGTGCAGAGAGAGGTTATGGGTCACAGCCAACTCAATGGCCAGAAACTGGGGACATCTGAGGCAAATGGATGGCCTAAGAGCCTGGATCAAGCCTGAAAGTACATTCCTCTTCTTAAAAACTTTGATCATGCCTTCACTAATCTTATCATAGATTGGCGGATATATATGCTAACCATTTTGAAAAGGTTTAAGTGTGTGATATGGGGTGCCCTCCCAACCTCCAGTCAGCCGGACTTTTACTGGTGAGTCTCTTGACTACAGAGATCAAATTGAGTTGCTCTTAATACAAAGACAATGGAGAAATAATTCATTATTCTAGGATATCGCTATTACTTTACTTTCCATCATTAAATGGCCTCTTTTCTTATCTAAATAAAACTCTGAACATAGCTTGACCTTTAGTCTTGACAAAACCCTTCTTTTAATAAAGAAAGTCACCCAAGGTAAGCTAGCTAAAGAACCTCCCAACAGTATTCTTCACATTGAAGCTCCATTCGGTATCTATGAGATGGAATCATCTGATTACTTTCCCAAGCATGAAAGCTAGTTAGGCCACTCCACTTTGCTGAGACTAAATCTAACCATTCTCATATGACACATCCAGCCACATCCTCCAGTGCCTGACTGCCCACGACTGGTTCACCAGCAATGAGTGTGTTAGTCTGGGTTGCCTAGAGAAACAAATCCAGAGACACTCATATGTGTATAAGAATGAGTTTATATAAAACAGCAATTGTATATTAAGAGAATATCCCAGCCCACTCCAGATCAAATCCATAAGTCCAGTATTAGCTCATATGCCCCATGCAAGTCTATAAATTCTACTTCAGACTCATACAACCCATGCAATGATGCCAAATGCATGAAGATCACAGAGCAGTGGGTGGAAAGTTGTGTGGATCCAGTGGTGGTGGAAGCATCTCAGCGCTGGCAGGGGTCTCCATGTGACTCCTCCAGCTCCCAGGCTCTGGCTTCATCAGCATAGTTCCATGTGGCTTGTCCACAGGAATGTGTAGCAGAGAGAGTGTGTCTGGCCTCCAGTGAACTATTTATCTCCATAGCACCTCTAAATAAGGTCATTAAACTGCAGCCTGATTGACAGGCTAGACTCTACCCCTTCCTCAAGTTGACAGAAGATTATGTAACTGCCACAGTGGGCTAAAATAATCAAGTATCTGTTGAGTAGCTCCTAATCCTAATGGCACCTTTTACCTATATGGAACCAACCATTGGCTCTGTCTCTCAGCAGACTAGATTGGAAAGGGTACTCCCGACCTGGCCTGGACTCAAAGATGTATTTTAATGGAATCACCTTTGCCAGTTTGCACACCTATATGAAGAACTCAATGGTCTCAACCAGTATTTTGTTGACTTGATAAATTAGTGGCAGTATTGGCAACCCAGAGAGGAGTGGAAGCTTATGAGCTTCAAGAGCTCAATATTGAAATGATGATGATTACGAGAAAAGTGGGACTCCAGAATATAATGCTCTGGCACATTCTCACTGCCTAAGGAAGCTCTGTGAAGTGACAAAGTCGGATTGATGTCTCTATATTATGATTACACTCTATGTTAATCAGATGCAACATACCATATTTTGCCTTAGTGAATCTATCCCTTCCTTTACTGACATTATAAGTAATTGGATTACCACTGGGGGTGGGGGGTAATGCTACGTTATTTTGAAGCCTTTATATTCTTTATCATTTCTTTTTTATTATATCATTTATCTATTATTACAATTATAAAGTTGTTCTGGTTTACTGCAATGCGTTTTACCCTTGAAATAGTAAACCATACTTCAAAATCATTTGACCCGTCACATAAAGTCATGTGGTTTCATGGGTTTTAATCAATGGTTGCATTGTTTAATCCACCTCCCTGTTGTTTCCCTACATATGTTTCATGTTGCCCATTATCATTCTGGTCTGAGAAATATTTTCAAATGTGGTCCTGTTTATTAAAATGTCCTCTACAAAACCTACTCAGCATTAAACATTTTGGCTTAGCGAGGTGAAAAAAATACATTTTATTGATCATAACACAAACTCGCTTAGCGAGGTGAAGAAAATACATTTTATTGACAATGACACAAACTCGCTGCCATCAATCTGTTCTGACCCATATTAGCCTAACACGATGGAGGAGCACTGTTTCTCTGGGTATCGGAGCCTGCACATCTTTACAGAAGCACAAAGCCTCATCTTTCTCTCATGCACTGGCCAATCTGTTGGAACCACCAGCTCTGTAGCTGATATGTAACTCACGATGTCATCAGGGCTCCTTTTATTGTCCAAAGATCTTTTTAAAGATAAATAAAACAAAGTCTTTGCAGGAAAAAAAAAAAGGCTACTCCATGGTGAGGAATCAGCACCCCCAAGCAGAGCTGGGTCAAAAGAGGGAAATGTCAATCGAAAAGTTTCAAACTGGAGGCAATCTTAGCAGATGTAAGCTTAATGCGATTAGCATGGATTTCCCAGGAAGCAAAAGATCCAGATGTGAACTCTTTTTTTCATGGAAAAATAAATGTGTCAAGCTTTAAATCATTTATTTCTGCAGAAAAAAAAATGTGTTCATGACTGTCATCATGAATAACTGAATGAGCTGGTGCCACCCACCTGAGTGGAAACTCATTCCCTCGAATCGAATGGCTGTACTTTATATTTCAAGTCTTCAAGCTGAAAATTATCTACCTATACTCATTAAACCCTTTATCTTGGCTTTTATCAAGGATCCCTGGATACACATTGAGCTGCTATCCTTTCGGTCAGCAATTCAAACCCACAGTAGCTCTGAGGTCGGGTTTCTGCTCCCATAAAGACGAACAACCCAGAACCTAAAGGACAGTTTTGTTCTGTCCTCTGGGCTCAACATGCGTTAGAATCGACTCCAGTAGTGGGTTCTGACCCCTATCTCTACTTGACTAGCGAAGCGCTTTGTATTATTACTTGGTGTTCCTCAGCTTAGACTAATAACGCATCAACAACAAAAATTCCTTTTCTTTCACTCAGAACAGAATATACTGTCTTCTTTGATATCCTTCTATCCCAGTATCTGGTCAAGCCTTTGGCTTCTAACCAAAATGTGTGCAGTTCAAAACCAGCCGGCAGCTGCACAAGAGGAAGACCTGGCTACCTAACCCCTATTATAACCCACAACACGCTAGGGGGCAATTCTATTCTGTCACAGGGAATCCCTGGAGTCGACATGAATTCCATAGCAACTAACAGAACCATCGACAGCTCTGGGATCAAGGAATCCCTGGGTGTTGCAAACAGTTAAGCATTGAGCTATATCAAGTGTCACCCCAAAGCACCTCAAAGGACAAGTCTGGTGATCTGGTTCTCACAATTCACCATCATGAACCCTATGGAGCACAATTCTCTGGAAAACACTCTGCCACCGTGAGTCAGAATCAAGTGGATAGCAATTGGTTCGGTTTTAGTTTGACCCCAACATCTGATTTCTTGAAAAGGGCGTAATTGGCCAGGCTTAGGGCCCATGACTAGAGCATAGCGTCCGTAGAGCCTGTCCTAGAACAGTGAGATCGATCTCTTCCAGCTTCCCTGTCAGGAACTGGTCATCAAACATTATCTTCCCCCATTGTTCTGCAGAAGAAAGGCCAGGCTTTCTATTCCTGTAAACGCTTACAGTTTCAGAAACCCAACCGGGGCAGTTTTATTCCATCCTATAAAGTCACAAGGCGTCAGAATCAACTCAATGGCAGTGAGTTAGGAATATAGTATTCCCAAGAAGACACATAATGTTGTTATGAGTTGATTCTGACACATAGTAACCCAATACAACACAGTAGAACTCTGTCATAAGGTGTTGCAAACTGCTATCTTTATGGGAGCAGATCGACAGGTTTTTTATTTGTTTTTTCTCCTGTGGAGCCATTGTTTGGGTTAGAATAAATGACCTCTCAGCTGATAAGCACTTAACTCTTGTGCCACTGGGGCTATTTAGGCACATAAAGGAAGATAAGTAATCCACCCACACCCCTAAAATTGGAACACAATGTATGAGGAAATAAGTGCTAGTCAGGCTTTCTCTTACCCTCAGTAGTGTGAGCTATATTTTTCCTGTCCTGTTCTTAGAAAGTCAGTGTATTCCCTGAGGGTAGGAATTAATTCTTTCATCCCTGGCTCCATTGAATACAGAAACCATGATCAATAGCCGACCGGATCCATATTTGCTCAGTGATAGATGAAGGTAGACCAAGGAATTATTCACTCCTGTGCCTGCCCACTTGAAGGTGAGTGGTTGTTCCCACTTTGTCACAAAGTTAACAGGGACGATAATGAACGCCTGCTTTAATCCTGTCATCGTTTCCTTAACTGAAGGTGCACATTGTTGGTGGCTTTCTTGATAAATCTGAATTAGTCCTTCCCCATCCCTCACAGGAGTTGTGGTTATGCCTGGCAAAAAAAAATAGTCTCAAGATATTTACACATTAAAATGTAGTTAATGAGCACATGCAGTTTTTAGACATTCGTTTATCTTTGAATCAAATGATGGCAAGCCTCAAACTTCTCGGACAACGTGAGCAAACACATCAGTTACTACCTAGGTAATGTTGCCTCCAGGATCCCCAGTGGTGTAGTGAGGTACGTTAGTTGAACAGCAGATTCATCGGTGGCCCAAACAGCTGGTGCTTGGCTATTGGTCAAAAGATAGGTGGTTTGAATTCACCGAGTGACACTGCAGAAGAAAGACCTGGGGGTTAACGTCCCTGTGATGCCCGCCATGGACACCTGGATGGGGTGCAGTTCTACTCTGACGCAGGCAGAGTGTGTATGCCCCCAGCGGACTGGACAGCAATGGGTACAGTAGGGTAACGTTGTACGAGTTTGCTAGGTCCCATGGCATCAGATTCCACTGTGTGTTCAACAATGAATGGTAGGATTGCTATTCCTTTTTTGTCTTTACAGTTCAGTTGCTCATTTTCTTTACAGAGGGAGTGATTTTCCCAGCATGAACTTATTTTTCCCATAAGTTCCATTCTAACCTACAGAAAATAAGATGAATCTTCACCAGATGATGGAGTTCAATGTTCAGGGATATTTTTGACCCATTGAACATGACAGAAAAGAGCCTAGGATATATAAGCTCTTTCCCCCCAACTCCTTGTCTGGAGAGCAGCCACTTTTATGCTTACCCTTCCCTCACCTATACCTTCACCTTGCAATCGCTAAAAAAACACACAACTGAAAGAAAAAAAACACCCTGGGAAGATATTTGAAATGCTATTTATGAAATATTCCCCTTGCCTTAGGATAAATAATGATACATGATGAAAAACACATGGGAGAAACTTGTGAGGCTATTAGTGTCCACTACCTGCCCGCCACCCCCACCCCCCCATCTACTTACCCCCGTCGTCGACTCCCACGGCTTCTGTTAAGTACTGAAAGCCACTACCGTATATCAAGTGATACAATTTCTTGGTCTAATGAACAAAATATTTTATTCCACTAATTACCATAGGCTTTAAAGGTCTGCCTTGATCCCTTTCTGTAGGAAACTGACTTTATCTCCTCCCCCGAGTTTCACCCAACATGAAGGAAGCCAATTTATTAGGCCAGTGGCAGTTTCTTGAGTGTTCAGACATATGGTCTACAAACTGCTTCATTCTGTTGGAAATCACTTCCTCCTGATGGGCCCCATCCTCTCTGCCATTTATGCCACAGGTGAAGTAATGAAGATGCTTCCTGTGGCTTCCTGTTAATATTCCAAGCCTCCAGGCTCAGAGCAGTGGGATGTCTGTTCTCCAGCTGTTTTTCCAACAAGAAGAAGGAATAAAATAAACAAAGTGTATATAGTAGTCCATTGAAACCACAGGTAATCTACTGCTGCAGTAAAAACAATCCAGGCTTGCCAAATGGGTCCCCCAACTTAGATTCCCATCAGCGAAAAGTAGCTTCAAAATGCTTCCAGGGTTATTGACAGTTTCTTTCAAGTTCTTCATATCCAAAAGGCAGCTAACTTGTAAAACCAAGTTTGGGCCAATGAGTGCTAAACTTTGTTTCTTGAATTATTTTTTTTAAGTGGAATTCTATAGAATAGCAAAGGAGCAAGCTTGGGGAAAACATGCATAAATTATTACCATATCTAGTTTGATCTCAAACTTGAATTTAAGAAATAGCCGGATTGGTAAGCCCATCAACATACAAGGTTATATAACACCCTTGTTAATATCTTTCTTGCTTAATTTTAGCAAAAAAAAATTTCCCCAAGCACCTGAATGAAACCCATTCAAATGAATTTGTAGAGTTCTCATTATGACTTTGTTTATATGATATAATAAAGGGAAAATATGTAAACTTCCCATGAAATATATATTGAAGTGAGATCTAGAAATCACTCTCTTTATATGTGTGTGTGTGTGTATTTATATATTTCATATTCAAAGCTATGTTCCCTACTTTGGCATTATGCTGATGACTGAAGGCTCCCAGAATACATCCCAAAGCCAAATGCGTTGTGACCCCATGGCCAAGCAGCTGACAACTACTCTAAATGTCCACGACAATGTGTCCTTAAAGCTTTCTAAGATCACCCTACCACTTAGTCATCTGTAAGATCTAAATCCTGAACTTTTGAAATTCTGCCAATGAATTCCCAAAGCTTCTTTTTTCTTTTGAACAAGGTGAGTGCTTATTCATCTCGATGAAAGCAGCACTCGGTTCTTGGCCAAGTGTGATTCCGAATGAAATTGGATTAGACAAACCATACAAGGTCCCAGGCTTGAATGGTCATGAACACTGTCAGAACACTGGCGGCATTGCAGTGGGCTTACTCAACCAGTCCCAATAACCTACCTGACTATATGGAATTATTCATGCACTCAGTTATTTCTTATATTCAGAGTATATTTCCAACCTACTGCTAGTATAGTTTCATATTATTTACCTTTCCAATTGCAAGGAGCTCTGTTGGTGTAGTAGTTGGGAGTTGGGGCATGAACAAATGTCGAAGACACAAAGTGGAAAACCACCAGCCACACTGAGTGGGAGAAAGAAGGGGCCTTCGCCTCCGATAAAGCGTTCCAGTCTCAGTAACTCAGGGGGCTTCTCCTTGGTCTAATAGGGTCCCTGTGAGTTGGGATCGTCCCAGTGGCAGTGAGAAAGAGACAGAGATACACACCTTATGTCTTTTTGTTCTGGTTATCTGTAAACTCGATGTAGATTAGAGTCAATTCAATCACAATTTACACAAAAAATAAAAATATAATTAGCAACAACAACAAAATCCAACTGCCGTTAAGTCAATTCTTACTCCTGGCTGTCTGTCCTCTAGGGCAGAGGGGAGTTCTAAGGCTGGAAATCTTGATGGGAGGAGATAGTGTCTGTCGACTTTTCCCCTCGGAGCTCCTGGTGAGTCTGACCCGCTGACCATGTAGTTCTGATTTGGACCCACAGGGAAGGTCTGCTCCATAGTGATTCTCAGCATTGGTGATGGACACAAAGCTGGAGAGAGCTGGAGAGAATTTTGCATGACCAATGACTTCTTCATTGAAAATGCCTTTTTCAACCACCCAACCAGTGGCTATAAATGTAGATGTATCCAAAAGGAATATACGTAAATCAAATTAAGGACATCTGTGGGAAGAGACAATGAAGACGCTCAGAATCAACAACTAAGCCCAGGCCTGGGGCTGACTGTGGAGCAGAGCATTAACTGCTTATGTGGAAGGACAGATTGAAGCTGAAGAAATTAGACAAGTCCACAAGAGCCAACATGCTAATTTGAGTATATCCCACCCAAATTTCAAGCGCATCTCAAGAATGGATTTGCTGCATTGAACACTAAGGACAGTGGTATGATGAGTTGTGAGATGACATCAAGAATATCATCTATGACGAAAGCAAAAATCATTATGACAAGAAAGAAAGGAAAGATCAGAGTGGATGTTCAAAAGAGACCCTGAAACTTGCTCTTAATCATCAGAGCAAGTTTGCTAAGGCAAATGGAAGAAATGATGAAGGAAAATCATCTTAACAGAAATTTTCAAAAGACAGCTAACGAACTTAAAGTAAAATATTATAATGAAATGTGCACAGTTCTAGAGTTAGAAAGCCAAAAGAGAAGAGCCTGCTTAGCATATCTTAAGCTGAAAGAAGTTAAGAAAAATTCAAGCCTCGAGTTACAAGGTGAAAAGATTCTATGGGCAAAATATTGAACGCTGCAGGAAGCATCAAAAGAAGATGGAAAGAACAGATACGTCACTGTACCACAGAGAATTAACACTCAACCACTTCAAGAGGCAGCATATGAGCAAGATCCAATGGTATTGCAGGATGAACCCAAGCTGAACTGAAAGCATTAGCCTAAAACAAGCCTCCAGAAATCGATGGCATATCCATTGGGAAGTTTCAACAAGCTGATGCAGCACTAGAAGCACTTACCGTATTGGCCTATGCCAGGAACATTGGAAGAAAACTAATTGGCCAACTGACTGAATGAGACCCATATTTGTACCTATGCAAAAAAAAAAAAAAGACTAAATAGAACGCTCAATGTATAGAACAATATTGTTAATAACACATGCAAGTAAAAAATTGCTAAAGTTCATTCAACAAAGATTGGGGCAGTACATTGCCCGGGAGCTTGTAGAAGTTCTGGCTGGATTAAAAAAGAGGTCATGGAGCAAAAGATATCATTGCTGATGTTAAATGCATCTTGACTGAAAGCAGAGAATACCCGAGAGATGTTTACTTGTGTTTCATTGACTATGTAAAAGCATTAAACTGTGTGAATCATAACAAACTAGGGATAGACTTGAAAAGAAAAGGATTTCCAGAAAACTTCATTGTGTTTGTGCAGAACCTGTACATAGATCAAGAGTGCAAACAGAACAAGGGAATCGTGTCTGACTTAAAATCAGGAAAGGTGTGTATCAAGGTTGCATCCCCTCACCATACTTGTTCTATCTGTTTCTGAGCAAATAGCAAGATAAGCAGTGACTCATTGACCAGGCATCCACTCTCAGGGCTCACTTGGGATCTTCCACTGCTGATGCCCAATCCGCTAGCAACAGCAGCAACAGAGACCAATACTGAGAACAAAATATGGACCACTCCTGGGGAAGGTCAGCCAGCAAGTTGGTGGCAGGTGGGTTGCATATATGCTGACCCTGGATATGGATTTACTTCTCGGCACACAATGGTTTTGCCAAAACTATCATGTGTAGACTTGCAGGATGTCTTAGCCACTGACATGGTATCCCACACAGCATTGCCTCAGATCAAGTGATTACTTCAGAGCAAATGAAGAGGGACAATGGGCCCATGCTCATGCAATCCACTGCTCTTATACCATGTTCCTCATCATCTGGAAGCAACTGGATTAATACAATAATGGAATGGTCTCCTAAAGACACAATTATGGTGCTAAGTGTTAAAGTCTTGCATGGTTGGAACAACGTTCTCCAGAAGGTTGTATATGCTCTAAACTAGAGCACAATATATGGATCTGTTTCTCTAATGTACAGAATTCACAGGTCTAGGAATGAAATAGTGGAAATGGGAGAGCACCCTTACTCCCAGTGATCCACTTGCAACGTTTTTGCCCATTCCTGCAACCCTGTGCTCTTTGGGTCTGGATTCCCTAATGCCAAAGAGAGGAGTTCTCTGACCTGGAGACACAACTGCGATTCCATAGAACCGGAATCAGTTCATTCCAAATTTAGAATGCCCACAACCTATGTCCAACAGCACAAAGCGCTACCCGGGCCTGCACCACTCTCACCATTGTTCTGAGTGTTGCAGCTTTTATGCCAGGCCTTCCTGTCAAGCTCTTCCTCCTTTTCTCAGTCCTTCTACTTTATCAAGCATAATGTCCTTTTCCAGGGACTGATCTCTCCTGATAACATGATCAAAGTCTGGGAAACAAAGTCCCGCCATCCTTGCTGCTAAGGAGCATTCTGTCTGAACTTCTTCCAAGACAGATTTTGTTTGTTTTTTTGGCAGTTCATGGAACTTTCAGTATTCTTTGCCAAACTGTAATTTAAATGGGTCAGTTCTTCTTTGGTCTTTTTATTCAATGTCCAGCTTTCACATATACATGAGGTGAATGAAAACACCTGATCTTGGGTCAGGTGCCCCTTAGTCTTCAAAAGAATACCCTTGCTTTTCAGCACATTGAAGAGGTCTTGTGCAGCATAGTCATTGCAGTGAGTCCTTTGATCTCCCGACTGCTTCCCTGAGCTTTGATTGTGGATCCAAACAAGATGAAACCTTTGTCAATTTCAGTAGTTTCTCCATTTCTCACAATGTTACCTATTGTTCCAATTGTGAGGATTTGGGTCTTCTTGACATTGAGTTGGAGTCTAACTGAAAGTTGCAATTCTTGATCTTCATCAGCTGGTGATTCAAATCCCCTCACTTTGATCAAGGCAGGTTGTGTCACCTGCATATTGAAGATTAATGATACATCTTCCTCCAGATTGAATACGTGTGGTATTAGAATACAACCTTGATGCACAACTTTCTATTTTCTAGTTGTGTTTGCACAACTGCCTTGTGATCCGTGTATAGGTTCCCCAGGAACACAGTGAAGTGTTCTGAAATTCCTGTTCCTCTCGAGGCTATCAGAGTGTGTAATGATTCACACAGTCGAATGCCATGGCATAGTCAATGAAAACAAGAACCATCTTTATGGAATTCTTGGCTTTCAACGGAGATACATCTAACATCAGCCTTGATATCATTTGTTCTCTCTGATCTAATGAGCCTGGCCTGAACTTCTGGCAGTTCCTTGTCAATGCACTACTGCAATCTTCGGTGAAAAATCTTCAGTAAAACTTTACTTGCATGTGATAACAATTATATTGTTCTATAATTTATGCATTCTGTTGATTTACCTTTCTTTGGAATGGGCACAACTATGGATCTCTTCTAGTCACTTGGTCAAGTAGCTGTCTTTCAAAGTCTTAGCATAGCCTCGTGAGTTCTTCCCGTGCTTCATCAGCGTATTGGGACGTTGCAATTGGTATGCTGCCAATTCCTGGACTTGTTTCTAGCTAATGCTTTCACTGCAGCTTGGATTTGTTCCTTTAGTGCTGCTGGTTCTTGATCAGATGTTGGTTCTTGATCCCTCTTAAGATGGTTGAATGTCAACTAGTTTTTAGGTACTATAACTCTGTGTATTCTTTCCATCTTCTTTTGATGTTTCTTGTATTGTACAATATTTTCCGCATAGACTCTTTCAAACTTGCAACTCAAGGCTTGAATATTTTCTTTAGTTCTTTTAGTTTAAGAGATTCTGAGTGTGTGTTTTCCTTTTTAGTTTTCTAAC
>NW_022103898.1:40374197-40388334 GCF_000313985.2 Echinops telfairi | reverse complement strand
GGGGGGGGGGAGCATTTAAGAACTAGAGGAAGGTTGTGAGTCTCATCAGTGCTACACTGCATGTCTGCCCTTTGATATTTCCTGTTCAACCCTTTTTCACCATTTCTTCCATTTGCCTTAGCTACTCTACAATTAAAAGCAAGTTTCAGAATATTTTCTGACATCCATGTTGATCTTTTCTTTCCTATCTTTTTAATTACATTTAACTTTCTTCATAAACAATGTTCTTGATGTCATCCCATAGCACATAAAGTCTTCTGTCATTAGTATTCAATTAGTCAAATCTGTTCTCAAAATGGTTCAAGTGGGATAGACTCATGGTTGTGTTTTGGCTATCATGAACTTGTTTTAATTTCTTTATCTTCAACCTGAAATTACACAAGAGCAACTAATGGTATGTCCATTGTTTGCCCCTGGCCTCATTTTAACTACTGATACTGAGTGTACCCATCATCTCTCCCCACAGATGTAGTCAATTTGGTTTCTGTGTATCCCATCTAAAGAAGTCCAAGTGTATAGTCATCATTTGTGTTGTTGAAAAGGAGTATTTGTCGTGAGGAAGTCGTTAGACTGTGAAATTCTCTCATGCAATCTCCAGCTTGGTTTCTATTACCAAAACCACATTTCCCAACTACTGTTTCACTCCATCCAGAAGTTTCTTCCCTGCTGTGTCTACAAATAGGCCTCTCTCTGGTCCTCAACTCTCCTTGGGCAATGTTACAAAGCTCTTTTGAGGCTAATAAATGCCCAAAGGAACACTACTTTGCCCTAAGTCTCAGCCTGAAGGGCCTCACTTCTAACTCTGTAAGTCAGTAGAACTCAACCCCTTTTGATAATTTCCCAGAGCACCTGCTCCACAAGCCAGCCTCCTGCACGAAAGCGTCTGCTTTACTTGCTCTGTGGGCTGTCTCGGGCTCCTGGTTCTGCTGTTGCTGCTCCTCGGTCACTCCTCTGGTGTCAAAACTGTATTCTGAGCCAAGGAGGTTCAGTGCACAGAGATCTCAAGGTTCAAAGGACGAATTCTACTCCTACCTCTTTTCTCTTGCTGCCTGTGAATGTCCCGCTTCCTGTTTCTGAGCTGGAGCATTTCATACCGAGCAGGATAACAATCAAAATTAATCCTGTTAACAATTACCAACAACTGAATTATATAATCCAATCAGTACATTCCTCTTCCTCTTAACTCAGACCCATCAGGAAAACAAGAATCATTTGGTGGGGGTAACAAAGGCCATGGCTAGCAGAACTTGATCAAATAATTCATTGTACTGCACTGTGGTAACACTTGTTTGCTTTTTGCTGGGTCCAGATCCTACATCTAGCTCACTAGTGTCTAGTCCTTTGGACTTGAGTCAGTGGCGTGCCATATTGCTTTCCAATCATTAGCCCCTGCAGCTACTCCAGTTAGGAGAAGTCTCCACCCTGACATCTGGCCCACAGACTTAGAACTTGCCCACCCCTACAACTGCAGGAGACATTTTCTGACATAAACGTAAACTCTCCTCTTTCTCTCTCTCACACTCTCTCTCTCAATATATATATGACCTAGCAATGAACAGTCCACTGCTTAGCTGGCAATGCCACTAAGGCACACACACACACTATATGTGTGTGTATGTGTGCATGTATGCCTTAGTGGCATTGCCAGCTAAGCAGTGGACTGTTCATTGCTAGGTCATCAGTTCAATCTCACCCTCCACTCCAAGAGAGAAAGAGGAAACTAGCTACTCCCATAATAATATACAGCCTCAGAAACCCTACATAGGGTAACAATACATAGGCATTGACTCAATGACAGTGAATACACACACACACACACACACACACACACACAAGCTTCAGTGATTTCACTTCTCTAGAGGGCCCAGCCCAAGACACTGTAACTACCACTCCCAGCTGTTGGTTTTTTTGTCATACTGTGGTGGCTTGTATGTTGCTATGATTCTAGAAACTTCATCAGCAGTATTTCAAATACTAGGAAGGCTACACATAGTAAATGGGTTTTAATGGTGTATCCAAGCTATGAGAGACTCAGAAGAAAGACCTGCAATCTCATTCCAAAGAGCAGCCCATGAAAACCTTAAGGATTACAAGAAGCTATTGCTACAGTGCTGGAAGATAAGCCCCCTAGGCTTGAAGGACTGCACTGTAGGTGCAACAATGGAACCAAACATAGTAACAATCATGTAGATGGCACCGGCCCTGGAAACATACTGCTCCATTCTACATAAGTGCTCAGTGAGTGGAACCAACTTGACAACTAACAATAGCAAATGTAACCTTGAATATACTTCTTAAAGGTTTCATCATCTATAAAACATCGGCGCTGCAGGGATGAATTACAAGATGGTTCAGATCAGTGTCTGGCACTCCACATTATTATTGTGTGGCTTGGAGTCAATCCTGACTCATAGTAACCCCACGTGACCAACTGTCACTTGAAGGGTTTCCTAGGCTGTAATCTTAATCTTCTTGGGATCAGATCACCAGATGTTGTGTGTGAACCTAGCTGTCGAGTGCTTAACCATTTTCAGCTAGTTGCTAAGGATTTAACCATTTGATTTACTTCTTCCCAAAAGTGCTTTTACACAAACTCTAGTTTTCAGGGAAGGACATATCAGAAGTGATCGCACCGCTTTGTAGCCTCCACAAAGGAAGAAAATGCATCCCTCAATACCCAACAAAGCCATCACCTGGCCTGGTGTATTTTCAGGTAATAATTTCTCTGAAGATGGAAGTGGATTGAGGTGAGAAAGCTTCTGCTTAGTCTATGGAGTTCTTTGAAGGTTTCTCATTCCATAATTGTGTTGAAAATAGATGGAGATGCTTGTAAAGGGAACTTCATTCTTAAAGAGAACAGAATTTCCTTATAATCATGACAGATTTCTCCATACCTCCTCTTCATCCAAGTACAACGGGTTTGGAATTTTGTAGCATAAGACTTAACTGGTGTAACAGAGATTCCAGAAATGCATAGACATACATTAGATAGAAATTACCTCTGTCATCAAATAGTTCCGAGTTAAGTGGTACAGCGTCCCCATTCATCCCTGGGTCCTAGGTTTCCTCCATCCGGATAGCAGAGGAGAGAGTCAGTGGAGTGCCCCACATCCCTTTTTAGTTGCACAACCCATTCATTCTGTGCTGTTGAGTCCTTTCTAACTCAGAGTGACCCTGGAGGACAGGTAGAACTACTCCCTAAGGTACCCAAGGCTATAAATCTTTCGGGGAGCAGACAGCTTCATCTTTTCAGCACAGAGTGGTTTGTGGGTTCGAACTGCTGATCTTGAGTTAGCAGTCCAACATGTAGCCCACTACACAACAAGAGCTCCTGCCGTGCCCACAAGAGATGTGCATATTTCAACTTCCAGCTTTCGTCATGTGTCCACCCTTACTACAAGTGAGACTGGGAAATGCACTTCATGCTGGGCAGGCATGTGACTAGCCAAACTCAGAAGAGGGAGAAAATGAACAGGGAGGAGGAAAATGAGCAATGTGACCTTCCCAAAATGAAAGAGAGAAAGTTGCCTGGGTGGTTTCACTCTTTATTAAAAGACCATCTCAACGTTGGAAAGGTTAGGCAACATGCCTTTTTACCAGAAACTTGATGTGGTAGCTGTGATTAAATATAATAAATATAGACCCTGTCACCGTCAATTGAGCCAACATATCTAAGCCGTCTTGCTTATCCAATGGAAACGTGAGTTATTTCGTCTTACTGAGGCCAAGCTGCATCCGGGAAAATCTGAATATGCTGCCGCAGAAAAGTGTTGGAGCAGCGCTGTGTTGGAACAATTGACAGCACTTAGCCGGCTCAAACTCTGCTAAAAGCGCCAATGTCCTTGGGGAGAGCCCTCTGAGCAGGCCCGGGCTAGCCTGGAGAACTTCAAAAGAAGAGCGTTCCCCTCTGAAGCCGAGTTTATGGTTTATGAAACACCAGGTCAATAAAATGAAAGCACCCCCGTTTGACTGTGCGAGAGGATTGTTGGGGCCGAAGAATGGTCATTCCTACTTGTGATGGGTTTACCAGATGCCATTCTGTAAAATTCTATGGAAATCTTTTCTAGCCTATGTGAGAGGGTTTGCTGCGCTACTTCATTTAGTTGTCTGAGCTTCCTGTTGATTTGGCTTTTGCCAAAAAACCAGAATATTGCACCATTAAGTGTGTAAAAGAGAATGGCCTATTATTGTACGTGTTCCTTAGTAATTGGCTCCTTTCCGTGACTAGTCATCTGGGGAAACCTCCACAATTTGCCGTGAGATCCTTTTCCCCATTGTGTTTCAACAAGAAAAAGAGTATGCAGAGGAATTTTTTATTTTAACAGCCTGCAAGGATCCAGAAAGCCAAAGATCAGTTCCGATCACATGTTTAACATGATACAAGTAAGAGGAAGTTTCCCTCGAACTGCTTGAGAGAGGAACTAGGGAAATTTGCTATGAAATTAAAATAAACAATCACTGCCAATTTTGAAAATGTTTAGGAAAAAGATGAACTTCATGGCCTGGTGGAGCAAGTCCAGGACTAAGGAGCCAGAAAATCCAGTTCTGGTCCTGGATCAGCCAATCAGGAGCTGTGTGGGCTTGGGCAGGTCCCATAATGCACTCCCAGCTGCTCATTGGTAAAATCAGGAAGTTGAAAGATATTTTTTCTGAAGGTCTTTTCTAAATTTAATAGTCTATGAGTTTATGAAACTGCTAGTTATTTTTTTAAAATTCCAATACCACAAAGGTCATAGAAACATTTCAATTTTCACTCAAATTTAGTAAATGTTACATTCCCACAAACAACTAAGGGGAAGTCCACATTCTGAAAGCATCATGTAGCGTTAAAATGCATACAGCCCAAATGAGATTGCTCTTCTGAAGAGCTCTCTGTCTCTCCTTTACCTGGGTCTGTTGAACTTTCCTGATGCTTTGCACCAAAAGGATATTGGGTTTGTAGTAAACTTATATTGTTTATGATTCATATCCTTCTGCCTGTGAAATTCTCATGAATACTAAAGGATTAAAGCTAATTATGACTTTGGCCTTGGATTATGCTCATACCAACCTGAATTTGTCTCAACATGGCGTCGCATGGGATCTCATTTTCATCCCACAGTGTAGGCCTCTTCCATGTGGACAGGCACCCAACAGCCTGGCCTAAGGTGCAAGTTACAAGGTACTTCAAAAATTCAATTCACATCATGCAAATTATGCCGTAAAATGCAAGCCTCCATTGCTTTGAAAGTGTTGTGCCCAATACTTAGAGAATTCGCCCCAGGGCCTCCTCTTGACTACAAGGAAGCTGCATAGAAATCCAGTCCAATTCAATTACATTCAATCGAGTCAATGATTCTCAGAGGGCAACTAACTTGAAGGTGTTCAGATCCAACTCAAGGACACATACCATATTTCTTCCTCTGACCCTAACCTCTACAACTATGTCAGATCTCAAACTGAAGAGCACTGTTCTCCCAACTCCCAGCTCTTCCCAAGATTCCAAACATCCTTGCTCCTCTTACTTTGATTGGCTGGCTACAAATGTAAGCGTTCTCACCCCCCACTCAAAATGCCAACTGTGAATTCAGAGGTCCTTAGGACAGCTCTCACCTCTGACTTGCTAACTCACGCCATCCCCTTGGGTCAGGAACTTGTTAAATTCCTCACAGAACTCAGAAAATGCTGTGCCTGGTTATATTTATGGTTATAGTTTTATTGTAACAAAGAAGGGACACAGAGAACAATATCTTACAGAGTTTCCAATATGAAGCCCATGTGTTCCAAAAAGGACTTGCTACCTTCCCATGTGCAAGGATGTCTTTCACCAACGAGGACACTCATGGAGTTTTTGGATCCAAAGCCTTGAATGGGGCCTCATTGCATCGGCACGCTTTATTGAACTTAACCTTTAGTCCCCTTTCCTGAGGTCAGAAGAATTCACTTGGAGGATCTTTCTGCCCTGGCCAGCCCCTGCCTCATTAGGACATGCCCATAGATGTGGTCTGGAAGCCTCTTCGACTACACTTCAATCACTAGAAGTCCCTTGCTTCAAATTTCCAAAAGATTTTCCTCTAGGCAACGCAGTCTTAGGCATCAAACTCAGGCAGTCAAAGAAAGTTTTCCAATGAAAAAGATGCCTTCTCCCCCTCACTCCAGGGCCTCAAAATCTATTTCCCAGCCACTGAGGCCCAAACAGGCTGAAACTGGTACAACACTAGGTATATAGACCAATGGAATCCAATAGAAAACCCAGAAATAAATTCAACGACCTGCAGACTGCTCTTTGACAAAAGGTTAAAAAAAAACATTAGATGGGAAAGAGAGAGTCTTTTCAACAAGTAATGCTGGCAAAATCTGATCTCCATCTACAAAAGAATAAAACAGGATCATAGCTCACTCCATGAACAAAGACAAACTCATGATGGATCAAAGACGGAGGTGTAAGTCCCGGAGCTAAAGGGACAAACCTAGGGCCCTATTACAAAGCATATAGCTAAAATATGAATCCCAGAGGAGTAGGGAAACCCTTAAGGGCCTGTGGCAGGCATACTATCAAAGAGCGCCAAGGAAGCGTACACGGAAGCAAACAAAAGAGATGACTGGGATCTACTGAAGACAAAGTACAGATGCGCATTAAAACTGGTCATCAAAGGAGGACCCTCTGACTGGGAAATAAATTTTTTTGACAATGATAGAGTGGACAAAGAACTAATCTCTAAAATCTATAGAAAACTGAAATACCTCAATTTTAAAAATGAATAAACCCAATTAAAAAGTGGGCAATGAACATAAATGGACAGTTCACCTAAAATGACATCCAAATGTCTAACAACCATATGAAAAAATGCTCACAATCCTTAGCCACCCGGAAGATGCAAATTAAAGCAATGATGAGCTACCACGTTGTACCCACAATGGCAGCCCAATTTTTTAAAAGCCAGAAAACAATCAATGCTGGCGAGGGTGCAGGCACCCTCATTCCCTGCTGATGGATCTGTAAATATGCACAACTGTAGTGGAAAGAGGTACGGCAGGAACTCAAATAACTGGGAATAAAAATTCCATGTAAGCTGACAATTGCTCTTTTCAGAGAAAAGGAGTTTCCCCTTTTCTAGAAATTTGCAATTTAAATAAACACACGTTTTGCATTATTAGTTAGTTAAGTCAAGCATGCATCAAATAGCAGACTATAAGGCCTGATTCAGGATTTCTTAATCTCCAACGATACCTTGGAGAAAAAAAAATCTTTACTTGTGAGGTCATCTTCCGTATTGTGGGATGTCTAAGCATTATCTCTGGCCTCTGCTGATTTAACGTTCACAGCATATTTCCACTTGGGACCACCAAAAAATATCTCCAGACGTTAACACATGTCCTTTGATGGGCAAAATTGCTAGCAGCTCTGAAGTGACAGATAACATTGTACTTTAGAATCATCTGGATGAGTAGAAAAAATCATCTCCCCGATTTTGGGTTTTCCTTTCTTCGTTAGTGAAATGGTGCTAATAGGACCTACTTTAGATCAAATAAAAACGCGTATCTCAAGGGTTTAGCATGTTGTTGTTGGTTGACATCAGTCGCGTTATTTAGGATTCCTATTGACCCCAAGTCCCACAGAAAGACCCCGGGCCTGGCCCTGCATCATCCTCACGAGGGTGATGTCCGAGGGCACTGCTGCGTCGCTGCGTCCGTCGTCTCCTCAAGGTTCTTCCGCTTGGCCCCCTCTCCTCTACCAAGCACGGTTTCTTTCGCCAGGGACTGGTCTCTCCTGCTAACGTGTCCAAAGTATGTGAGATGAAATCTTGCTATCTTTGTTTCCAAGGCGCGTTCCGGCTATACTTTTTTCAAGACCGATTTGGTTGTTCTCCTGGTAGCCCGTGGTCCTCTCCATATTCTCCACCAAGGCCGTAGTTTAAAGGCATCAGTTCTTCTGTGCTCTTTCTGATCCATCGTCCAGCCTTCACAGGCATGTGAAAAATTATGACTTGGTTCTGGCACTTTGGTCCTCAAAATGACATCTTTGCTCTTTAACACTTTATAGAGTTCCTATGCAATAGACTTGCTCGATACAATGCATACTACTGATTGCTGCTGCCATGAGCATTGATTATGGATCCAAGTAAGATAAAATCCTTGACAACTTCAATATTTTCACCATTTATCATGATGTGGCTTACTGGCCCACTTGTGATCATGTCTGTGGTCTTTATGTTGAGATGCAATCCATACTGCAGGGCTTGGTCTTCATCAGCAAGTGCCTCCAGCTCTCTCAGCAAGCAAGGTGGTGGCATCTGCATATGGCAGGTTATTAGAAAGCCTTCCTCCAATCCTGATGCCGCCCCCTTCATAAATCACAGCTTCTCAGACGGTTTGATCAGCATACCCATTGAATAAGTGTGGTGAAAGGCACAGCCCTGGATCAGACCTTTCTTGATGTTAAACAATGCAGTGCTCTCTTGTTCTATTCAAATGACTGTCTTTTGGTCCATGCACAGGTTCCACATGCATATAATTAGGTGTTGTGAAATTTCCATTATTATCCATAGCTTATATGATCTAATAGTCAAATGTCTTTGTGTAATCCGTAAAGTATAAGTAAACATCATTCTGGAATTCTCTGCTTTTAGCCAGATCCATCTGATGTCAGTAATAATAGCATAATAATAATAAGCCCTTAGTATCTAATATTATTATGGTTAATCATTATCATATATTAAATAACAAGTCCATTAAATAATATATGAAATCTACCCCAATACAATACAGATTACAATTTTACTTCTAAGGGTTCATCACTAACTAGGGCTCTTGCTCTTCCTTAGTGGCCTTAAAGTGAGTACCAACAGCTATTCTTCAAAAGTTCAGAACAACATACAATAGTTTAAAATGATAAAATTTAAAAGAAAGCAATTTTTTCTACTTGTGGAAAGATTCCAATATCAATTATTCCTTCTTGCTCAATGATTAGAATCTCAAAAACTTAGCAAATCTAAATATAGTTGCATTCCCCAGACTCTTTCACAAGGAGAAGGAACCATTGGACAACGTTCTGGTCGATGAGATAGACACAGGACCGTATGTACAACTTCTGAGTTGTGTCCTCTTGCGCCATCCTGACATTTGGAAGATAAATGTGATGATGGGAGAGCCAGCTCCAACCCTGACAATGAAGCCCACACCCAAAGGATAGAAACTTTGACATTTGAAAGCAAGTTTACTCCCAGATTGCGGTAGAATGGCAAGGCCATACCAGGCCGGAACTGCCTCCTCCAGAATTTTAAGTGAGAGAGACCAAAGTTTATATGTTGCATAAGCCATTGTTGATTTGAATCTGTATTATTCATAGTCAAACAGATTTCCTGTGAGGCACAAGTTGGCGAGGGTGAACTCAAGCCGTCAGTGCACAGGCACTGCGGGCCAGCAAGTCAGAGCCCCATGCTGGGCGATGGTACAGCATTTGGGGAAACAGTCTCCTGTGATGTACAGCCAACGCTCCCACAACCCTAGAGGACACAGTTTCAAAATCCACAATGCTGGAAAATTGTGACAGCTTCTTGCCCCTTAGCAAAGAATTGTGGGAGAGATTAGTTCTACCTGGCCAGTTACAGAAATGGAAGTGAATATGGTTCTACACAGAGGTTGCAATTAAGTGATCATACAATTCTATTAAATCTGGGGCCTTTTTAAATGAGGAAACTTTGTTAAATGAGAAAGGTGTAACCCCTTTTAACCGAAATGCTTGACTTAGCAGAAGGCAAACCTGGTTTCAACTTCTGTCCTATGAGTTTTTCACGAACAAGGAAGTCAGCCTAGCAGCAAATATCATCCCAAGGTCTTGTTTCTCCCCAAGCTCCCTGTCTAGAGGGCTGTGAGGGATAGGCAGCATGGTAAGCAAACCACAAAGGTTGATCAATAATAGAATGTCTTCAGTTTTAAAGCTGTGTTTAAATGAGACCTTAAGCTATGCTTACTCAAAGGGATCCTAACCAGAAACAAATAGACCAGACACTAATCTTTTGAGGCAACTCTACTGCCAGAGAAACCTCAAGCCCAGCCTGACAAGGCCTGTGATCATTTGAGCCCAGAATCCAAATCCTGCAGCAGCTGGGGGGAGGCTGGGAAAGGGGGCAGACTGTCCGGGGCCAGCCTCAGATGTGGCCAGGGAGGATATGAGAAGAAGAGCGCAGTTCCCAGAGTGTAGAATCAAGTGATGCCAGATGCTCTGAGCTGCAACACTTCTTGGGAACTTAAACACTGGAACGTATACACACAGGAAGAACTTACATGTGGATCAAGAGGCAGTTGTGCTAACAGAACAAGGGAATACTGCGTGGCTTAGAATCAAGAAAGGTGTGTGTCCGGGTTGTATCCTCTATGTATTCAAGTTGTATGCTGAGCAAGCGACCTGTGGGATGACATCAAGAACATCATACGAGAAGGAAGCAAACGGTCATTAAAAAGGCAGGAAAGAAAGAAAATATCAAGGTTAGTCTGAGAAGAAACCCTGAAATGTGCTATTACCCAAGGAGTATCTGAGGGAAGTGGGAGAAATTATAAAGTCACAGAGCTGAATAGAAACTCTCACAGGGCAGCTTCAAGGCAAAGTAAAGCTTTACAATGAAATGTGCAAAAGGAATCTGGATAGTATGAAGAAGAATGTTACATCAGGATTGGAGGAAGGCTTATTAACAACCTGGGATATGCAGATGACCCCACCTTGCTTGCTGAAAGCGAGGACTTGAAGCCCTTGCTGATGAAGATCCAGGACTGCAGCGTTCAGGATGGATTACGATGCAATCTAAAGGAGACCCAAATCCTCACCACTGGACCTAGAGGTAACATCGTGATGAATGGAGAAAAGATTGAAATTGCGAAGGATTTTGTCTTGCTTAGATCCACAATCAATGCTCATGGAAGCAGCCGTCAAGAGCTCAAACAGCACAGTGCTGCTCAAGACTTCTCCAGAATATTTAGAAGAGCAGGCATGTTACTTTGAAGCCTAAGGTGTGCCTCACCCAAGACGTGGTATTTTCAAGCACTTCATATGCTTGTGACAGTTGGACATTAAATAAGAAAAACTGAAGAATAATCGATGTATTTGAAACATGGTACTGTCTCAGAATATTAAAAGTACTATGGCCTGACAAAAGAACAAACAAATCTGTCTTGGAAGGACAGCCAGAATGCTCCTTAGTGGCAAGGATGGTGAGACTTTGTCTCAAGTACTTTAGACATGTTGTCAGGAGGGACCAGTCCCTGGAGGAGGACATCACACGTGGTGCAATGGAGGTGCAGCAAAAAAGCAGAAGGACTTCAAGGAGCTGGATTGACACAATGCCTGCAGCAATGGGCTCAAACCTAAGAACAATTGTGAGGCTGGGGCAGGGCCGGGCAGTGTTGGGTCCTGTTGGTTACAGGGTCACCATGGTTTGGAACTGACTTGATGGTGCTCAACAACAACAGCCTAAGTTTTTAATGATTCTTGTCTCTCTAATTATTAAGGCAAATGTCTCCTAGTCAGATATGTCCCCCAAACTTCAAAACTGGGAATCAACTGTTCTGGCTCCTGGCCATGCCCACATCTCTTCTTTCTCTTTGAACATGACACAGCATTCATTGCTGACACACACTATCATCCCATCTTGCAGCTGCAAACATCAGGATAATTCCTGAATCTGCTACTTGTCATTTGCTCTTGCCATGATGTCTATCTCAATGTATCCAAGGTAGAAGACAGAGAGAACCACAGTCCCAAGTTCACACACAGAGTGACGAGTTCATGATGAACCCTATTCGATTCATGGAAATCAAGGACGCTCCAGAATACTGAGACTCTCACCTGTGCAAAAAGATGTAAGCAGCAGTTTTGCCTTTCAAGGTGCTCATTCTCCGTTGCATTGATGACCAAGAATGTGTGGAGCAGCTGCTCTTTCTGTGGGGTCTGTCGGAGGCAGGTGGCAGGCATCCCAGATTTACTGGTGAGAAGTTAGATGACCACATGGCAGGTGTGTCAGAGGCGGAGGAAACTCATCAAGTCATAAGGTAATCCCTTTTTTTTTTTTTTTTGCCCCGCCTTCAGTGCAGTGAGGTAGGAGCCATATGAACGCTTTAGCCAATGAAGTGTGAGCCAGCTTGTGTCGCTTGGTGGTAAGATGTCTGTTAAAACAAAAATCACATAATAAAAATGGATTGAGGTTTATTTAATATGTGATTTGCAAATTGGGATAACACTTCTGACTATAGAGTCAAAATGTTCCCAAGAAGAAAGACCTTTGAAATATTCTCAGACCCCATCTTATTGCTAGTAATTATCTAGTGCCCTAGAAAAGGCGCCAACGCAATGTGTATATAATAACTCATGGGCATGCGACATTTTCTTGGACAATTCAGGCAATTAGAGTCTTATGCTAAAACACAGTCTGGCCTTTGGGACTTCTGTTGTCAAAAGTACACAGAAATTTTTTAAAGAGCACAACGCCCAAGGAAAAACTCTCTTGACTCACTTCTCTAGAATACTGCTGGACTTAAACTGGGTCTTCTGAGTATCACAGTTCAAAGAGCATGTCTGGTTAATAGCGCGGGGGCTATTAACCTCCCCCACTGCCTTCCTTTGCTGGCTGTCGAAGGGTGCCTTCTCCATTCCTCTTTTTCTAAGAATTCCAGATGGCATAGCTATGAAAGAGGAGGGCTATGTAAAATAGGGTGAAATTACTGGACTCAATCACTGAGGTTTTGTATTTGCTATTGTAGTAGCTGGCATTAATTGCCCCAATATAGGTGGTAATACTCCTAATTGCAGGAAGTTACTTGAAAAGATGGGGCTATTATCTAGACCTCAAAACCCATTACTGTGAGTCAATCCATGGCAACCATATAGGACAGAGTAGAATTTTCCCATAAGATTCACAGAGCTACAGTTTTTACGAAACAAGACTGCTTCCTGCTTCTTTCGTGGAGTGGCTGGTGAGTTAGAACCACCAACCTCCAAGGGCTTAACCGCTGTGCCACCAGGGCTCATTTTTCTAGACCAGGAGGTCATAAATACGTCTTTGCATAAAAACCATCTGTGGGAGATTTTCCTTTCTTTACTTTTTTTATTGGCACCTAATCCACGTGTCACACAATTCAATAGTTCAATCATTCAATCACTTCCAGAAGAATTGTACAATCATTACCACCATCAATTTTAGAATCAATTTCCCCCGCCTCTCATCATTAAATCACCTTTAAAATGAGTTGTGTTATCACAATCAGTTCCAGTGCTCCCTACCCTCCAGCCTTCATTGTTTACACCCTCCCTTGCTCCTACCTCCCATCCCTGCATCCCTACAAACGCCGGCATGCGTTATCATCACTGTGCATCCCCTGCTTCTGTGCATCGCAAACTGGGACTCCCAATAGAAACAATACAAAATAAAATTGAAATAAAGTGATAAGGATAAAATAATAATAATAGAGAAATAAGAATACAAGGAAAGGATAAAATAATAATAATAGATAAGAATGCAAGCAATGAGTAAGAAAGAAAAGACCACCCTCAATAATTAAAAAGCCAGGGAAGAAAATTTTGTCATGGAACGTGCAAGAGATGGAACCTGCACCTAGAACAAATTCAGGTTGGGTCAAGCTAGAGGTCAGCTGACCAAGTATCAAGTTCGATCAAGCATAATCAAGATTACAATGATCTCTGTCTGATAGTCAGGCTGTTTGAGACCCTTGCCTGTGCCTAGTGGGTGTCTGCAGGCACTTCCTCTAACTCGTTATTCTACACATGGCTTTGGGCTCCCACTGTCCTCCAGAGCCTTCTACCGATTGGGTGCTCTTAATTTTAGCTCAGATGCTTTTCTCTTCATCACATTGGAAGTTTGTCATTGTCATCGTTGGCTCACACAAGCGGGTGTTCTTCTTCTGTGTAGACTTAGTTGACCCCTTGCTTCAATGGTTGCCTGATTGAATACAAGACTTTAAGACCCCAAACACTATTGCATCTGCTTTCTTCACCACACTTTGGTGTAGCACCCTGATCATTTCCTAAAGGTCAGTGTCAAGTAGGGTCATGCTCTCAGAACGATCTGTCCTTGAATTGGGCTAGAGTTAAGTAAGAGCCCAGGCTTCACCTGCTTGTCCATGGGATATGCTCAACTCAGGTTCACTT
>NW_022103898.1:40363007-40373946 GCF_000313985.2 Echinops telfairi | reverse complement strand
AGGAGACATTTCCACCTTGAGAGACAACGCAGAGCTGTTGCCCTGGCCAGCACAGTTCCCATTCGATTGTGCTCTGCTCACTCTAAATATGGGGATCAGTGCCAGGGGGGACCTTCCTGGATCAATTCTTCCAAGGGCAGGTCTCTGCCCAGCAGATCAAAACCTGCCATGTCACTGCAAAGTGGACATAAGGTACTACATATATGGTGACTCTGGGTCCCTTTTCTTTGGACACCCATGAACCTGGGGTCGCCCCAGTGTCCCATGACCACCACTTCCACAGTTCCCGGTCAGCCACTCTTTACTTCTTTTCTCATCCAAGTCTCCCAGTCCTCAGTCCAAGGTTGTAGGCAGCTTCAAGGCAGGGCTCCATTCAGTCAGCCAGGCCTCTATGTTAAGTCCTTCTGGTGTCACCCCTGGGTTATGCCTCGCTGCCTGCAAGGTCGGTATACATAGTCATCATGGTGCTTAGTCCATGGCATGGTTCACCGAAGGTTGGATAGATACGTATTCATAGGGTCTCCTATCCAGGAACATAAAATCTGGCCGCTGTAGGTTCCCTACAATCATTGTTCAGCATCGCTTCCTGCTGTGAGGTTACTTCTCCCCAGTCACCCACCACACTCTCCAACAGAACTATCAGTGTCTCCTCCAAAATGTAGACGAGCCCCTCCCCTGGTCTTAGCTTGATTTTCCAGCAAGTTTCTCTTCCATTATTGTGGGGGCCCAGTCTTGTCTCCATGCTGTATAACCTCAAATGGATGGTCATCTTTTGGGAGATTTTTCAGTGAGAAGTCTTATTTCTGTGGTCCACGTAAGATAGGAAATATTGAGGTGGGTACGTTAGTGCTTTTGTCAAGCTCAGGAGCATTTATATCAATGAGGAATTCTTGCTCCCTATTGCTAGAGTTCCGTTTCCTGGGGTCACAGGAAGGACTATTTCAAATGATTGGGGCGAATCAGAGGTTTTAGAGGTAAAAGCGGGATTAGCAAACTACGGTCTAGAGGACAAACGGGCCTTTAGCGTGGTTTGTGACTAAAGTATTTTCATTTGTTTGTTTGTTTTAATGCATCCATGCACATTTGTTTACATACACCGGTGATGGATAGATGCTACTCCTACAGCTCAAAGAATCTAACATAATTTACTACTTGGCCTTTATTGAAAATTGTTCAGAGCCTCGGTCACCACAACTATTTATGTACTTAGAGCAGACATGAACTTCAGTATGACCCTGCCCACAAAGAGAAGACTCCACGTTTCAGCACTCTTACTAAACCTAAGGTAAAAAGAATTCTAAATTTTAAGAGAGACAGTGAGATAATGACAGGACCAAGTTCTACTGCTTAATAAATGAAATTTAACTCTTCAGAAAAACGTTATTATAAAAAAAGAACCGGCGGGGAGGAGGTGGAGAGTGAGGAGCTGATACCAAGGGTTTATGTGGAGAGCAAATTTTTTTTTTGGAGAGCAAATTATTTTTAAAATGATGAGTGTTACGAATGTACAAATGCGCTTGACACAATGGATGTACGTATGGATTGTGATAAGAGTTGTATGAGTCGCCAATAAAATGATTTTTTTTTTAAAAGAAAAAGACCCATGGAACGCCGTTTAGGGTTTGGATCAGGTACACATTACGGTTTCTCCATGCTCCAGAGAACAATTTCAAATCATGCCAATCACGCACTTCTTGTTACTATAAATAATAATGTAAAACAGTTAATATTTAATGCTAATGGAGCCATGCTCAGGAACATATTTTCTTTACAGTCTATCCTTCATGCTCAGTTCACATCTTGCATAATGCAAATCTTTTACAGACTTTGTGTTTTAAACATACTTTTGTGTATTTAAATAAAGTATCTCAATTCATGAACTTAAATGTAAAATTTTTAAATGTCAGGTTCAGGAAGTTCAGATTTGAAGTACAATTCTGCGGGGAGGGGGCTATTTAAACCAGCTCTGACTGTGCGTCTCGGCCCCAGGTCTTCTTAGCTCAATGCAGCATCATAGTGGACAGAGCGTGGCTTTTGTCACTTCCTATCCTCCCATGAAAGACATTAGAAAGAACTTCTACTAAGAAACCTAATGAATCACACAGAGAATCTGGATATTCTTTTTCTTTTTTCTTCAACAAGAGGGGTATTTTGTCCAGTGCTGCCTGTTATTACCAGGTGGTCTGTCATGGCTCAGTGACAGCAGAGAAAGGAGAGCCTCGTGTTCGAGTGACAAAGAGCCTCACCTGCTTATTCTTGAAGCCCTCCAGTGGAATTCTCATCAGCTTCAAGCAAAGCATACGCTGTGGTCAGAGAGAATACCACAGCTGAAGAGGAGGGGACCTTGGATGCATATGGTTCTTCTACACTTTGAAAGAAAGGTATGTTTAAACTCTGCTCCCCCCTCCCCACCGTCTCAATTTGTATAACTTCTTGGAGCCAGAGATGAAAGGAAACTCAAAGGAACACACACAATTTCATTATCATTCCTAATGGAAATAATTGGTAACATGTGTACCCAATTTTAGTTACACACTCTCCTCGTCACTTTCCTCTGGTTAATTGAGAGTGGCAGTCTCAATTAAACAATCCCTAGTGCCATGTGATAGCTCATTGTGAGTAGGTTAGAAGCCTTCTTTGTCATTGAAAAAGTCTCTTAACATTCTAGGGCATGTCTGTTTTAGACTAAAGACATAACCAGAGATGGAGTCATTTAAATTCAAGAAAGTCTTTTAATATTAAGGTTCAAATAACTGAATTTACACTTTATGTCCTGTGTTTACCAAGTGCCTGGAACTATGTGGTCTTTATCCCATTTAGTAGAGAATGATAATGTGTAAGGGATTTCAATCAGGCTGTAACTAACCCTTGCTGCTGGGGGGCAAAAGGTAATGTGGTTAATGCAGTCGGTTAGATGAAGAACTATGTTCGTTTGGGTTGCTGTAGGGACTTCCAATTGAGTTCAGGCTTCGCTTCTCTCTCCCTATAACGGTCCTCAAAACTTCTCAAACACCCAGTGATGTATGCAGTTACTATGATCAAATTGCCTGGCTAAATGATATGTCTCTGAAAATGCTTTGCCTGATGGAGTCTATGACACTGATGATGAGAACGTGTTGTGGATGAATGCACATGCTCTTTGCTACAGCAAATACTGTGGTCTCCCTGCAACAGTTCTCTAAGCATTGTGCAGGCTAGCTGACTGACTGAAGGCTGGAATGTGGTGGTGGCAGTTCTGTTAACACGATGCTCATTAATCGAAGTGGGAATTGTGTGGGTGAGAGCCATAGGCCTCTTGGGTAAGCATGTGTGCACTCCGGAGCACTTTCCAAGTAAGATTCCATTCCCTCCCTTTACCTCAAAACCAAATTAAAAATGTATGAAAGCCATCATTTCTCTTTGAGAAATCACTTATGGAGAAAGATGAAGCTGGATAATTGGGAAAATTAGTATAGTCCATTTCCAGGATGTATATCTGAATATCTTTCCCTTCGTTCTCAAAATCTTTCCTTTTGACTCACACTGAGGACAGTGTTCGGGGAGGTGAGTCACACTGGTCTGCTTCCGAACCATGCACCCAGCCACTGCCCAACTGGTCCATGTTGATTCCACTTCCCACTCAGTCACCTTGCGTTTTCTCAGACTCACTTGCTATATGCATGGGACAGGATGTGAGTGACACATTTTCTCAAGGAGTCAGGGGAATTAGAATCAAGAGTCATATGATAGCTTTTTGCCTTTATTCGTATCCTTTTTTTTTTTCTTTTTTGGACTACAGATAAAAGGAAGCATAGATCGGTCTATTGGATGAGTTACAGGTTCTGTTGTGAGTAAGAGATCCCCAACTATCACTGGCTTAAACCAGGTTCATATTTGTGTCTCTCTCACATAAGAATATAGAAATGGAGAGTTCGGGTTTAAATGATGGCTTCCAGTTTCCATCTCCTCCAGGTGGATGAGAAGGCCTGGTAAGAGAGCAGGTTCACTAACCCACAGATCAGCAGTTCAAAACCACCAGCCACTCCGTGGTAGAAAGATAAGGCTTTTCTACTCTGGCTGCGGCAGTACTACCCTGTCCTACAGGGCTGCTGCAGTACTACCCTGTCCTACAGGGCTGCTACAAGTCAGGTTGAGTCGATGGCAGTGAGAAGTTCGGTGAGCTGGGTGCATGCCCCTCATTCAAGTCGATGAGTAACATTAAAGTTTCTTGCAGAGGAGGAAAATCGTGGTATTTCTTTTGAAGGACACATTCCAGAAATTGCACATACCATGTCTGATTATATCTTTCACATGGCTATATCTAGTTGCAAGTGAGGCTGGGAAGTGTCATTAATTTTGGTAGCTATATATACAATTGAAATTTTGAGATTCCGATAATGAGGAAGAATTGGAGAACAAACTTAGGGACATTTATCAATCTCTACCATGATTCATTCAGAGAAAGACTTAAATATCTATGTGTATCTTCTTCCCACAAATAGAATATATATATATATCCCTACTCAAGGAAGGCAATTTAGGATCATCATCCATTTAATGCAACTAGCTCAAGCTCTAAGATCTTTGGGTGATGTTTGATCCTTTCTATCTGAGCAGGATAAAACGCCTCTTTTTTAAAATTTACCATTACTTGGGTTTTAATACATATATGATATCATTCCATAGTTCAAGCATATCAAGCAGAATTGTACAATTGCTACCACAATCAGTTTCCAGATATTCTTTTTCTGCATGGACTCCTTGACATTGTCTCCCTTTTACCCACCGCCACCACCACCACCACCACCACCGTACCCACCTCCGCCTGAGATCCTTATTCTACTTGCTGTCCTTATAAGCTCATCAGTCCTGGGTTTCATATAGCGAAAAATGAAAAAAACATTTAACACAGCTTCAAGGTGGTGGCCTCCAATGATAAAACACCTCTTCTTAACTGAAACCAAGTTCACTGCGATGAAGTCCATTCCAACTCAGAGCAACTCTCCAGAACAGAGTCAAACTGCTCCCGTGGGTTGCCAAGACTGTAGATCTTTATGAAAGCAGAGAGTCATGTGGTTTCAAACCACTGAAGTTACCGTTAGGAGCTCAACATGTAACTCAACATGACACTATCAAGGCTCCTTGAAATCCACAGTTTTCTGGCCCCAAGTCACCTAACCTGCTTCTGTGTAGTAGCAACATAAATGTTATAAAACCTCATTTGGTAAAAGGAAAGAATGCAAACGCTTTTGTCACTTCCCTATGGTAGTAATCAAATCTGCACGACCAGACATTCCCATATTTCTCAAGGCTATCCATAGTTTATTATGGTCCATAGAGCCAAATGCCTTGGCACAGTCAATAAAGCACAAGTAAGCATCTTTGTGGTGTTCTCTGCTTTCCACCAAGATCCGCTTGACATCAGCAATGATATCCTTATTTTCTTCTGAGTCAGTCCTGAACCTCTGGAAGCTCCTTGTCAATCTACTACTACAACCATTGTTGAATGATACTCAGCAATATTTTACTTGGATGAGATATTGATCTCATATTGTTCAATACGTTGAGAATTCTGTTTGGTCACCTTGGATTGACTGCAAAAATGGATCTCTTCCAGTCAGTTGGCCAAGGAACTGTCTTTCAAATTTCTTGGCATAGGCAAATAAGTGCTTCCAGTGCTTCATCAGCTTGTTGAACCGTTCCAATTGGTATTCCATCAATTCCTGGAGTCCTGTTTTGGGCTAATGCTTTCAATGCAGCTTGGATTCTTCCTTCAGGAACATTTGTTATGCTTGTAAAACTTGCTCACATGCTACCTCTTGAAATGGTTGAATGTCAACTAGTTCTTTTGGGTACGGTAACTGTGTATTCTTTCCATCTTCTTTTGATGCTTCCTGCAGCAGTCAATATTTTTCCCACAGAATCTTTCAGTATTGCAACTCAAAGCTTGAAATCTTTTTTTCACTCTTTTCAGTTGAAGCTGTGCTGAGCATATTCTTCCATTTTCGTTTTCTAACTCTAGATCTTTTCATTATAATATTTGGCTTTGTCTTCTGGAACTGTCCTTTAAATTTTTCCATCCAGCTCTTTAACTTCGTCATTTTAACCATTTCCCTCAGATACTCTGTGATTAAGAGCAAGTTCCAGAGTCTCCTCTGACATGCACTTTGATTTTTTTGCTTTGGTTCCTGTATTTTAATGACGGTTTGCTTTATTTCTGTATGATGTGCTTGCTGTCCTCTCACAGCTCATCGGCTCTTGGCATTCGTGTTCAGTGCACCAAATCTGCTCTTAGGGTGTTCTTGAAATTCAGATGGGATAGACTCAGTCATATTTGGGCTGTGGTACACTTATTTCCATTTCTTTAGCTTCAACCTGAACTGATATATGAGCACTTGTTGGTTTGTTTGGCAGTTGGCCCCTGGCCCTGTTTTAGCTGCTGGTATTAAGTCTCTCTGTCATCTCTGTTCATAGATGTGGGTAACCTGATTTCTCTGTGTGTGCCCTTTGAAGAAGTTCATATGCATAATGGCTGCTTGAGTTGTTGAAAAATGATATTTGCTATGAACAAGTCGCTGGTCTTGGAAAACTCTATCAGGGGATCTCCAGCTTCATTTGTACACTAAGACCATATTTTTCAACTACTGTTCCTTCCTCTTTGTTTCTGATTTTTGCATTCCAATCGCCAATAATTATCAACTCAGTTTAATCGCATGTTTGATAGGTTTCAGACTGAAGAAGTTGGTTGAATTCTTCAATCTTTTCATCATAAATTTGATGCATAAACTTGAATAATAGTCTTGTTGATTGGACTTCCTTGAATGCAGATTGCTATAATCCTATCACTGACAGCATTGTATTTCAAGGTAGATCATGAAATGTTCTTTTTGGCAATCAATTCAATGCCATTCCTCTTGATTGTGTCATTCCCGGCGTAGTAAAATATGATTTTTGGATTCAAAATGGCCAATACCAGTCCATTTCAGCTCACTAACACTTGGGTGATCCATCTTTATGTGCTCCACCTCGTTCCACTTTTCCTAGATTCAGATACATATCTCCCAAGTTCTGATTATTAGTATATTTTTGCAGCTGTTTCTTCTCATTGTGAGTCAGGCCCCATCAGCAAACGAAGGTCCCAAAGACATTATTATCACAGGCTTGACTCGATTCTTGTCAGTATGGTTGATCTTACTTGGAAAAGGAAGATCTTTCTCAGTCACATTGTGAGTGCCTTCTGACCCAAGGGGCTCATCTCTGGCACTTTCTCCAACAAAGATCTGCTTCCATTCATTAGACCTTCATCATTTGACAATATTTAGATGCTATGCATAAGGTTTTCAGCGGCTAACTCCTCTGAAGTGGACAGCCTATTCCTTCTGCATAGTCTGGTCTTAGTCTGTAAACTCCAAGGAAACCTGTTCACTTTGAGTGATCCTCCTGGCATTGGAAATACCAGTGACATAGCTCTCAGCATCACAGACAGACACACGCCACCATCGTAGAACACACTGACAGACAAGTTCAGTTCTAAAGTTACAGCTGTTTTTAAAAAGCTGAGGGGACTTCCTTAACCCAAAAGAAGATAAAGCAATGCTGCAACCTGGAAACATTCATGCGAATAGAGGTTTCTACTAAAGTAGGAGAGATTTCAACTAGATATCTGAAAATTTTCCTGAAAAACACTAGGAATGATTGTGGTCTTCCCCCAACCAAAAACAGGTACCATGTAAAGCAGTTGACTCAGGCAAGTTAGGGCTGTGAAAAGAAGAACTAATGAAATGCTTGTGAAAAATCGTAATTTCACTTACCAATGAGGACTTAGGGCTTATAATTATGTATATGCATGATTCGCTTATTCAAAGTAAAGAAAAATGGAATAAGAAGGCTAGTCAATAAAGGTATTGTTCTTCTGTGCACAACCCTCATTCGGTATAAGCCGAGTGATTCTAGGTATTTTTCAAAAATACTCTTTTGTAACGGAATTGTCTGTGATAACAGAGTAAAGTGGTTACGGAAGCCCTCTTCACCTTTCTGCTGAAGGCCCTCTCTGTATCCCTTGTTCATTAAACGGATCATTCCCTCACCATCACTTATCTTTGGGTTTGTAGAGAAGTCTCCATCTCTCACAACAGCCAGATTGAGAAAGCGCACATACTGTTTCAGTCCACATGGTAGCATGTTGCTATTTCTCCATTCCTAAAGGATCGTGGCTTACATACAAGTATGCCTATGACCAGGCTGCCGCTCATAATTTCAACTGTCGGGTTCATTATCCAAATACTGAAAACTCCTTCATAATTGTATAATCATAGCTAACAAATCGGCATCACCTGGCCAATAAACTGCCTTTTCAAACAAAATTATGTTCTCTCAGACCCATTCACAGAACTGTGACTCTATGTTACATATAACTATTACAGTGCTTGGCTGTTAGCCAGTGACTTCTCGGAATCTTCAAACAACTCCTTTTTTTTTTTTTATTTAATCATTTTATTGGGGGCTCGTACAACTCTTACCACAATCCATCCATCCATCCATTGTGTCAAGCACATTCAAACAACTCCTTTTAAAGATAACAAAGCAAGATTTTGAGTGCTTTAGGCTGTGGAGGGCATCATTATCCAGCATGATAGGAGGGTTGTTTTCTTTTATTCCAACAGAAATTTTAAAATTAAATTCTGATCAAGAAAAAAAAATCGTTGCACATCTCAAACATTAATTTGGAATTTACCATTCATGTATCACAAACCTTACAAGAGATAGGTCATAATTACATAGTTGATAGGTACGTGTTGCCTAACTTGTAGTAGAGCCTTTCCCCTGATTTCAAGACCAATAGGGAGATTTTACAATTGTACCAATATACTTTAAGGTCATTGGGTTTAGAAATCATAGAAAACAAGAGCAGATGTGATTTGCAGGGATTATCTAACAACAGCTACACTTTATGATAGAAGAAACAGATGCACATAAAGCTTAAAGCATTTGTGAAAATTGCAGGCCAGCCTTCCTCAGTCTGGCTCTATGCTACTGTGATTGTTGTTGTTAGCTGCCATCCCGTCAGCCACTGACTCACAGCAACCCTATGCAAAACAGGATTAAATCACAGTGATTCATAGGGTTTTCCTTGGCTGATTTTCAGAAGTAGATCTTCAGGCCTTTCTTCCTAGTCTATCAGCTCTGCTGAAACCTATTCAACAGCACAGCAGCACCTAGCCTCCACTGATAAGCAGGTAGTGGCTGCACATGAGGTGCACTGGCCAGAAATCAAGCCCAAGTCTCCCTCAAAGAAGGCAAGAATTCTACCAATGACCCACCGATGGCCTGGATTCGACTCCTAAATTCCTCATTTGGAAGCCACATGTCAATACGAGAACATGATGGCCTTCCCCATAAGCACCGAGAAACTGATAAGTAGAAAGGTATTTAAATGAAGGACCTTCATAAGGACTCCTAAATGAAGCCAAGGGTCACATGGCTTCAAAATAACCCACCTGCCATGCACAAGAACAGCAAACGTTTTTGTTCATCTGTTAGTATTTAGTTGCTATTAGAAACAAAAGAACAAAGGCATTTTCCGCTTGTCCCTATTTATTCTTGTTAACAGTGGCACATGTCTCCTTGAGAAATGACTTTTGACAGCTTCCAAATGCCCGTGGGTTAATACAGCCGTCTTTTATTGGGTCAAGGGGCAGCCATGCTTAACCCATTGGGGCCATTATTATGTGTAAACTCTGTGGCAACTGGACTTGCCACATCACAGACGTAATTGTTTTGAACATAAAGCCAAGTACACCAAAGTTAACGTGCTCACAGACTAGATGCCTCTCCACTGGAAGGAAGGAGAAATGCTTGCCCTTGGCTCAAGGAAAATCTCAGAAGAAAGTAGGGTATGTACATGGATGGAAACAACACTGTTACTGGTACTACAGCTCAATCCCAAGAGCATGACCTATGGATTAGGGAGGCACCAGGACTTCTCTATAAAAATGCTACATAGGTATGTCTAAATATCCCAAATAGAATCCTTTGAACCACGAGGTTTTAGAACTGTCACATTATTTCATAGGCAAGAAAATACATTTGGATATCTAAATATTTACTCCATGTTATAGGATAAGTTAACAGAATTGAGATAAGAACCCACTTCTCCTGGTACCTATTCGAGTGATCTTTTCATTACACTTAAAATTCTTAATGGCTTTTTAATATGGCTATTTTAATATGGCTAGTAGGTCTCTGTGTCAAAATAATCTTGCATGGTGAAAACATTTAGATTAGACTCGAATCTATTCCCAAATATTCTGTATATGAAAAAGTACTACTATTGCTAATGTCATAACTTCTCTTTCCCTCTTCACTAAGAAACTACTTTTAAGTAGAAAACAGTGGTAAATTTATTGCCATGCCCAATTGTATTAATAATGCCCAAACGGAACTTTTTTTAAATCATTTTGTCAGAGTGAAAGTGATATGAGGAAAATATTTTAAATTTTCTTTTATAATGTTTAAAAGTTTATCTCCAAGCTGGAGGGGAAAACAACAGGACAACAGTTCCCAGGGGTCATGGGAGAGGGGAGGTGGGACAAGGGAACAACAAGTGATCTGAAATCAGTGGTGAGGAGGGTGTAGAAGTTGTGGTAGGGTTTGATCGAGGGCAATGTAACCAAGAGGAATTATTGAAACCGAAATGAAGGCTTAGCATGATGGTTGGACAAGAGGAAAGGAAAAGGAAATAGAGGAAAGAACTAGGAGGCAAAGTGCATTCATAGATATCGAAATACAAGCATGTACATATGTAAATATAATTTTATATAACGATGGGGAAATAAATCTATGTGCATATATTTATAGGTTTAGTTAATATTAAGGAAACAGATGGACATCGGTCCTCTACTCAAGTACTCCCTCTACACAAGAACACTTTGTTCTAATAATCTGGCATTCTGAGATGCTC
>NW_022103898.1:40350388-40362152 GCF_000313985.2 Echinops telfairi | reverse complement strand
AGTCCCCAATAAAATGATTTATTTTTTTTAAAAAGTTTATCTCATAATGATTCTTTTTTAGACATTGCCTGTGTTCTCACTTTGAAAACTATTATGGGGAAGGGGTATCTTTCAAAAGAAAAGGGAAGACCTGAATTTAAGATTAACTTTGAGTGGAAAAGGAAAAGCAGACAGATAGGATCAAAGGTAACAGCAGCCCTAAGGGCTCCAGATTCTCTGAGGAAAATTGTTCTCTTCCCAAACATCTCATCAGTTAGAATAAAGCAAATCTACTGTTCTTTTACCCAGCCAGCTACACTCAAAGCATTTCATTCTCTATCAATGGACCAAGAATTTCCATAAATTGATAAAAACATCCTGTTTGAACAGGAAGTCAAAGGAGTCCTTCTGAAAGTTTGTTAGTTATTTCCAAAGTAGGTGATTAAGACCATCGTGCTGAAGAAAAATGTCCTACTGAGTCACAAAGCTGATTGTCCATTGTCAGTATCCTGATATAAATGGTATGTGTGTTTCTTGGAGATTTATCCCTACAATGATTCACAACGTCCCACACACACTTAGGGGATGAGGAAAAAGGGGTATCCATCTCTTTCAATTAATTATGGAATGCAGGAAGCAAAAAAAAAGTCATAATAATTAACATGCCTTGTATGGTCCCTTCAGAAATGTAGGAACAGTTGGGCTGTTTATATTTTCAGAAATTAAGATGCTTCCAATTAAATCTATTTTTGAATGACTCACTGATCGGGTGGGGAAGACAGTACTGTAGAGAGAATACTCCCTCTGATTTTATATTTTTAATCTTCACAAAAACAAATGCAAATTAAAGTGCACACTTAAAGAGTGTCCCAACTAATAAGCTAAATTTACAAATTGTGAACCAAGAAATGAATGGCAACTGGCAAGCAGACCTACTGGGATGCACATTTAGACACCAAGAGTGGTTTTCTCAACTCTGTGCCCTTTGCTTTCGAGCAGCAACCTCTTATAAGGGAGGGGAGGGAAGCCTCTCTAAAGCAGTGTTCAGTAAGGCTTTGCTGCGTGCTAGGTGTTTCCACACTCAGCTGAAACCTCCGTGTTAGCCTCCCCTCCCACGAGGCTCGATGCAGATAAGAAAAGCCTAGAAAGAGAATGGGAAACCAATAGACAAGCATTGATTTATATTAACGTTATGTACATTCACTCTGTAAATACTGATTGGTTGGCTGGCTGGTTGGTTGGTTGGCTCGGTGATTAAATCTACTGGGACTTAGGGGAATATTTCTAAATATTCTACTTATTAAAGTTAAACTAACAAATCTCAAATAGATTACTTGGAGATATAAGGACTAAGGGAAGTACAAAAGTTCTATTTCCATTCTCTTATTGAAGCATACATTTTATTCATTATGCATAGGTTAAATATCAATGGAATAGCTATTTGGAATTTATATTTTTTTATAAAATTTTCTTACGTCCTGCACTCTGTATGGCAGCCACTAATAATAATTTAAGCCAACTTAAAATAGAGTTTCTCAGTTACACTAACCCCTTTCAAGTGCTCACTAGCCACACATGGCTGGTGGTTACTGTACTGGACCACACAGATATAGGACATCACAGAAAGTTCTATTCAATCTAACTGCATTGCCATCAAGTCCATTTCCACTCACAGTGGCCATATAGGGCTAAGTAGAACGGCTCCCATGGCTTAGAAGACTCCATGGAAGCAGACTCCCAGTTCTTTTTTGACAGTGCGTCTGCTGGGGTCGGAACACCAAATGTTTAACGGCTGTCATCCAGGGCTCCTTTCCCATTAAGATGCTCACCCGCTGCCATCCAGCTGATTCTGACCCATAACGACCCGATAGGACTGAGTGGAAATGCTCCAGGGTTTTTGAGGCTTTACGTCTTTAGGAAGCCTGTGTCTATCTTTCTCCCTTAGAGTGACTTTCAGTCAGCAAGGCAAGGCTAAATCCACTATGCCGCCAGCATTCTTTTTTAACATTTTAAATTTAAGATGAGATTTAATATGTACAGTGAACCCTCGCCACTTCGCGCTTCGACTTCCGCGGCTTCACTCTATCGCGGTTTTTGCGTAACAGGGCATGCTCTGTCATTACTGCCACTGATTGGCTCATACTGTACACACTTGATGCCATAAATAATATAATAAATAATAAATGATAACTGTAACGTCCAAAATGTTTTACTGTATTTTCCCTTTTTCGTTTAATAAATTGGGTAATACGAGTGTAATGGTGACTAAAGGGTGTTTTTTCATGTCCTCGATGCTCTAACTACGAAAATATTTTATTTAAAAATAAGGAATCCTACTTCGCGGAATTTCACTTATCACGGTAGGGTCTAGAACCGATTAACCGCGATAAACGAGGGTTCACTGTAGTGTCAGCCTTTAAAAAAAATATATTAGTTTAACTTGGATAGTACTTTATGATTCTCCCACAATTGGAAGATTTCATTCATCTGTTGAATGCTAGAAAGAAAGAGGGGGCTTCCTGCTAAGAGTTAGTCTCAGAAACCCACAGGGGCAGTTCGATCCTAACCTATAGGGTCACTGTGAGTTGGAATCAACTCAATGGTAGTGAGCTTGGAGTTGGAGTGTTTGTATGCTATCCTTATCCCCATAATGGAGAGAAGGCATCTGAAATGTAGAGAAGTTAAGTGATGGCCAAAATCACATATCAATGTAAGAGGGAGGGGAGGTACATTCCAGTTTACTATGATCACAGTTTCAAGACCTGGTGCAAAAGCACATACAAAGAAATCAGACAAATGGAGTTTTGAGTCCCAGCCCTAGTACACACTCATCCTGTGACATGGAACAAGTATTTGGCTTTTCTTTTCTTTTTTTTAATCATTTTACTGGGGGCTCATACAGCTCTTATCACAATCCATACATCCATCCATTGTGTCAAGCACATTTATACATTTGTTGCCATCATCATTTTCAAAACATTTTCTTTCTACTCGAGCTCTTGGTATGAGCTCCTCATTTTTCCCCCCCTGTTTGGCTTTTCTTAATGATTTTCTCCTTGCATGAAAAGCTTAAATGTTCACGACAATTTCCTATAAGGTGGCATCAAGAACCAGATGGCATATGGGGTATACTCCCCGGCTGGGTCAGCAGCCCGGCCCCTGCACATTGTGTGGAGCTTTTCTTTTTGTTTTTTAATCTTAGTTTTAAAACATTTCTATTTTATATGCCACAAATAGAAGCAACAGAAGTGATTCATAATTTAGGAAGCTGATTTCAAGCATAATGACATTCTCAACTCTTACATATACATTCTCCTCCCAGCTGCTATATTTGTGATGCTCAGAACTGTTGTAAGAATTAAAAGAGAAATTAAATAGCACATAGGGTCGGACATGTGGATGTGCAATAAATGCCAACTCCCGCTACACCTCCCTGCTCTACCCTAACTGTTTTAAGGCTGTCTGGTCTCAACCTACGTTATCACATGATTTAGGAAGTCTATGATTCTATTCTGAATGGATAAATCGCACAGAAAGCTCATTTACATTCTGGTAGCGTAGCCTTTAGTTTCGAAAGAATGTATATTACATGTTATAATAGAAAACCATGGGAAGATAAGATTAAATGTTCAGAAATTTACTTTATAGTAAGCTTTAAGACTATATCTCTTGCTATATCGGTTATTTAGCTGAAAGGCAAATTCTCATTTCTTTTTTAAATCTTTGAGTTAGGAAAAAGTGACAGGATTACACTAATGCAGACATAATCCCCCCTAAGTTGGATTTGGTTTAAGATATCAAAGTTAATCTACATATTCTAGGTCAATGACATAATTCTGGGTCAGGATTTGTTGGACAACTTTAATTAAATTCATTTTCATTTTTCAAAATGATATTTGCACTGTATTGCTTCTGAAACAAAGACATGATGAGAGATGAGTCCATCCTTGTGAAGGCTAATGCTTTAGCATCTTCTGGCTTTAAGCATTCCACCCTTGGAAAGAGTTCACCTGAGAATAGGCTATAAAATGCAAATCTTACAGTTCTTGTCAATCACTTGCCCAAGGGTCACAATATCTGACATTTTGCCCTTTGGAAGCCATACAAGTTCCATATGCAACTTTTCGATAGAATCTGATACCAGCCCTGTAAAGCCTGAAGTGGGGCAGGTTCTATCCCAATTTTCCAGATGAGGAACTTGAGAAGCCAAGAGATTACATGACACAGATAATTATAAAACCAGGACTAGAATTCAAGGAGCCAAATTCTCTTCATCTGATGGTTTTTCTATTATCTAAATTACCAAGTCAAGTGAAATTGTTGTGCAGAACAAAGCACCTGCATTTGACTTTTAATTCAAAACCAGTATAGAATGTGGCCACAGGGGCCTTTTCCTTAAGAGAGACCAGGGAAATTGCTGGGGTTAGACCGGCAGTGTGAAGATATCAAACTTGATGAAGTTGTCTGGCTCCATACCTCCAAGATTGTGGTCGCTTCTGTTTGATTCTGAGTTCTTACTCATCAGTAGGAAGAGACACAGACAGGGTGCTTGTTGAGTTTGCAGATGGCATGAATTTGCAAGGGAGATTGCTGGGGAACAAAATCAGCATTGAAAAAAAGTTCTCCCGGAGTAATAATACAAATCTAACAAAAGGAACGTTTTATCTAGATAAATGTTAGCGCTGCATCTGGACAAAAATGCAACAAGCAGAAGTGCCCAGGAAACATTAAAACACCCATACACCCAATCACCCTTGGGTCAATTCTACTCATGGAGACTCCACATGGATGTGCATCAGAGTAGAACTGCACTTGGTAGGCTTTCCATGTCTGTTTTTACAGTGGTTGATCACCAAGGCTTTTTTTTTTTTCAAGGCAACTCTGGCTGGACTCAAACCTCCAGCCTTTCAGTTAGTTAGCAACTGAGGGCATTGCATTTGTACTACCCAGGGAGACTCCTGGTGAGTACAAGATGGACATTCTATTAGTCAACAGCGTGTGGTGGTGGATTCAGGGGAGAGGCCTCAGGAAGTTCAGTTCTTGGTGTGATTTGAAAGCCAATAAGAAAGACTGCAGCCCCAGAATGATTTAGTAAAGGTTTAATATCTGAACTCCTGAGGCCTCTAGTTTCAGACACTTAATAACCATTTGTTTCTAACCCTTTGTCGTTTTTTTGGTCGTAGGACTGTGGGAAGGCCACTTCTCTTTGTCTTGGCACCCTCATCAATAAAATGAGATGAATATCTACTTCACAGGATGGTCCCAAGAGATAATGCCATAAAAAGACAGTGAATATAAAACAAAAATAGTGAATATGAAGCACTGGGCGCAAAGCCTGGCCTGAAGAAAACAATAAGTAAACATCACTGTTTCAGGATTTGTATTAATCTTACCATTACCATTTAAAGCAGTGGTTCTCAAAAAATCTTACCATAGTGAATGATGCAGGGAGTGCGGAGTGGGGATCCAAAGCCCATTAGTAGGCCACTGGAGATCCCCTTGCAGATGGGTCTCGGGGAGGAGATGAGCCAGTCAGGGTGCGATGTAACAATGATGAGAAATACAACTTTCCTCTAGTTCCTAAAGGTTTCCTCCCGCTCCCACTACCATGACTCGAATTCGATCTTGCAAGACTGGCTAGACCAGAGGAGGTATACTGGTACATATAGGAACTGAAAATACAGGGAATCCAGGACGGATGAGCCCTACAGGACCAGTGGTGTGAGTGGCAAAACAGGGAGGGTAAAGGGAGAATGGGTAGGGAAGAGGGAACCGATTACATGGAACTGTGTGTGACCTCCTCCCTGGGGGACAGACAACCAAAAAGTGGATGAAGGGAGACGTCGGACTGGGCAAGATATGACAAAATACCCATTTATAAACTATCAAGGGCTCATGCGGGAGGGGGGAGCGGGGAGGGAGGGGAAAAATGAGGACCTAATGTCGGGGGTTTAAATGGAGAGAAAATGCTTTGAGAAACGATGTACAAATGCGCTTTACACAATTGATGTGTGTATGGATTGGGATAACAGTTGTATGAGCCCCTAATAAAATGTTAAAAAATAAAAAAATAAAAAATAAAAAAAAAACAAAAAAACTTTAAAACAAACAAAAAAAATAAATAAAGCAGTGGTTTTCAACCTATGGGTTGCGACCCCTTTGGAGGTCGAACAAACCTTTCACCGGAGTCTCCTGATTCATAACAGGAGCAAAATTCCAGTTATGAATACTTAGCAATGAAAATAATTTTATGGAACATGAGGAACTGTATTAAAGGGTCGCAACCTGAGGAAGGTTGAGAACCACTGACTTAGAGGAACAGCACGGCTCTCTCTAGTAGAGAATCATCTGACTCCTCAAACCCCACTTAGACAAAGCTGACAGGGACTGGGGAGGTGGAATGTCCTAACATTGATGTGGTAATGACTGTACAATTCTCCTTGATATGATTAAACTACTGAATTGTATTATATGTAAACTATATGTTGATAAAACTGTAGGAAAAAAAGAAAAACCTGATGATAATAAAAATAACAGCAGGTACCATTTACTGAATGCTTCCTCTGTCAGGTGTCCTATTGCACCTCTTTAATGTCATCTTTAAAGTCCTTTTTAATAGGAGTATGTGTCGTTATCAACATTTCCAAATGAAGAAATTGAAACTGAAACTCATAAAGCCAGTGAAGTGTTGAAGTCGGGTGTGTCTGGCTCAAAAGGATTTTCCCTTCCCCCTCCCTGACACTCAGAGCGAGATAGGACAATATCTAATGTGAAAGATGCACATTTCATTTTAGATGTGAAGATGTGGGAAATGTGAAGAGCGCTTGTGAGAACATAGCGTTGTTTTGAAATATTGGAAACCCTGCTAATGACAAGGGGGGTAATCAGTAAGTTACTTAGGACTGGTCATTACAGGGGACAAGAGTTTACCTCAACATAGACTTCTCTAGTGGAGTCATCAAAAGATGGAATGATTGACTTCAGAAACATCCACATAACCAGGTGGTAGGAATGTTACAAAAGTCACATTCAATGACCAGCCAAGCAGTTTTAATTGGGTGGCTTTTGAGGTCCTTTTAAAAACAAAAGAAAAGACACATAAAACGAAGGATCTATTTAGATCCATGCATACAGGGTGCACAGGCAAAAGAAATACGGACCGCGGAGGAATCTGACAACTTGCAATTGCTGAGAATGTGAGCAAAGGAAATGTGTTCGAGATGCAGCCATCGGGGTAAAGACAGCAAACCCCCATGCAAACCCCCCTGTTCCAGTGACTGAGCCACCAGTCTGCCAGAGAAAACCAAATGAGGTCCTATCTGAAGGTCTGTTTCAGTGCCTCACAGTAGGGCGTGGCATTGATTCACACGCATCTCACCACTGACAACCTGTGGGTCTTTTGTCAAGTTCTACAGTGAATGAATGCTCACTAAATTCTGCCTGGCTATTCCTGAATATAGATCCTGTTCCAGGATATAGGGACAAAGTTAACCCTCAGTAATCCCTTTTCAGAAGATTATAACCACACAGAAGAAAAGCTTCATGTAGACCATGACACTTCTACTTTTAAGCCAGAAAATATAATTTTTTAAAAGCTCTGCTTCTGAGAACTGATATCTGCTCATGGAAGTTTCTGAGTTTAATAAAGGATTAATCTTAAATGATGTTTAAGCTTCCTGTTGTAGTCCATCCTTATCTGTAGTTCAGTTCAAAGCATAATCAAGGCTAAGGTGCAGTAGTTCAGAGAGAGGGCTCCTCTGTCACTGTCTCTATATCCAAATTCTGGGTCATTACTAGTTGAAAGATCTTGCCAAGTTACTGAAAGCTCTGAGCATCCATTTCCTCATATGGAGATGATCACAATACCTACTTCAGAGGATCTAAAATCCCAAACCAAATCCACTGCTCTTGAGTTGATGCTGACTAATAGAGACCACTGTGGGTTTCTGAGACTGTAACTGGTTGTGGAAGTAGAAAGCCCAGCCTTTCTCCCATGGAGCTGCTGGGGGTTTCAATCTGCCGGTGGATCGCAGCCCGATAGGTAGCCACTACCCACCAGGGCTCCTTTCAGAGGGCATAAGAATGAATACGGAAAACTCGTACAGCACAGCATAGCAAGGAGCCCTGGTGGCACAGCGGTTGGGTACTTGTCTGCTAACCAGAAGGTCAGCTCTTCAAGCCCCAGCCACTCCGCTGAGATCTGACAGTCTGCTTCCATAAGTGTTGCAGCCTTGGGAGGCAGTTCCCCTCTGTTTTCTAGGGCCTCTCTGAGCCAGAACAATCTCCAAGCAACAGCCAACACAGCAAGAGTTACCTACGATTAATGTCCAGGCGAACTGCCCAGCCTGGCAACAGTCATAGCTGTAGGACCTTCTGGCTTAGGGAAGAAGATAAATTCAAAAGCCAAGTTCCAATAAAATTTTCCAGCTTCCATGATGGTCAAAATTACCAACAGCTTTGATTCACAGGGAGGAAATGTACCCAACTTAACTTAGGAAGACTTCCTATTCGAGAAAATACCTGAATTAAGTCTTCAAGCATGCATAGATGACAAAGTTCTGATGATATCTTTGGAATTATTGAGCTAAAACAGATTTTACCCAAAATGTTATCAAGTAAGATCCTTTCCAAATTTCCTGATTTTTAAAATAATAAACTACTCACAGATTAAAATAATTTGATCATGTGAATTGAGGCATGGAATTCAATTTGTCTAATTTCTAGCTAGCTATTGTCCAATGAAGATCCCAAGTGCTTCCATGATTTAGCACTCAGCTGCTAAGCAAAAGGTGAGCAATTCCAAGCCACCAGCCACTCGACAGGAGAAAGATGTGGCAATCCTCTTCCAGGGTTGGAAGAGCCCTCTGGAGCAATTCTACTCTATGACTTGAGTCTCTGAGTCAGAATTGACTTGCCAGTCATGGGTATGAGTTGTGTAATGATTTATGTGAACATATTTCTATTAAGAAATATTGTCTGAACAATTGAGGAACAAAGTCGCTTGAAAAGAGATACTGGAGCCCGCTGCCACAGCGCTGAAGGAAAGAAACTACAAAAGATGCTGCTTTAGAAATGGGAAAAGATCGAAAGGACCAACGAAGTCATCATCTTTACAATCCCGTGACATAGGTCCTCTGTAAGGACAGAAGCTATTAATAATTGTCTTTTTAGCCACAACTCCTAATGACAAACTGAATAATTAATTAATTGATTAACCTAGGAACAAGAAGAGATAAACTGCTCACTTGAAAAGCAGAGAATGATACATCATCTTTGAAAGAACTCTAATAATTACCAACTTATTTTAAGTGCATATTATATGGTGGCACTGTGAGTTAGGCATCGGGCTGCTAACCACAGGTCAGCAGTTCAAACCCACCAGACATTCCACAGGAGAAAGATGAGGCTGTCTGCTTCCAAGGAGATTTACAGCCTTAGAACCCCTAGGTAAGGTCTCGCTATGTGCTAGTTCCACTCTTTGCCGGTGGGTTTGACTCTGGGTTTTATATACGGCTGAACATGAATTGTCACAGTTTAATAGGAAACCAGTATTATTTTCATTCTCACTTTGCATATGCACTCACAGATTTAACAAATGTTTATTAGGGAATCTGCATTTCAGGCACTCTGGGCAGCTGTGGGTACAGAGATAGAAAGTTCTTGCTCCCATGGGGTTGAATTTTATGAGCGAGACATAACAGCAGGTACTACGTTATACAATTAGAGTAGTCCCTGGTAGGGCAAAAGGTTAATGTGTTCCATTAGTTATTAAAAGGTTGTAAGTTCAAGTGCACTCAGAGCAGCCTTGGGAGAAAGGCAAAAATCACATCTCTACCCTGATACACCCTGGTATTGTAGTGATTACGCTTTGGGCTGTGATCACAAAGTCAGCAGTTCGAAACCACCAGCCACACTTCAGGAGAAAGATGGGGCCTTGTGTTCCAGTAACCAGTTAAAGCCTCAGAAATTCACAGGGGAGTTCCACCCTGTCCTTCAGGGTGGCTATGAGCTGGCATTGACGCGGTGACAGTGAGGAGGAGGAGGACCCTGATACACACGAAGTGACCATGAGTCAGAGGCCACTCGGTAAAAGTGGCCAGTGGTCACACAGCATGCCATAGCACAGCATCTATGCGCTTCCTCTGCATTCCTAGGGACCCGTCTCTGACACTTGGGGGAAGCACAGCAAGGCAGGAAGAAGATGGGCTGGAATCCAATCTGAACCAAGTTCTCAGGCAACTCTGCGGGGAACCCTGGAGCTAGATTGGCCCTTCGGAGCAGTGAGAGGTAGGTCTAGGCATTCGGGGCTTTTTAGGCCAATGTTTAGATACAGGCTGCTCTGGAAAAGTCTCGTGACCTTGGGTGAGGTAGCTGTCTTCATGGAAAAGCAATTCCCAAAGAGGGCTGCCTGCTGAGAAGAGACATCTGCAATACTCCCAGTAGTAGACGATAAATCCTTCCACCTTAGTTAGTAGACTTATGATATTATTGTTTTAACGGCTGTCTGTTGCCCACCAATACGCAAGTGTCATAAGGCAAAGGTCGACCGCTATGTTCCATGGGCTCAGAACAGAGCACTTGTACATCACGATGCTAAGTCAATACCGAAGTGGTGCTGTCAGGTGCCACAGAGGCTGTCCCCATCCACGGCAGCCCTGTGCGCAACAGCACAAAATAGTGCCCAGTCCTGCGCCACCCTCATAGTCATTCCCGTGCTGGAGTCCAGTGCTGCAGCCACAGTTAGTCCATCTTCTTGACCACCTTCCTCTTCTTTGTCACCTCTCTACTCTACCAGGCAAACGTCCTTCTCCAGAGACAAGCCTCTCCTGACAACACGCTCAAAGCACGCACTTCTTCTCAAGCAGTCCACGGCACTGTCAATAGTCTTCTCCGGCGCCACGGGACAGATGCACTGATTGCTCTTCAGTGTTCTTTATTCAACGTCCGACTTTCCCTGCACAGGAGGCCACTGAAAACACCATGGCTCGGGTCAGGGGCATCCTAGTCCTGAAAGTCACATCCTGGCTTTTCAACATTTTAAAGAGGTCTTGTGCAGCTTGAGACTCCACCTTGGAGAACAGTTGAATAAACAAAACGAGCCGTTGTTTCTTGACTTACTTTTTAGATAAAACCCAGCTCCGCCCAGGTGCTGTTATGTGCATGATTCTGCAGGCCTACAGTGGCCTGCTACTTTCTGAACTGCCTCTTTAATGCCAGACACAATGCTCAAGCAAGGGTGCTTACTGCCCTAAGGGATCGTGCTGTCTTACTGTCCTGAAGTGTGCCCCTCTCTAGCAGAGACAGAACTGTGAAATGGCAAGAGTTGCGTGTTATTCTTTGGTATTTGAATCTCTGAGTTCAACCCAGAGGGTTCACAGTTTAAAAGCAATGTAACTGAATTTCCTTTCACTGCCTGCTGGGGTGTGTCATCTGTCACCCATCAAAACCAATGTCTTTGTAAAAGACTTTGGGAAACACATCTTAATGCCACTGAGCAGATAACATGTTAATTGTTCATTCATACATGAAAAATGCTCTAGGATTGTGCTCCTGTTTTTGGTGAGTCATTACTCACCTGTGCCATTCTATTGTCTACTTTTCACCAAAGTGATACTCTCAACGTCTCAAGCAACATCTCTCAGGGTTTAAATGCTTTTCAAATGGATTTTTCCCCCTCAGAATAATGTTTGCTTTTGTTTTGTTTTAAAATCTTGCTAACAAAATTTCCTTTGAGAGTATTATTTTATCTTAGGATTTTTTTTATGTTGTCATCATCTTTTTTTTT
>NW_022103898.1:40348019-40349468 GCF_000313985.2 Echinops telfairi | reverse complement strand
CCAGTTTAGTAGAACAGAGTGTTCTTGCATTGAGGGAGTACTTGAGTGGAGGCCCAATATCCATCTGCTACCTTAATACTAAACCTATATTGTATTAGGATTTTTAAAAAGACATTATGATTTAAAATTTTTAAGTATTTAGTTCTAAACCTATTTTTCAAATTATATTCTATTCTGGTAAAGCACTCATTTATATGCATATATAATGTGAAATAAAATGCACATACACTATTTTTTTTCAACTGAGTTATTTTTATGTAAATATCAGCCATCTAAGAGAACATGGGCACCATTCAGCTCCTTTTCCTTAAAATAGGTGCTGGGGTGGGGAGGGGGTTGGCAGTAATGCCTACCTATCCAGATTGTTTTGTGGATCAAACCCACCAGCCACCCCTCAGGAGAAAAATGAGGCTCTCTGCTCCCATAAACATTTACAGCCTGAGAAATTCTAGGGCAGTGGGTTTGTAACGTAGGTAAAACTGCACAACACAATGGCCAGAGTGTAAATCTGCATTTACTGTAAATGTACTGGCAGAGTCCACAAAGTTGTCACTTTTAGTGTTAACTAATCCCTCATCTTATTATTATTATTGGTTCCAACACTCACTGTAACTTTTATTCTTGAAGTACAGGGAATATTTTGGTCCCCACTGAAAACTTATTCTCTGATTCATGCTTCTAACCACTTTAGTACTGAGTGTCTGATTCTGCAGTAAAGAGAGAGAAGCTTCCACAAGTAAGAGTTGACAGCAGTGCTGAGCCACAGAGACAAAGAAAAGCAAGTCATTAGTCTGGGTGGGGGCTCAAGGGGGAGTCTCATCTTATTTTAAAAGCATTGATTTAGCCACTTCATTGTCCATTTTCAAAGGGAAATTGATAAGCACAGTACATTCATAAAAGCTATTCTATTAGTTTTCCTAAGAGGAGGTGAGAGACCTGAAGTTGGTTTCCACTTGTGCTAGTCTAGGTTGACTGCAGAAACAAACCCAGAGGCACTCATATGTGTATAAGAAAGAGCTTTATATAAAAGAGCAATTGTATGTTGAGAGACCATCCCAACCCAGTCCAGATCAAGTCTATAAGTCTGATATTAGCCCATGTGTCTGATACCAGTCTATAAATTCCTTTTCAGACTTGTGCAACACATACAGTGATGCCGAATGCAGGAAGATCACTGGCCAGTGGGTGGAAAGTCTTTTGGATACAGTAGCAGTGGAAGGATCTCAGTGCTGGCATGGCTCCTGCAGCTCCAGGGCTCCGGCTCTATCAGTGTAGCTCCATGTGGCTTGTCAACAGGATTATGAAACAGAGTCCATCCTGCCTCCAGGGAGGAAGACAGGAATTCCCAGAATCCTCAGGAGAAGGCCATGCCCTCACAGAGGCCTGAGTGACAGGCTAGATTCCACCCCTTCACTCAAGTGGACAGGAGATTATGTAACTGCCACACCA
>NW_022103898.1:40339009-40345629 GCF_000313985.2 Echinops telfairi | reverse complement strand
AAGATATGACAAAATAATAATTTGTAAATTATCAAAGGTTCATGAGGGAGGAGGGAGCGGGGAGGGAGGGGAAAAAATGAGCTGATGCCAGGGATTTGAGTGTAGAGTGGATGTTTTGAGAATGATGGGGGCAATGAATATACAAATGTGCTTTATACAATTGATGTATGTATGGATTGTGATAAGCATTGTATGAGCCCCTAATAAAATGATTAATAAAGAAAAGCCTAAGTTGTACAACCACCACTCATCCATCAATCCATTTGTCGGATAGTGGGGACTTGCATGTTGCTGCGATGCTTGAAGATATGCTCCCAGTAGTTTACTTTAAATGTCAGTAGGTTCACCCATAGTGGACAGGTTTCAGAAGAGTTTCCAAACAAGGAATAAAGGCTTGGGGATCTATTTCCAAAAGTTAGCCATTGAAAACCTATGGATCACCACAGGACATTGCTGTAGACAGGTCCTTGTTGTTAGATGCTACTCCATTGATTTGGACTCACGGTGATGCTGCGTACAACAGAATAAAGCACAGTAACATCCTCACAATTGTTCTGTTTGAGTCCATTGTGGCAGACACTCTGTCAATCCATCGTTAGCAGGTCATGAAAACACACAAACAAACAACAACAGAAAAGCACTCCCGTTGATTCAGAGGGACCCTGTAAGACAGGCTAGAACTTCCTCTGTAGGTTTCTGCAACTCCTTACAGGAGCGAAAAGCCTCATCTCTTCCCTTGCTGAGACACTGGTGGTTTCAAACGACTGGTCAGTAACCATCAGATTGATAGTTAGCAGCAGCCCAATTTGTATCCCTCTATGCCACCAGGGCTCTGTAGCAAGTTATTAGTAAGTCATTAGCATGGATCAATTGCAGCAGGAAGATATGGTGTTTGGTGAACTAGAAGGCTAGCAAGGGCTGGGTAACCTCAATGAGATGGGTCGGCACTACCTTCACCACGACAGACTTGAGCATATGAAGATGGTGCAGGTTGGGGGTGGACAATGTTTCTTTGTTTTGCTGTACATAGGTCCCAGGAGCTGGGGTCAATCCCACAGCATCTGTCTAGGTATCCATCTCTCTGTCTGGTATCTATCTCTCCGAGGTACACAGCAAAAGGTATGAGAATACTGCAACCTGAACCCTACAGCTCAGCTACTCTTGGGGCTCAGCTCCTTACAAAGCAGGGTGTTTCTATCTATACACACAACAGTCAATGCCCATCAAATGAGCCCCATGCTGGCCATTTTGGCTCTGCTCTGGATATCCAAACAGGTTTCCCACGTGTCTTTCTGAGAGGGAATTTCCTAAAAATTGCAGCTGGCCTCTACTACCCCAGATTTCCTGCACTCTCCCAGTCTTGTTTAGAGCCTTTCTTGCCTCTGAGGCAGAGGTGGGGGTGGGGTACAACTCCCAGAGTGTTCAGTCCATAACACGTGTCTCTAGGGGCCACTTTTCATTGTTTGCTCCTACCCTGCAAGCCCTGCCAACTTCAGTTTTCAAGCAGTCTGGCAAGTGATGATTCCCAAAGGGAAAGGCCAGTCTGTATCGAGCAAATACCTTATCAAACATTTTAGAGAACAAAAACTCTTGGCAGTCTTAAATATGTTGAGTACAATAAGTCAACATTAATTTTCAGAGCTCAGACTTGGCTGTCTAAACTAAACGCTATTACCTTCTGGAAAGGCCAAAAGGAACAGTCTAATGTCTAACCATTACCTTCTGGAAAGGCCAAAAGGAAGAGTCAATTGGGTTCTCTGAAGCCTGAGAAGAAACAAAGAATTGTTTTTGCAATAGAAGCTGCCGTTGTAGAACACATTTCTGCCTGTCATTGTAAATCTCTAGCACAATAAAGATATCGATTATGGTCAAATTTTCTTAATTGATATTGGCACATTCCACCTGACCATGTATTAATGGCACATATCATCTCACTTGACTCTCCTGGGAAGGTCTCAAAAAATAGTATGATTCTGCTCCAATTTTTTAAATGAAGAACTAGTCCAAGGAAGCTATACTAGTATGCTCAAGACTACATGGACTAGTGGCACTAGTGCAAGACTAGGAACCATGTATCTTTCTTCAATGTCAGTATTCTATCTCCTCCCCTGCCTACCAAAGGAGATAAATTGTGACCTATAGAATATGTTCATTTAAAAGCCTGGCCATTCAACTGCCATTGAGTTGACTCCAGCTCACAGCAAGCCTATACAGAGTTTCCAGTCTGGAAAATCTTTAAGGGAGCAGACTGCCTCATTGTTCTCCCCAAAAGAGTGACTAGTGAATTTGAGCCACGGACCTTACAATTAACAGCCCAACACCTAACCCACAGAGCTGATGTATCCTTAAATGTATAAGACCTCTACAGTAGTCGACTGTCTATACAGGTGCTTACCACCTGAATGCTTTATTTGTTTTTGCTATTCCTATTGGCGGCTCTTTAAAAATGTGTTGCCTGTTCAGGTCCATTAACAGGTTGCAATGCTATTCACATGCAAAGAAAACACTTATAAGAGTATTAGGTAAATAAACAATTTGATTCCACATCTAGGGAAGAGTGTATGCTGGTTACAAGTGGGTTTTAGATGGCTAGTGTACATTAAACAAGACATAGCCATCCATCATTGCTAAGCGAATTAAGTATTAATTGTGAAGTATAAAATTTCAGGAACTGCCTTTCCCCTTCACTGTTACAACTGTGTTCAAAGATTTGCCTGATTTCCTTCCTTTAAATGCAGTCTCTTAAATGCCGTCTCTTTAGTTGGGCTCTACTGCCCTTTGCATCTCTATATGAAAACTTAAAAAAAAACAACAAAGCCATCTAAATGATTCCACCTTGGAAATTCTAGCAATTTATTCCATCCACTAGCATTCAAATATTGTTCCTTCCTGTTTACGTTGGATAACCATTTTGCTTAGAGAAACTGTTTGTATTCCAAAGAGTTCTTCCTTTCGTACTCTCCACCATGTGCAGTCAATTAAGTCCCAGTAGGATGGAGGGGCTTTCACTTAAACTACTGCACTGCCTGGGAAGCAGCGGGGTTGACATTTAGTTTCTAAACACTGTTGGGCTTGATGGGCACAATTTCTTCTCAAGGGCTTTAGCACAGACTGCATCCAGTTAGACAAGGCCCCACCTCTAACTTGGCAGCGAATCAATCATTGTAGTGTTTTCTTTAAAGAGCACAATCATTCCTACTCATATGATTGTCTTTATTTGCTGAAGATGCAAATATGCACCTGGACTTTTAAGAGGATGCAACAGTCAGAAAAGTCTATATAAAATTTCCTCAAGCACAATAAAACTGAACCCAAACAGATGCCTGGAAAACAATCAAAATCATTACAGTCACATGGTAAAAAAAATTATTTACGTGTATTTTAGTGAATGTTTTGTTGTTAGTGTGGTGTTATGAAACTATTCAAGTCAACTTTAAAAGATGCACAGTAGTATAATACTTTATGATTCCTTTTAGAAAGTGTTTCTTAAATCTGACCACTAAAATGTATTTCTTCGTGGTTTTCCATACCTTTTTCAACATATATGCCTGTGTTAGTTTAGGTCGGCGGTTCCCAACCTATGGGTCGTGACCCCTTTGGGGGTAGAGTGTCCCTTTCACTGGGGTTGCCTAAGACCATCAGAAGACACGTATTTCCAATGGTCTTAGGAACCAAGACACTGATCCTCTATCCGTCTCCAGGCGAGTCTGCCCACACGCAGAACTGCTGATCTGGTAGAAAGAAGCTCTCTCAACCTTTGCACTGACATTGGCTTTTTACGCACACTGTCGCAAAATGTACCAATGTAGTTTACTGTTGTTACGTTAAGACTGTTACCCATGCCATACCATGCTTCAGGACAAAATTTCATTTATTTGTTATTAGAAATAAATATTCCACAATATATAATTACATATTGTTTTGTAATTAATCACTATGCTTTAATTATGTTCTATTTGTAACAATGAAAATATATTCTGCATATCATATATTTACATTATGATTCGTAGCAGTAGAAAAATTAGAGTTATAAAGTAGCAATGAAAATAATTTAATGGTTGGGGTTCACCACAACATGAGGAACTATATTAAAGGTTGAGAACCACTGGTCTAGGTAGACTAGAGAAAAAAATCCAGAGAGATGCATTTGTGTATAAGAAAGAGCTTTATGTACAAGAGCAATTGAAGATTGAGAAAACTACACTGTGGATCCAGTGGGAGTGGAAGCATCTCAGTGCTGGCAGGGTCTCCACAAGGCTTCTTCAGCTCTGAAGCTCTGGCTGCCATCAGCCTGTCTCCATGTGGCTTAGCAACAAGAATGTCTTGTAGGGACTGAGCATGTGCCCTGCCTCCAGCGAGCTATATAGCTCTTTAGCACCTCTTTAGCCAAGTGAGGTCATCAAGCTGCAACCTGATTGACAAACTAGACTCCCACCCATTCACTCTGAATCCTCAAATTGACACCAGACTCTGTAACTACCACAGACCACCCTTGTTAATTTGACACTATCACATAACTCTTTAGCCATACATAATTTTCAAACAATCCATAATAAAATCATATCTATACCTAATAGGATAAAACTAAAATGCATTCAAATAAAAAATGTGCCACCCTCATTTAAATACAACATTCTATCAGTGAAAAGTACAAAAATATTATGTGAAAACCTACACCTTAATCCTATAATGCTATGAATATATTTCCCCACCTATGAAAGTTTGTAAGCCAACCACTTCATGCCTTTATCCTTCCCAGTGTCTATACTGCCCACTAACATCAACCCAATGTTCTGAGGAGACAATCATATTCTTTGATATGAAGAATCTTCATTCCAGTTGGAACCTTGTGACATCCGCATCCATAAGCAAAATCAAATCAGGACAGGCCATCCATAAAGTCTGCAGCAATATGCACCAGTAGGCTCAAATATCTTCTCTTATCTGGTCGGATTCTGGCCAGCTCAATATGGGCTGCCTCACTTAGCTTCACCAGGGTGCCCATTGGTCGCCTTGGCTTTAGACCATGGCCCCATCACAAATTCTCAACAACCCTACCCCCATTGTGCTAGGTCATGAACTTCAGACCAGTCAGCCCACTCTCTCATCTTCTCCTCTAGTTCCTGTAAACCAGGTCAACAGGTTTTAGTGGCTAGACTCAACCTGTCTCTTTAATGCTGCCTTCCTCTCATTTCCACTCAGCAAGTGGATCCAGGTGGTCACCTAACAAGCATTTCAGCTTTCCCACAGGCTCCCTTTAACAGTTTAGTCCTAGAACAGAGAGTTTTCTTCATGGTTCCAGATTTGTTCCAGTTTCTGACATAACCTCTAGTTCAAAAATCCAAAGAGTTCCTTTTTTCTTCAATCTGTCAACAATCCCTAGGCAAGTCTCTTGGAATGCAAATGTCCTGAGTACTCCAAAGCATCGGGTGGGGCTTATCTTTTCAGAGCCTTCTTTGCAGGTATGTCCTAAACCTATTTAGAGATTCCAATTTTAATGGCTCAAGGTAATTGGGCTTACAAGCTCTCTATTTTCATACTTCCCAATAATCATTTCTATAAATCCTTATATCAACAAAAATAAACAAAGTAGAATCAGATACTAAAAACTCAATTCTTAAAACAGTCCATAAGTATAATCCTTATCTAAACTATGCTTCTTCTCTAAACTATTCTATTGAGACAAAATATGGCATTAGTCCTCTGATAGAAAGCCAGACTTTCTGTCAGTCATTTGGACCTTCTGTCAGCCATTTTCTCTAAGCAGCTCTGAGAAATTCAAGGGGCAATTTCTACCCCGAGCTCAAAATATACATTAATCACATTCATTTTTGCCATTTCACACAGAAATAACCAAAGCCCACATCCAAACAAAATAATCAAAACTTTAAATTCCCATATTCTTTCCAGTAAACTGCATGGACATATCTGATCTCTGGCTAGTCATAGAAGAAACACTACCATGAGGAACACTACTATGAGGTCAAGCAAACATCCACTTTCCATCTTTATGATTTGTTTCTTTAGTACCCCACTCCCAAGGTTCCATAATGTGTTAGTCCGGGTAAACTAAAAAAACAAATCCAGGGAGACTCATATGTGTAAAAGAAAGAGCTTTGTGTCCAGGACAAATTGAATATTGAGAAAATGCCCCAGCCCAGTCCAGATCAAGTCCATAAGTCTGATATCAGCCCATATGTCTGATACCAAACTATAAATTCCTCTTCAGACTCATGAAACACATGCAATGATGCTAAATGCAGGACGATCACAGGCCAAGGGGTGGGAAGTCTTGTGGATCCAGTGGCAGTGAAAGCATCTCAACACTGGCAGGGGTCTTCCCATGGCTTCTCCAGCTCCAAGGCTCTGGCTGCCATCAGCCTGTCTCCATGTAGTTTGTCAACAAGAATATCTCGCAGGGACTGAGCATGTGTCCTGCCTCCAGTGACCTATTTATCACCTTGGCACTATTGACAGGCTAGACTCCAGCCCTTCACTCTGAATCCTCAAATTGATACCAGACTATGTAACTACCACAATGCCTAAAATAACTAGTTTGTTAGGTAATCTATAAAGAAGATGTATAGTTTATATTAGAGAAAGACAAAAAATGTTTTACA
>NW_022103898.1:40337236-40338412 GCF_000313985.2 Echinops telfairi | reverse complement strand
AATACAACTGGAGAGGGGCTGCCCCCTCAAAGTAGAGTCAGCCATAATGCTGTGGATGGAGGAAGAATCCAGGATCTTTATTTGCTGATAGAGCAGATCTCAAAATTAGGAAAAACAGCTGTTCACATCTGTTACTAATCAGAACATAGACTGTAAGAAGTATGAATCTGGAAAATTCAAAGGCATCAAAAATATAATGAAATGCATACAAATTCAATATCCTAGATAGTAGTAATAAACAGGTATTGACCATTTTAAGTAGGGAAATCATGTGGCTTACTATGGAGGGAATGAAAAATTCAAGAATAGCCTGACATTCATCTTCCAAACGAAAATTTCAAGATTTATCTTGAGGTATAATGCTGTCTGTGATAGGATAATATCAACATGCCTACAAGGAAATCCATTTAATACACTTGTCATTCACATTTACCACCAATCCCTAAAAGTAGGAATGAAGAAACGTAAAACTCTACCAACTTCTGCAGCCTGAAATTTATCCAACAAGTAATCAAAATGCATTGGTAATTATTAACCATTGTAATTCAAAAGCTGGAAACAAAGAGAGAGGAAAGTCATTGGAAAATATGTTCTTGGTGATAGAAATAGAGTGAGAGAATGCATAATAGAATTTTACATGACTAACAACTTCTTTATTGCAAATATCTTTTTAAGCAACATACATGGTGACTGTCTACATGAACATCACCAGATGGAATATACAGGAATCAAATAGACTATGACTATGAGAAGTGCTGATCGAGAAGTTCAGTGTTATGGTCAAAACAAGGTCAAGAATCAGCTGTGGAACAGACCTTCAATTGCTCATATGTCATTTCAAGTTGAAGTTGAAAGAAATTAAAATGAGTCCATGAGAGCAAACAAGCAAACAACCCACCTTGTATTTATCCCACCTAAATTTTGAAAACAGCTCAAGAATAGACTTGACACACTAAACACTTAACAAGTTGTGGAATGGCATCAAAAACATCATACATGCAGAAAGCAAAAGGTCATTAAAAAGAGGAGAAATAAATAAAAAGACAGGAAAGAACAAAAATGCTCAAAGTGTATGTCAAGAAGGACTCTAAAATGTGTTATATAGTGTAGCTAAAACAAATGGAAACAAAACAGCTAACCAGAAAAGTCCAAAAGGCAGCTTGAGGAGAAATTATG
>NW_022103898.1:40333467-40335582 GCF_000313985.2 Echinops telfairi | reverse complement strand
CTTCATCTATCTCCCACCGACAGCTGGCAGTTTTGAACAATGCAAGTCAACTCCTAGTTTGCGTGGGAAATTATGGCTTTTGAAAAGAAAAAGGACTCTTGGTGAAAAGCCAGCTCCACCAGAAACCATCATTAAGGTTTTCTTGTCTTCAGGATGCTGTAGGTATAAAAATATATATCAGTAGGGGATGAAGTACAACATAGTGAGGCAGAAGGTGTGTCTTTTGACTTTCTGCAATAATGTATTCATTGCTCTGTGGCAGATACCCTCTTCTGTGTCCCATCCATAAACTACCGCTTCAGGCGGGCAGGGAGAGTAACAGAAGCGATGTCCTGCTAGCATCATGACAATGGCACCCAGGATGTTTCCTGGTACTGTTTCCAGGTTACTACCCCATTCAATGTAGGCTTCAAATTATTTTATTGGGTTTCAGTATTCTTAGCTGCAAAATAAAATTTTTAACAAATTTAACTTAAAAAAAAGTACAGAAACTCAAATGTTTTATTGCTTTTTTGCGGGGTGTGAGACAGCACTTTGCCCTGTTGAATCAAAGCAAATAATGTTATAAAGTAATTTCCAGATTTATAACTCAACCCAGAAGGTTGATGCTAACGGGGAAGGCTTCAGAATTAGATGAAATTTTCAGTTCAAACAAATAGAGCCACTACGTGTCCCCTGCCTCATACATCTCCAAATTTAACTTGAAGCCTGTTCTCTCCTTCCAGATGGCTAGTGGGGGAGAGGGGGTGGAAAACTAGCAAGCAAACTCCGAGGAACACAGTGCCTATGTAGTCAATGATGTCTGTCTCCCAACCGGGCTGTAGGGAAAGAAGCTTAGCATTACCAAGCAGAAATCACCAAGGTAAATAACTTATAAATATGTGGAAAATTTTAACACTTTACGATTCTGCCTCCATAAAACAATTACTTAACTACAGTAGATACATTTTCCCTTAAACTATATGTTGGAATGAACTTCTACCACCAACAAAAAGGCATTTGCCTAGACTGTAAAAGCTACCTCATCTCCGTTTAAACCAATAGTCCTTACCTTCGCGGGGATGGTTTATGTTCCCGCATTCCAGAGAAATAAATTGTCTAACAAAAAATGACTCTCCACAATAAATAAAAGTTTCCTAGGACTTTATGGGATGGCCAATCACTTCTGTTATTTTCATGGACATCCTCAGGGAAAAGATGTCTTGGATATCATTGGAAAGGTATCAAGCACCTGTCTGAGAGTGCTGAATAAGGATGAAGATGTATGAAGGGAAAGAGCCAGGAAAGAAGATAAGGGAATCGGAATTTTTTTTCCACCTTCAACACTTTTTTATAACAAAAAGTAGTTCATGAAAATATTAACTAGTTGCTGTCAAGTTGATTTCAATTCATGGCAGACCCATTTGTTTCAGAGTAGAAATGCACTCCATAACCTTCAAGGGCTGTGATCTTTTGGCAGCCATTCTTCCAAGGTGTCTCTGGGTGGGTTTGAACTGCTAACCTTTCGGTTAGTACTGAAATGTTTAAGTGTTGGGGATAGCCAATGTTTATCTTTGGGGGAGAAAGTTTCTGGGTGATTGCTAATGTAGCATCTCTACAACTAGCTGTTGGTTTCCTGCATGTGTTTGCCTTCTAAAAACAGTTATAGAACTGAAGGTCGGGATCTAGCCCAACCAAAAGCAAGCCCAGTGCCATCGGGCCAATTGCAGAAATCCTGCTTCTGAAGCTACAAATCTTTACCCAACTGCACCACCAAGGTTCCTTACTGTATGTAAATTATATATTGATTTCAAAAGCTGGGATTCCAGTTTCTCTATGAGAGAAAAAATTCCCAGCATCCCTTTTTATATATCTTCTGAAGTCTTGTGCTTTAGTAAGTTTATTTTCCCTCTGAATTACTCCTAAAATTGTGCAGCATAAACGTTGACCTGCCATTTTAATGATTGACTCACCTTTAATCTAACTAATAAAAATCATCATTAATATCAGTAGGCTTCGCCATGCATGCTTGGACCTGTGGTTGGTGCTAAAAAGTAAAGACTAATGTAAAAAATAACAATAATAATCAAAAGACTAATGTAAAGGAAGAAGGAAAATATAATAAAGACCTAATCA
>NW_022103898.1:40329185-40331843 GCF_000313985.2 Echinops telfairi | reverse complement strand
ATGATTAGAACCCACCTAATAGCACCGTGGAAGAAAGGCCTGGCAGTCGGCTTCTGTAAAGATTTAAAACAAACTCACTGCCATCAAATCGATGCCGACTCATAGTAACCTGATAGGGCAAGGTAGAACTGCCCCTTTGAGTTTCTGAGGCTATAACTTTTTAGGCCAATAGAAAGCCCCATCTTTCTCCTGAGGAGCAGCTAGATGGTGATTTGAAACTGCCGATCTTGCAGTTAGCAGCTCAATGCATAACCACGTGCCAAGCAGGCTCCTTTTGAGGTCTTAAAGTTTACACCCTAAAAAGCAACCTATGGGGCAGAGTTCTGCTCTGACACACATGGAGTCACCAGGAATGACCCTCGACTCAACAGCAACAGGTTTCTTCTCAGACAGATACATCTTCATTTCAAAGCTGTCGGCGAAATTCTGTTCTAACAAATATTCGCTACAACCTAATATTTTCTACTCCTCCAAGTTGTAATAGACTTAGAAGCACACACCAGACTTGCTAGCAGCTGAAAGCGTTTTGAGTGTGTGCCCCTCTGTATTGACAAAGGTCCATAGGTTGCACGGCCACGGTTAACTGACACCTGGGATATTGGATTTGCTGCAACATGTAATTGTTCTCAGCTATTAACACAGTGGTTATTTTTCATTGTGCCACACAGCAAGATACAAAATTAGAGAATCTCAGGCTTTTCCTTCTGTTTCCATGGACACGGGTTTATAATTTTATCTGGAAGCAAAATCTGTCACTCTCATTAAGTCTGTTCTTGGAGCTACTTAGCTAACAGCTTGGACTAATGCAGTGAAATAATTAGGAGCCAGCAAAGAAAACACACAAAACGACAGGAAATGAGCTTCTTCCTAACAACTGGAGGGAGTTGTAGAGGGATCCCTGGCTTGGGAGGGGCATGAATCGAAGGCAATAAAGTATTGAATGAATGCGGGTGTTATGGGGCATTGGATGGAATCTCAGCGTGCACCTTGGGTCTAGTTTGCTTTTTAAACCAGAGACAATAGAATTAATGTGTCTTTTAGGCATAATGCACTCTTATGGTTATTAGCACTATATCTACCTCCTGCTGTTTCTTACACAGCTATGGGACGAGATCCCCTGAAGAGTTTCCAGAATCCTGCCATCAAAATATTTACCAGTTAACAAATATTCACAATTATCTTCAAATTGACTTTTTACCCTTGCCAACTACTTCATAGGTGTTGGGTCACAGGAATTGGGTCATACTGTTCTTTTTATATAAGGCTTCCTAAAAGGCCTTGCCCACTATGAAAGATACAAAGCCCAAGAACCAAACTCCTTGCCGTCGAGTGGATGCCAGCGCATCCCACCCACAACAGTTGAGTCAATTTCTGCTCACGGGCACCCTGACTAGGCTTTCTGAGACTAAATCTTTGTGGAAATGGATAGCCTCATCCTGCAGGTTAGCAGCCCAATGCTTAATCCATGGCACCACCAGGGCTCCTTTGAAGGACATTGGTGTACTACATTTGACATAAAGAGCTAGATTTACCTTTGTTTATAAAGAAAGATAATGTATTCAAATATATACAAAGTTATGAAGGAGCGATTAAATTATAGCAAATCATTCCAGAAAAATGAAGACTTTTGATAATTTACTAGCATCGATAATGCAAATTAAAATGAATAAATGTGTGTACTACATATGATCGTGTATTGTTTGGTGCATTACTCAGTCATAGCCATGTTATGAGTTCCTGCATGCAGACAATCACATCTGATTCAGTCAGACCCGTCCACCAGAGTCTTCGTGATTAGCTGAAAGTCAGCTAACTTTTCTTCCACTTGTAAAATATGTTCACTTTTGTAATACACCAAACCTAATGGCAGAACAAAACCCATCATATTCATAATCCCCTTGACAGTAGGATATTAGAGTGTGTGTACACCAGGCTAGCGGGAGAGCAGGCAAGGATCTTTGAAATTAAATCTTCACCGTTGAAACCATACCTAGATGTCATTGTCAAATCAGATACGAAGCCATCTGAGCACAATGATATCTTTTGATCAAGAGTAGGCACTCCTGTACATATTTTGATTAACAGTGGACATAATTATCATCCCAGACTTTCAGTGTTCATGCAGGGACCTGTGTGTCCATTTTCAGTAGAAAGGTAAGTGCTTAATGGAAGGCAATGCTGTTCAGATAAAGGTTTTAATTTATTCTCCTGAGAACAAAAATCATCTCCCTATAAATTCAGTAAACCCTGCAAAAACCAGAACCCGTATAAGGTGAAACTGGTAGGGAAAAAACAAACCACACTCAAAATCCGACTCATTAAGTCAATTCTCACTCTCAGCGACCCTACAGCACAGTGCAGAACCACCTCTGTGGGATTCCAAGAATGCAACTCTGGGTAATAATGATAGATAGATAGATAGATAGATAGATAGATAGATAGATAGATAGATAGATAGACAGACAGACAGAGGCCTCATCTTTCTCCTCAAAAGAGAGCTGGTGGTTTCAAACTGCTGATCTTGCTGTAGCAACCAAAGGTGTAACCACTGTGAGAGAAGGAAAACGACAATAAATTCACTAACAGATAGCGATGGACAAGTGGTGAGACTGCACCAAGGCAAAGGTGGAAACCTTGTAAGACCCTGAGAAACAAGGC
>NW_022103898.1:40325756-40327992 GCF_000313985.2 Echinops telfairi | reverse complement strand
TCCCTGAGGAGAAGCCACATGGACCTACCCCGATGCAGCCCTAGGTGCTGGAGCAGCTGTGTGGAGACCCCTACCAGTGCTGAGATGCTGACACGCTCAGTGGTTCGGCTTTCCTCCTGCAGTCAGCATCATTGTGTGTGTTTTTGCAAGTTTGAGGAGGATTTTGTAGATCGATGTTGGACATATGGGCTAATGTAGGACTTATGAGCTTGGACTAGACTGGATTGGAATGCTTTCTTAATGTATACTTACTGTGTATATAAAACTCTCTCTTATATATACAAATGAGTTTCTGTGGATTTGTTTCTTTAGTCTACAAGACTAACACAGTATCTCATGCTGATCAATTTTCTCTTACATACAATCTGTTGATTGAAGCTCTAGGTTCCAAAAATTATTTGATCCATCACCCTCTTTTCAGGGGTGGGGGGGGGAAAGCACTCAGCAATGGAAATCAACTGACAATGAAAAAACGGTTGCACTGTCACCCATAATTCAGGAAAAAGTGTGGATATTGATTTTTCTAATCATTCCAGTACCATCACCCCAAGAGGTAGATCCCTCACTTTGGGAAACACTGATCTAAACAGTACAATTCTCTCTCAGTCTACATTGCCACCACATATATCAGGTTTCAAAGCTCATGAAGCATTATATTCAGGACCTATCAACAAAAGAGAAAAGCCAGGAGTAGAGCATATCCTTTGGGCCCCAAGATCCCTGGGCATTGATTACCCTTCGCTCAGGAGAAAGTTAGGGCACACAGAGGAGCGCAGAGAATTAGCAACAGTAGAACCAGGAGTCACGGCATAAGACAGGGCGGTAGACTTCCCAGTCTGCAGAGCAAATGAAGCCGTGTCTGGACCTAGGGGCCGGGTTGTGGAGTGTGGTGCCTCTGGACACTTAATTGGGGGAACTGGGTTCGCTGACCCACGGAACTGGAGCTTAGTGCCTTCAGATTAAGGCTTTCAGTAGAGTAGCATGCCCTTTTGGCATTGGCAGTCTTAAAAGACCTTTGCAACATAGCCTTAGCAAGGCAATGACTGAGAGACAAAGAAAGGCCTGTCTGAAGCACAGCTGAGAAGAAACTGCCCTGAGTGAACAGCTGTAGCCTGAGAATTTCTCACCTAAATTGTATACCTGACTTGTTACTTCTTAACACACACCCCCTATTAGACCCCCTAGAGTAATATGCTCATATTCATGAGCATCATCAGTGAAGTGTGTGTAGCCATTGCAATGAATTGTAGAACCCACCTAAAAAGTAGAGAGCTGCGGGAGGGACCATTGGTGTCAGAATTGGTAGGAAAATGGAAGCGGGGCCTGGTCTGACACCTTGGGCAATGCTGATGTGAAGCCTGATTCTCTGCATCACACACCATGTTTTGTTTTTTACAAAAGTCAATTAGCATAACACAGTTTACAAGGTTCTACCTACTACTTTGGTGAGTAGTGACTTAAACTCTTAAAGCTCATGAGGGGCTATCTAAGGTGCAAACATGAGCTCTCCTCTTCCGGAAGGAAGGAAGTAGAGTGATAGAAATGGAAATATATGGAAACAACATCAGTCTCCATAAGCCCAAGACCAGAAGAACTAGAAGGTGCCCAGCTATCAGGTTCGAGATATAATGGAAGAGAAATGTAAAACAAAGTTCAAAATCATAAGAGATGAGGCCTACTGGTCAGATAAAGTCTGGTGGGATCCCAAGACCACGCTCCTTCATCACCCTCCAGGTCTAGAAATTAAATGACCTCCTGGTTCAGTTTTCAGCCAAAAAAGTAGGCAGGCCTATAATGGGAACAATAGCAATAGGGTGATAGACACCTTAAAATAATCAACCACATAAGATCAAGGGCAGCATTGACTCAAGGACAGAGCGAAGAGGATTAGGAAAGAAGGAAGAACAGAAAGGAAACACAAGGTGGAAGTGCAGTAAGTGGTGCTACATTGAAGGGATTGCGTGGGGTGAGTTGAAACAAAATGTGAATGAATCATTGAATGCAAAACTGATGGCCTGCTTTGTGAACCTTCACCTATTTTGTAAGAAAAGGGATTTTAAAAAAGAAAGAAAACAAGGGTTCATGACGGAGAGGGTAGCGGGGAGAGAGGGAAAAAAATGAGGAGATGATACCAAGGGTTCAAGTAGAAAGCATATGTTTTGAGAATGATGAGGGAAACAAATGTACAAAAGTGCTTGACACAATGGATGTATGTGTGGATTGTGATAAGAGTTGT
>NW_022103898.1:40315532-40325465 GCF_000313985.2 Echinops telfairi | reverse complement strand
AAAGAAAGAAAGGAAACGAAAGAAGCTGGTTGAATGTGTTTGAATGGGGCAGTCGAGATGCAGGAGGCAGAGACAGTCAATTTAGACAGATTGAAAACTTACTAAGTTTTCATTAAGGAAGTACAAGTAACCCTTTAAGTTATAACTTGAATGACATAAACAAGACAAGACAAAAGAAAGACTGGGAGCACAAGTTTCCAGACAAAGGGACCCACTGCAAAGGCTTGCAATAGAAATAGCTTTGATACGTTCTAGAAATATAAAGGTAGGCAGTGAAGAACTTCAATGCAGGATAAAGAAAGGAAAGTGGAGGTCAGTCTATGTGGGACAGGTACATTCTTGTAGACCAAGCAACAATATAAGTATTTGTGCTAGGCATGATTGGCAACCATTGAAGGGGTCATTTGAATTACTGTAGTGTGGTGTTGTTTTATAATTACTCTGGATCCTGAATTGTGAATTGTATTTGATAGAATTTCATCTCTATTTATCTATTACAATGGTAACAAAAATGCATAACGAGTCCTAGGAAAGCAATCAAACATTTTCAATTTCTAGTATTTATTTTTTCTTTACAATGTGCCTTTAATTAATAGGATATATTTCTCTATGGCATAAATCCTGTTAATAGACATTTCTGATAAAAACTTAAAAGAGAGCACTCAAGGAAATTTTGAAAGCATTTTTCTCCACCTGCTGTTATTTTAAAAGATCCCCAAAATGTGTAAAATGCACCCCCCCCCAAAAAAAGATGTGTAAAGCCCAAACTTGTCCCTCATCATAGCTGTACTTTTTCCTTCATAGATACTGAGATAGTTTATTGTGCCAGCCTGGCCGATAAACACAAGTGGGATTAACTGGGGGGCAGAGGGATGAATGACTTGGTGAGTCTCGCCTTTCTTGTGTCTCACTCTTTGATCATCGGACCAGTGTGCGGCTGCCTTGCTTGTCCTATGCCTCAATTTAAAGGCTAGCCTGTGGACTGTGTCACTGTAAGTTGAGGCCCCTTTAAGAGATCGCTGGAGCTGGGGACTTGCAGTTGGTGACCTGGCTGACAGTTGGTGACCTGCCTTCTGATTGGCTGCTGTGCTGACATAGCCTAGCTCGCTCTATAAATAGAGGAAGATCTGGCAGCAGACAGGACTTGAAGGACTGCTAGTCTCTCACAAGTCTCTCACGGGAGTGAGTTGAATTGAGCCATTTGTAGTGCTTTATAATTTAACTGTTTCTTTCTTGTATTATATATTTATCTGTATATGATTTAACAGTTCATTTCTTGTTATATATCTAATTATCTTTATAAATAAATATGTTAAATTATCAGCAATTTGGTTTTGTCTCTTTAGAGAACCCTGTCTAACACAGATACACTCAGAGTTACCATTTTAGGGTTGCTAAAGAATATCAATATGATGATAGTACAATGGGAAAAAATTTTATAATATGGAAAGTCAATATGAAAGAATTATTTTCCTTTTAATGGACTATTCTGAATATCCAATCCAGTTTTTCCCGGTGTATTTTGGTGTGCATGAACATGTACAAGGAAACTCTTCAAAACCTCCATCATTTTACCTTTTTTTTTTTTTTTTTAAGTAGCTAAGAGTTTTTAAATAGCCAAGCAAATTACTTTGCTGGGCTGAAAAAAAAGAAGAAGAAGAAATGAATGAACAAATGAACCAATATGAGTAAATTTCAAGAAACTCCTTTGTCTAAGCATAGAGAATCGAAAATATACATTTTTAAAACTTAAAAAGTCACTTGGGGACACAAGTAATTCTTATTCCAGTAATATCAGACTAGGTAATTAGGACAAACTTAATGATTTAATAACCTTTCCTGGAAGGCACTGAAGAACTAGCTTAGCCCTGAAGAAGAACAAGCATTCAGAAGGCAGAAGCCCTAAAAGAGAAGTTCTGCATTTGAGGCCACTTACCTTGGGGACATGTGCCAATTCTAGAGAAAGTGACTACTAAGAACTGAGAATTGAGCTGGCGTGCTCTTTGCAATCTTCAGGATCTTGCAAAGAGGTGCCAGATGAAAATGTCTTGCTTTGTGTAAGCATGATTAAAAGCACTATATTTTAAGGTTGAAAGAGGAGTGGACGGACCTTGAAAGGGTTGCTCTTTGCTTCTGTGTTGCCTCCACACCTCAAACTTGCCATATTGTCAGCCCAGTCAGAAGCCTGGCAGAATCAAATGTGAATCCCAATACCCAAACCAAACCCACTGCCATTGAAACAGCTCTGACTCACAGTGACACTACACAACAGAATCCTTCCTTAGGGACTTTGAGATTGTAAATCTTAAGAAAGCATCAAAATAAAGAAGGAGCAAGCAGCTTCAACTTTCCTCTGCGAGTGACTGGTGGGTTTGAACCCCTGATCTTGTAGGTCTATATAACAAATCCCCTATAAGCATGCAATGAATGAATGTAACAGATTGGATGAGAAGGAAAGGAAATTAGTGAACAGAGAGCATAAGAAATACTCAGAATGAAACTAGATGAAAGGATGGGAAAAGGCCTATCTGATAGAGTGAGCAACTCTAACACAGTTAATAAGATCCATGAAAGAGATAAAAGACAGCCCAATCTGATCCCACCACACCGAGGCAAAACACTAAGGGCGTGCAAAAGAACAGCAAGGGGAACAGAGCAATGAAGGCCCGGGCATACCAAAAATAGACTTTGGGGCCAGGGCTTGGGACCCCATCAGACTCGACCAGAAAACACTCCTAAAGGCCAACAAAAAGTCCTTGAACTAACTATAGGGCTTTCTTTTTTGTTGGTGTTGTTTTGGGGTTTTTATTGTCATTGGCTTTTTGTTGTTGTTATTCTGTTTTCTTTTGTTGCTTGGTTTTTCTCTGTCTTGTTTTTGTGCATGTTATTATCTCCACAGGTCTGTCTAAATAAAATAGGAGAGATGAACAATCTGAAGGAGAAAACAACAGAACCAATGGTTCCGGGGGGACATGGGAGAGGGGGAGGTGGGGGTAAAGGAAGCGGTGTTAAAAAACCCAGGGACAAGGGAATAACAAGTGATCCAAATTGGTGGTGAGAAGGGTGTAGGAGACCTGGTAGGGCGTGATCAAGGGTAATGCAATCAAGAGGAATTACTGAAACCCAAATGAAGACTGAGCATGATAGTGGGACAAGAGGAAAGTAAAAGCAAGAAGAGGAGATAACTAAGAGGCAAAAGGCATTTATAGAGGTCTAAATAAAGGCATGTACATATGTAAATATATTTATATATGAGGATGGGGAAATAGATCCATGTGCATATATTTATAGGTTCAGTATTATGGTGACAGGTGGACATTGGGCCTCCGCTCAAGTACTCCCTCAATGCAAGAATACTTTGTTCTATTAAACTGGCACTCCATGATGCTCACCTTTCCAACGCGATCCCTGAAAACAAAGCAGGTGCATAAGCAAATGTGGTGAAGAAAGCTGATGGAGTCCGTCTATCAAAAGATATAGCATCTGGGGTCTTAAAGACTTGAAGGTAAACAAGCAGCCATCTAGCTCAGAAGCAACAAAGCCCACATGGAAGAAGCACACCAGCCTATGTGATCACGAAGTGCTGAAGGGATCAGTTATCAAGGATCAAAGAACAAAAAAGCATATCATTGTGTGCTCACCTCCCAAATACGATAGCTGAAGACAAATGGGTGCATAAGCAAATGTGGTGAAGAAAGCTGATGGCGCCCGGCTATCAAAAGATATAGCTTGGGGTCTTAAAGGCTTGAAGGTAAACCAGTGGCCATCTAGCTGAGAAGCAACAAAGCCCACATGGAAGAAGCACACCAGCCTGTGGGTTAACAAGGTGTCAAAGGGATCAGATATCAGGCATCAAAGAGAAAAAAAATCAAATCATTGTGAATGAAGGGGAGTGCAGATTGGGGACCCAAGACCCATCTGTAGGCAACTGGACATCCCCTTACAGAAGGATCTCGGGGAGGAGACGAGCCAGTCAGGGTGCAGTGTAGCAACGATGAAACGTACAACTTTCCTCTAGTTCCTAAATGCTTCCTCCCCTGCCACTATCATGATCCCAGTTCCACCTTACAAATCTGGCTAGAACAGAGGATGTACACTAGTACAGATAGGAACTGGAAACACAGTGAATCCAGGACAGATGATCCCTTCAGGACCAGTGGTGATACTGGGAGGGTCAAGGGAGGGAGAGATAGAAAAGGGGAACTGATTACAAGGATCTACATATAACCCCCTTCCTGGGGGACAGACAGCAGAAAAGTGGGTGAAGAGAGATGTTGGACAGTGCAAGATATGACAAGATAATAATTTATAAATTATCAACGGCTCATGAGGGAGGGTGGAGCAGGGAGGGAGGGTAAAAAATGAAGAACTGATGCCAGGGGCTTAAGTGGAGAGGAAATGCTTTGAGAATGATGAGGGCAATGAATGTACAGATGTGCTTTACACAATTGATGTATGTATGGATTATGATAAGACTTGTATGAGCCCCCAATAAAATGATTTTTTTTTAAAGAGATAAAAGACAATAGAGTCAAAAGTATTTGGAGAGATAATGGCTGAAAACACCAAACCAAGGACTCTTGAATCTCAATGTTCCAAAAGTAAACACTTTGCTTTTGAAGTAAAGAGCAAGATAGAGTTTCTTCTTATTACTACCATGTTCATTCAGCATTACTCTGGTCGCCCTAGCCAATGATAAAAGTTCATTTTAACAATCAGTAAAAGATATAAGAATAAAAAGAAACAACTGTAATTTTCAGACAAAGGGAACAGAAAACCTGACACTTGTTAAATTATTAAAATCAATATGGAATTATAGTATGGTTGCTGGATACAAAGTCAAAATGCAATAATTAATTGCATTTCTACCCACCAACAACAGTTAATGTTGCTTTTGTTTTTTGATTCAACGTTATTAACATTTAAAGACTTCAAAATAAACAAAATTTAAGAACAAACTCTGGGAAATCTCTAGGATAAGAGGGCAAAAAATATAGACCTGAACTCAAAGTCATAAAAGAGATCAGGCTTACGAGTTAGATAAATATTGGTACAACACCCAAGGCTGTGGCCGTTAGTCACACCTCGGCTCAGGTCTGGAACTGAATTCACCATGCTAGCATAATCAGCCACGTATGGTCAAAAGGCAGCATTTACACAGGACAAAGTACAAGGGCGAGGAAGAAAGGGCACGAATGGAAACAGTAAACACAGGAAGTGGAGTACGTGACTGTACATTGGAGGTATTGCAATGGTTGTGTTGAAACAAAAACAATGACACTGTTCAACGTACAACTGATCTGCTTCATAAGCCTTTGCCTAATTCCCAATTGAACTTTTTTAATTAATTGACTGATGAAGATTGAAATAAGTGAACATAAACCACTGTAATCACAGGGTTTTGTGTACATGCTAGGCTGGGGTACTCAGTAACTTGCCAGCTCTAACCCAGTTATGCCTCAAGTGACCTCCTATAATAAAATCAACCTCTTGATGGGCTTTGCTATGAGCAACCATGCAGTTGTAAAAAGACTACAGTGGAGTGTAACCCCCTTTCTCAAAGTATAGCCTGATGTAAATGAAAGGTTTCCTCAGGGTGTGGCCTACTTCCTATATAAATAGTCGCATGAAAAGTTTATTGACTGTTGGGTCTGACTCTTGCATCTGGCATATTGACCTCTAGGTCTTTGGACATGAGCCAATGGCCTGCCACATGGCCTGCTGATCCTGGGACATATTGGTGGCCTGCCATCTAATGGGCCATTTGGTCTCCCAACTTTAGATTCATTCATTTGTCCTGTCACAAACCAGACCTAATGACCTTGGGTTAATCTATCTCTGCCATCTGTAGTGTTCTCTGTGATTCTGGGTTAAAATTTATTTTGGTGCTATGAAAATTTTAAATTGCAAATAAGCTAAGACACTCAAAATATAACAAAGTAGAAGGATTTGCTCTGCGAACTACCAAGGTTTAATAAAACAATAGTAAGTAATAATGGATTATAATCAGAAAAGGAGCCTCTAGGTGGCAAAAATGATTTTTTAAAAATCTCTTGCCTACTAATTGAAAGGCATCTTGGAAGGAAGTCTTGGGGAACTATTTCAGAACAGTCATTACCACTGAAAGCCCCATGGAGCTCATTTCTATTTGGAAACACATGGGGTGATGATGATACAAAATTGGCAAGATGTCAACTTTTATTATTTACTTACTGGGTGGTTGTGGTGGTACTGGTAAAAGATGGACAACAGGTCAAGGATACAGAATTAAAGACCCTAAAGGAGACTTGTGCACGTATGGATATTTAATTTACCATAGCAGCACTGCAAAGTAATGAGAAGGAATGATCTTTATCAGATGATGCTGTGAGTTAGAAGTAACTAAAATTTGTTTTTATTTTTGTTTTTGCAAGATGGGGAGTTAGTACCAATTATATATATCCATATGGAAAAAATTAAACTTGACTTTGTCTCACATCATGCATAAAATCAAATTCCAGGTGGATTATAAGTAGTAAGATTTCTAGAAGAAAATATAGAGCAATATATTTATGACGTTCATAGTAATAAGAGTATTTTTAAAAATAAATAAATGAAAAGAAAGAGTATTTAAACAAAAAAATCCTCTTGAAACCTTAAATCTTAAACTAAAAATATTCCCTAAAGAAGTGGTTCACAACCTTCCCAATGCCTCAACCACTAATACAGTTCCTCATGTTGTGGTGACCCCCAACCATAAAATTATTTTCGTTGCTACTTCATAATTGCAGTTTTGCTACTGTTATGAATCGGGCAACCCCTGTAAAAGGGTCGTTTAACCCCCAAATGGGGTCGCGACCCACGGGTTGAGGACTGCTGCCCTAAGGTTTTCTTCAAATCAAACAATAATTTAGCCTACCTGGTAGCCAATGCCTGCCTTGAGCATGGCGCCCTTTTAAAGAACTTCACTGTAAGATCAAATCAACATCAATTCCGAAGGTTAAAGAAACACTGAAGGGGCAGCAAGTTCATGTTAATGGTGTAGGAATAACATGAACAGAAAGAGTGATAATGATTGCATAATGTAAAGAATGTAATCAATGGCACTGAATGTCACAAGAAGAAATTATTGAGTGTGTGTTTTGCTATGGACATGTTCAACAAATAGAAAAATAATTATTAAATTAAAAATAAATTACTAAATTATATTTTAAAACACAACACATAAAATAAAAGATTCATAAATTCAGCTACATTAAAAGTAATGGCATCTTTCAACAAAAGATTCCTTTGAGTGAAAAGTCAAGCTGCAAAGTAGGAAAAGATTCTTGTGACACATCGTTGATAAAGAACACTTTTCAAGAAATTATTAAGAACTCTTATCAATAATAAGAAATCCAATAGAATAGTGGGTAAAATATTTGGGCCATAATTTTACTTTAAAAGGTAGTCAAATGACCTCTACACTTAGGAAGAAATTTAACCTTATTAATAATTTTGAAAACACAAAATAAAACCATGATGAAATAATACTGTACACCTTCTAGAATGGCAACAATTTAATATATTAACAAAATTAAATGCTGGCAGGGATGTGAATCTAAACACTTCTGGTACAAATATAAATTTGTCTAACCATTAGAGAAAACAGCCTGGCATTCTCTAATAAAGTTGATAGTTATATATTGCATGACTTAACAACTCCACTCCTCTATAAAACCAATTGGAATGCATATGGACATCAGGAAAGAGGTACAATAATATGTGTAAGTAGCATTAGTCCTAATAATCAAAAATTAGAAATATTTGGAAGTTCCATCACCAACAGTAAATAGGTAAATATGTTGTCACAGGATGGAATACTAGCCAGCAATGAGTAGGAATGAATTACAACCACACTCAACAACAGAGATAAATCTCCCAAAGCAGATATCAGGCACAAGAGACATAGCTCAGGGGAAAAAAAAAATTCCTTTTATGGAGGTTCAAAGACAGGCAAAACTAAACTTAGAAAAGCATGCTTGGTGCAGAAACTATATACATGAGGGGAAAAGGGTGTGCTTACTATACAAACAAAGACAGACAGTACCTTTCAGGGAGAGGGAAAGGGCAATAATTAAAAGGAATACAAAAAGAGCCTCTGTAGACCACTGGAGATCCCCTTGCAGAGAGGTCTCAGGGAGGAGACGAGCCAGTCAGGGTGCGATGTAACAACGATGAGAAATACAACTTTCCTCTAGTTCCTAAATGTTTTCTGCCCGCTCCGACTACCATGACTCCAATTCTACCTTGCAAGTCTGGCTAGACCAGAGGATGTACACTGGTACAGATAGGAACTGGAAATCCAGGGAATCCAGGGCGGATGATCCCTTAAGGACCAGTGGTGTGAGTGGCAATACTGGGAGGGTAGAGGGAGAGTGGGTTTGTAAGAGGGAACCGATTACAAGGAACTATATGTGACCTCCTCCCTGGGGGACGGACAACCGAAAAGTGGGTGAAGGGAGACGTCGGACAGGGCAAGATATGACAAAAATAACAATTTATAAATTATCAAGGGCTCATGAGGGAGAGGGGAGCAGGGAGGGAGGGGAAAAATGAGGACCTAATGCCGGGGGCTTAAGTGGAGAGGAAATGTTTTGAGAATGATGTACAAATGTGCTTTACACAATTGATGTGTGTATGGATTGTGATGAGTTGTATGAGCCCCTAATAAAATGATTAAAAAAAGAAAACAAGGTCTTTTGAAGTTTATCAGACCTTTAATTTATTTAAAGCAATTACTTAAATTGATCCCTATTTAAAAAAACAGAAACTAACAAATGAATAAGAAATAACTAAAAAAAGAATTAACTTTAGTAAAGGGGCCACCCACTGCCATCAAGTTTATTTAGAGTCATAACAACTTTGCATCTCTCTTTGCCAAACACTGGTGGCTCATGTGTTTTTGTCATGCTGGAAGCTATGCTACTAGTATTTCCAATTCCAATTTCAAGGTGGAAAAGTTTCAGCAGAGCTTCCACACTAAGACACATTAAGAAGAAAGGCCTGGTGATCTATTTCTAAACAAAGAGGAAGAGGAGGAAGAGGAAGTAGAAGGCCAGTGAAAAGTTTTTGAATAGCAACAGAACATTATCTGATAAAGTGTTAGACAATGAGCCCGTCAAGTTGAGGGCACTAAGATATGACTAGAGAAGAGATGCTTCCTCAAAGTAGTCTACCTTCAGGACATGGATGAAATTTTAGGGACTTTCTTTGCTGAAGTGACATGAATCAAAATGAGAATCATATGATCTTCTATGAATCAGAATCAACCATTTTGAATCAGCCAAATCATGTGATCTGCTATGCCTGCAGTGATAAATAGAAGATAAATGGCACGTTCATGGCCAAAAAGAACTTTTCAAGATCTATCTTCAAGTAAGTGTGTCATCAGTTTTAAAATAATATCCTACAGTGAAAACATTGAAAAATATCCTACAATGAAGATATCTATCAAATGTACAATCAGCATGTTTGGAATGTACAAGTTGGAAAAAAATGAAAAATATGATATTGGTGATTGAAATAATGCCAAAGATCATATGATAGAAGTTTGCAAGAACAATGTCTCAATTATCTCAAAACTAATTTGCTTTTTTTTAAAACATTAATATCAAATGGTTTCATTTTTGAAAAATAACGTTTTGTTACTTTGGTTTTCTGTTAAGATGTCACAAAGTCTATTAAAATGACATGATGATTTGTAATTACACATAAATGGGAAAACAGTAATGTCTTATTAATTCAAATCTTCTAAAGGTTTTCTTTCTTTTAAAAATCATTTTATTGGGGGCTCATAAAACTCTTATCACAATCCATACATCCATCCATTGTGTCAAACACATTTGTACATTTGTTGCCATCATCATTCTCAAAACATTTTCTTTCTACTTGAGCCCTTGTATCAGCTCCTCA
>NW_022103898.1:40312857-40314778 GCF_000313985.2 Echinops telfairi | reverse complement strand
TGCTGTCCTCTGAAGTAAATTCTTCTGGGGGGAGCCGGAACTGTCCATGTAGTTGGGATGGGGCTGGCCCCTCAGACCTCTATACTGGTTCCCTGCTTCATGCCAGTATGTCAAAACCAATTTTCAACAATGTAAACAGTAGCTATACATGTGGACCTCACTAGATAAAATATACAGGAAGCAATTGACTACACCTGTGGGATGAGGTAATGGAGTAGCTCATATCAATCAGAATAAAGCCAGATTCCAATTGTGAAACAGATCAATAGCTCATCTTAAAGTTTAGGTTGGAGTTAAAGAAAACAACTACAATAAGTCCACGAGAGCCAAAGTAAGACCTGAAGTTAAAAACCACATCAAGAAGAGATTTTCTACACTAAACACTAATATCCTAACTAGAGGGGTTGTAGGGTGACATCAAAACATCATAATAAAGAAATCAAAACATCATTAAGAAGGCAGGAAAGATAAGGCCAAAACTGATGTCAAAATAGACTCTGAAACGTGCTCGTGAATGTGAAGTAGCTACAGCAAAAGGGGGAAACGGCTGAACCGAAGATTTCAAAGGGCAGCTGAAGAACACAAAGTAAAGCATTAGAGTGAAACAGACAAAGGCTTGGAGGGAGAAAACCAAAGGGGAAGAAAATATTTGAAACTTCTCAAGCTGTCAGAACTAAAAGAATTCAAACTTCGAGTTGTAATATTGAAGGGTTCTATGAACAGAATGCTGGAAAGGCAGGAAGCACTAAAATGAGATGGAAGGAATACGCAGAGTCATGGTATCAAAAAGAACTGGTTAACCATTTCAAGAGGTAGCATGTGATCAAGAACCAGCTGTTCTAAGAGAAGTATTTGTTGCACTGAAGGCATTGGCAACAAACACCCTGCTCCTAGCCAATTTCAATTCAGGATGACCTTATGGGGCAGAGAAGAATTGCTCCACAGGTTTTCTGAGGATACAAACCTTTGCAGATTCAGGTTGCCTTATTTTTCTCCCATGGATTAGGTAATAGGTTTGAACCACATATATTTTGGTTAGCAGTTAAGTGCTTAATACACTGTGCCACTGGGGTGCATTGGAGAAAAATAAAGCACAAGGAATTTTCAGAATACTGATTGAGAAATCTCAACAAACCATGCAACACTGAAAGCGCTCGTTCAACTTAATACCTAGAAATTTGGTATAAACAACCTTCTTCAAGTAATTGGAAAAACTGACCACCAGTTCCATACAGAGAAGGAAGAAGCCCAGAATTAGCAGAGAACTCCTTAAGAAGAGGGACAAAGTTGGAGGGCTCACCTTAACTGACTTTCACACCTACTATACAACTACAGTGGTCAAAACATCAAGGTAGTAGAATAATGACAGATACTTGGACCAATGGAAAAAAAAACAGAAAACCCAGAAATGAAAACATCAGCATATAGACAACAGACCTTCAACAAGAGCCCAAAAAAGCATCAAGTGGGAGGTGGATGCCCTCTTTAACAAGTGGTGCTGGGTGTACACGGGTACAGATAGGAGCTGGAAACACAGGGAATCCAAGACAGATAAATCCCTCAGGACCAATATTGAGAGTAGCCACACAAGGAGGCTAAGGGAAAGGTGGGCGAAGAGAAGAGGGAACCAAATCACAATGATCTACCTATAACCCCTTCCCAGAGGTATGGACAACAGAAAAGTGGGTAAAGGGAGACATCGGTCGGTGCAAGACATGAAAAAATAATAATAATTTATAAACTATCAAGGGTTCATGAGGGAGGGAGGGGAGGGAAAATGAGGAGCTGATAGCAAGGGCTCAAGAAGAAAGAAAATGCTTTGAAAATGATAATGGCAACAACTGTGCAAATGTGCTTGGCACAGTGGATGGATAGATGGATGGATGGATGGATGGATGGATGGATGGATGGATGGATGGAT
>NW_022103898.1:40306345-40312757 GCF_000313985.2 Echinops telfairi | reverse complement strand
GGATGGATGGATGGATGGATGGATGGATGGATGGATGGATGATGGTGATAACAGTTGTATGAGCCCCCCAAAAATGATTATTTTTAAGTGATGCTGGAAACAATGGATATCCATCTGTAGAAAAACGAAGTAAGATCCTTATCTCACCCCATGCACAAAAACACACTCGAGGTGGATCACAGACCTAGAAGTATCAGGACCCCAAACTATCAGGACCATCAATGAAGGAATTGAGTCAGACTTAAGAACCTTGGTGCAGGGAATATATAGGCTAACTGTAATAGGGAAAGGTACGAACACAGGTGAACCTGAAATCAACAAATGGGATTTACTAAGGGAAAAACACATGTGTGCATCGAAAAACTTCACCAAGAGAGTAACAAGAGAGCCCACAGACTGGGAGAGGATTTTTAGCAATGACACAACAGACAAAAAGGGTTTATTACTAAAATCTACAATACTCTCCTAGCCTGCAAAAAGAAGAAAACAATTAACCCCATTGAGGAAGCGAGCAAAAGACCTAAACGGATGTTTAGGGAGAGGGGCTGGCCTGCCACACACATACAGAAGCAAACCAAGAAGGAAAAAGAGAGAGCGGGGGACTAAACCCCACACTAACACACCAAGCCCTGAAGATAACAACCCTGCACAGAGCTTCTAAGGCAGAGAGGACTGTAGGGCCGACAACAGCTTTAGACATGATGTCCCCTTGCTGGAGCATACCAAGACAAAGGACAATACTGGGGACACACAGCAGGGAGTGAGTCCTGTCTGAAACCCTGACAGTGGGGCGAACCAAGAAGGGAACACCACAGGTCAGCAATGAGAGCAAAGGAAAGTCAGAAAGCCCCTAAGAAGCCCCCAAAATAGACTTCAACCCAGGAGGGGGAGTTCCTAGAACCCCCCAGGAGCAGCGGGGAAATAGTCATAAAGATTAGCGGACAGACCTGAAATTATGTATGTTTTTTTCGTTTGTTTGGAGTTTTTTGCTAGGTTGTTTTTTCTTTTTTCTCTTTTTATTCATTTTTTTTGTTTTCTCTGTTATTTTTGTTTTGCCTACCACTATAAGATGGGCATGGGAAGCAAGCACCAAGAGAAAATAACAGGACCTAAGGTTCCAGAGGGACCTGGGAAGAGAAGAAGACAGGGAAAGGAATGATAAGCAAACAACACTATAGACAGGGGAACAACAAGGGAATTAAAAACAAAAACGAGGAGGATGTAGAGATTCCAATGGCGTTGGAGCAACAGCAATCTAGTTGAGAGGAATTACCAAGAGGCAGGAGAAAGATGAGAGTGATGGTGGGGCAGGAGGAAGATAAAAGAAAATAGGAAATATAGGAAACAAAGCTATAGATAGAGGTATAAACATAGGTGTGCACTTATGTAAACATATTAATTTATAAAAATAGAGATATTGACCTATGTACATATATTTATATGGCAATACATTGAGGAAGTGGATGGAGTTTGGACCTCTGCTCAAGCCCTCCCTCAACACAAGATTGCTGTTCTAACAAGCTGTACTCTATGATGCTCACCCTCCTGACATGATCGCTGAAGACAAAGCAGGTGCATAGGCAAATGTGGTAAAGAAAGCTGATGGTGCCAGGCTATCAAAAGATATAGCACCTGGAGTCTTAAATGCTTGAAGTTAAACAAACGGCCATCTGGCAGAGAAGCGACAAAACCTACATGGAAGAAGCACACCAGCCTGTGCGATCATGAGGTTTCAACGGAATCAGGTAACAGGAACCAGATGACCCAAAACAAAACAAAACAAAAACATATTGTTGAGAACAAGGTGGGTTGGAGTACAGACCCAAAACCCATCTGTAGACAATAGGCCATCCCCTCACAAAAGGGTCACAAGGAAGGGATGAGTCAACTAGGGCGCACTACAGCACCAATGAAACATACAGTATTCCTCTGGTTCTTTGAGGCTTCCTCACCCCCCACTATCATGACCCAAGTCCTGCCTTTCAGTTCTGGCTAGACCAGAGCATTTACACTGGTACAGATGAGAGCTCACGACACATGGAATCCAAGTCAGATAAGCCCCTCAGGAAGAGAAATAGGAACAGAGATACCAGGAGGGTAAGGAGAAGGTGGGAGAAAGAGGGTAGGAAGGGAGAACCAATCAAAATGATCAACGCATAACCACCACTACCCCCAGGGGGAGGAAAAACAAATGCCAGTGAAGGGAGACAACAGCTGATGTAAGATATGAAAACAATAATAATTTATTATTTATCAAATGGTCGCAAGGGTGGGAAGGAAAAAAGAGGAGCTCATACCAAGGGCTCAAATAGAAAGTAAATGCTAAGAAAACGATGATGGCAACATATGTACAAATATGTGTGATAGAATTGATGTATGGAATGTTGTAAGAGCTGTGAGAGCCCCCAGTAAAATGATCTTTTAATAAAAAAAGAAATTTGGTGTAGAGTTGGCCAACAAATGCTATTTCAAAGAAAGGTGACCCAACAAAAAGTAAAATTACCAAATAATATCATTAATAGTGTACATCAGTAAATTTTGCTGAATGTAATTTATAAATAGCTGTTATAGTTATATCAACAAGGAAATGACAAAATTCAAGGTAGATTCCGACGAGGACTTGGAATGAGAGATAGCATTGCTGACGTCAGGTGGACCTTGACTTAAAGCAGAGAATACCTGAACGATGTTTTACCTCTGTTCTATGGACAGTGAAAATGCATTCAACTGAGTGGATCGTAATCAATCATACACAGAATTGTGAAGAACTGGAATTCAAATTGTTTATTTGTGCTCATGTGGAGCCTGAACACTGGCTCCACATCAAAGGCTATAGCCTTCCATGTGGATTACATCTGGATGTAAAGAAAATCCTCACAACTAGACCAATAAGCAGCATCATAATAAACAGAGAAAAGATTGAAGTTGTCAAGGAGTGCATTTTACTTGGCTCCACAGTTACCATCCACAGAAGCAGAAATCCAGAAATCACATGACATATTACATTAGGCGACTCCTGCCAAAGGTCCCTTTAAGGTAGTGGCTCTCAACTTTCCTAATGCCGTGACGCTCTAACACAGTTCCTCATGTGGTGGTGACCCCCCCAACCATAAAATCATTTCGTTGTTACTGCATCATTGTCATTTTGCTACTGTTATGAATCGGGCGACCCCCATGAAAGGGTCGCAACCCACAGATTGAGAACCGCTCCTTTAAGGTGCTGTCATTTTTTAAAGACTAAGGTGTGTCTGGTTCAAACTATTGTATTTTCTATTGCTTCATCCACATGTGAAAGGTAGGAGAGGAATGGGACTAAAGAACTACTGTATTTGACTGATTGCATTGCAGAAGAATGTGAAATTACTAGGGACTGCGGTTCCACTCTGTACTGCTAATGGCAAGACCAGCCGTTCTAAACACCGGCTCTTCAATTGAAAGAAGAGACTTTCCATTCCTCAAATGGTCTCACTGGCCTTTGGAGATGCACAATATCCTTCCTCGGTGTGCAAATCCCACTGTGTAATCTGGGATTTGCCTCAAACTCACCTATATCCCTGAGACTCAAGGCTGAAACTCCCTAGTGTGAGAAGTGAATGACAGTATAGAGCTGGTGATAAATGGACTTTGGTTCAGACCTCTTGCCTTGAGGGTGCCCGTTGAATGATGTTCTGGGGTCGATAATATACTTACGTTTTGATGCCCTCCTGGCTTTATTATGACAAGTATTAATCTGGTAGATATTCATTATTCTGGTGAATGAATACTACTGAAAATTTTACCCTATTATCAACACACATTGTTTTTGTAAACAGTGTCCTGTGACTGAAGAATTTAATCTGTACATCAACAATTTATGCAATGTGGTTTGTAGCTGACCTATACTTGTATAATATCCTTTTCTCAACAGTGTTTTAAATTCTATACCATTGGCTAAATTAATGACACATAGAATTGCCTAATGCCTCAGGGGGATGATTGTTAATGTTCTCCAACACACGACATAAAACAGTATGATTTTCTAAGGTGAGCCAGAGACATATATAAACCATAGACATATGAATGGATTTGGTCTCACATTTAATTCTAACCCCAATCTAAGAACAATGAATTCTTATGACACAGCCCTGCTTGTTGTTTGCCCTTATGAAGAGATCACTAAAGATGTGGGCACTATAACCAACGGGGCCAGAGAAACTAGATCATGCCCAGTTATCAGAAAGAATAGCATCTGGGATCTTAAAGACTTTTCTTCAGACAAGCAGCCTTCTAAGTGAGGCATCAGCTAAGTCCACATGGAAGAATAGCACCAGCCTGTATGATCTAAGGATGGTAAATAATAAAATCTAAATCTGAAAGAGGGAATGGTATCAGAGCTTAAATTGTGAGCAACCAGTTTGCAGAAGGCTGTGGATGACAGTGAAAGCCCAACATCCATTTAGAGTCCACACATGGATTAAACCTCTGGGAATCCGCTCTGACCATAGTCAAGAGAACTGCATAGCCAGCCTCATTATCAAACAGTGTTGTAAAGTGCATTATGGCAGATTTAATTAGGTTGAAATGTAATATCTTATTTTATGATCTTCCTTTTGGCCTACTTTAACATTTCAGTGTAAAAAAAAGAACGTTAAGGAGAAATGAGCACGGATTCATCCTCTGATGAATCCCCTTAGACCATAGCTTAGGGGTGTGAATAGCCTTGTTATCATGCAAAGTACATTGAAAAGTGGATTCTTTCAGATGCAGTTAGGTTAAAATTTAACACCTTACCATTTGATCTCCCTCTGACTCGTTTACATTTTGTTCAGGTTTTTAATATTTTCTACTTTCTTTTCGATGGTGGTTATTTCTCTATTTTACTTTGTTACTATTGTTAGTTTTGTTGTTGTTGTTTGCTTGTGTTTCTTATGTCTCTCAATCCTTGAAAGCCAGGACAGGTGCATCTACAGAGACAGTAGCTGGATTCATGGCTCCTCGGGGGAGGATGGGGAGTTGGAGGGAAATGTGGGGCTAATAACAACAAACACACGAAAGAAGAAAATGTTCTACAACTTATTATACTGATGATTATACAACTCTTCTTAATATGATTAAACTATTGAATTGCATGATATGTGAATTATATATGCCAATAAATTTTTTTTTAAGTTACAGTCTTAGAAACCTACAAGGGTCATTCTACCTTATCCTATAGTGTCGCTGTGAGTCAGAATTAATTCAATGACACTGAGAAAGTGAGAGAAAGACTCAGAAATAAATAAATCTGTTTTGGAAGAAGTACAGCCAGCGTGCTCCTCAGAAGCCAGGATGATGAGACATCTTCTCACACACTTTGGGTATGTTTTAGAAGAGACCAATCCCTGGAAAAGGATGCCACGCTTGCTGGAGGATCTGTAATAAAAAAGACACTGATGAAACAGCATGGGGGACCATGCTGATCTCCTCTGTCTACACAAGGGAAAAGGAGAATGCAACTTCAACTGATTTCCATAAGGCCGAAGTCAGACAGGGGTCCACCTTCCATCCTCCTTTACCCTATTCTGACACCAACGGTCCCTCCCACGACACTCCACTTGGCTGCTGTGTTCAATAATCCACTGCAATGGCCACACAGAACTTACAGATGAAACTCAAATGCTAGAGGTCTATCAGCCATCACAGGTTATCACACATCAGGGTTAGCAAACGGTGAGGCTACCGCCATTGGTCCACAGCAACACTTCTCAGCCAAGTCTTTCTCTAGTCCTCAGCCTCTCAGTCATGTGATCCCTTGACTTGTGGCAACAGGAAGCCAGGGGAGGTCAGATAGGACCTTTGTGCTTTACTCCAACCCTTAATGCGACACATTAACATAATGACTGCAACAATAGGCTCGAATGTATCCACGGTGTGAGGATGGGCTCGCTCTGTGCAAACTTACTCCGTTGAACAGAGGCTTGCTATGAGCAGCAACTACGTAGTGGCATCTAACAACAGCGCAACAACAAAAGGGTAAGTAGGACTCATATAATAAAGTTAACCCTCTAAAGCCTGAATGTTTAATTTAGGGGGGAAATTTATTTTTGTTTTTATTCTTCATTTTCATAGTTACCAATATATATATTAATATATACATTTAATTACATGTTATGAAAACATCACGCTTGGCATTATAGGGTGAATACAGACATCCATGCATTGATCAGACCACCATATTCCCCACCATTTACATGTTCAAAACTGAGTCACAATAGCAATTTAAATTATTTCCTGAGCATGGAGAACTGATTGAGATTTGTAAAAGGCACTTTGGGAGGTGGAGAAATTATCAAATATTGGCTATTCCTTGCCAAGAAACTATACCATATTGTATCACAAATAGCTCACCTCTGTAAATAATGTGCACATACAATGCACAGAAATGACAGACTAT
>NW_022103898.1:40304071-40306209 GCF_000313985.2 Echinops telfairi | reverse complement strand
ATGTGGGCTATTCAAAAACTCAGTCTGGCTAAGCCAAAATTTCAAATGGAAAAATTAAGAGAAATAAGAAGAAAATTGTTTTGTGTTTTCATTAAAAGTTTAACAATGGAGTCTTAAATTCCAGCAGTAAAATCGTGAGGAAGAAATGTCAGGGCGTACCCACAAAGACCTTTACTCTCCATTTCCTAACAATGACAAGTAGTCACTGATTAGCTTTAGGTAGACGAGCTCAGTGGTTAGGAGCATGCATTTCAGGGCTAAACTTCCCAGGTTTTAACCTGGTACTACCACTTACTAACTGTATGTGATCTTTTTTTTTTTTAAACATTTTATTAGGGGCTCATACAACTGTTATCACAATCCATACACACATCAATTGTGTAAAGCACATTTGTACATTCATTGCCCTCCTCATTCTCAAAACATTTTCTCTCCACTTAAACCCCTGGCATTAGGTCCTCATTTTTCCCCTCCCTCCCTGTTCCCCCCTCTGTATGTGATCTTTGAAATGGTCCTCATAGTTTTGGAAAATGGAATAATAGTATTCCCACATAGATCATTTAAGAAAACAACATGAATTCATCTACATAGCACGACTAAACCAACACCTTATACAAAATAAGCACAGTGTGTGTTAGTTATTGCCAATATTATTGCTGACAACTATTATTTGCTCATGTTCAATAATACTCTAAACACACTGGTAGATGTACGTTTATGTTTCAGTTCTTGCCCGCTAGCTCTTTATGATCTCTTTTGGGGTTACGGGTGCAGGGGAAGGAGCCACTAAAGAATATGGCAAAGTATCGTGGTAATATCGTGAGAAAATGTTCGCAACGTGTTGCAGAGAGATAACAAGGAAGCTACAACGGGACCTATGCAAGTCTGGGGGCACTAGAGACACAAAGTCATGGACACTCATATGTGTATAAGAAAGAGCTTTATAGGTAATTGAAACTGTGTGCTTGCCCTGGGCCTCCAGAGACAAGTGAAAAGTCTAGCAGAGGGCTGCCCATGGGGCCACCACAGGGTGGGGACCAGTGCCCAGCACACTGGTCTCACAGTGCCCGCTCCACATGAAGCTAGGCAGCAGGACTGGATGGTGGCGGAGTGGCATACACCATTCCTCTGGGCCCCTGGGTGACCAGTCAGATACTTATCATGCAAGGGAATAACATACCACCCCTCTGGGCTAGTGGCTCTCATTAGCTGAGGAGGGGCGATTCAAACCACCTGAGCAGGGCAGTCAACCTGCCAGATGATGGGCAGGATGCATGTGGCTGTGGCCCAATGACCTCCCTTCAGGGGTGGCTGCTCTGGCCCAAGGATGCAGATCCACATGTCTGCTGGGCTGAGGCTAGCTGCAACGGTGAGGGATGTTTCTGGGCAGAAAAAGTGATTTCTTCCTGCATTGGAGAAAGAGCTTTGCAGAGCAGAGGAGGAATTCTGCCTCCAAGGGGCTGCTTTAGAAACCCGAGGATAAGCTATGGAGGATCTGCCACTGGCACCTGAAGGCCTGTGTCAATAGGCACCAAGACGAAGATTTAACATTAACTGTACAGAAGAAAAAATTGAAGTCATCATCTTTTTTTTTAATTTATGGTTGGGGGTCACCACAACATGAGGAATTGTATTAAAGGGTTGTGGCATTAGGAACGTTGAGAACCACTGCTCTGCTTACAGGAATAGAAAATTCTGTCTCTTTCTCCCAAGGAGTGGCTGGTGGATTTGAACTGCCGACCTCGCAGATCACAGCCCAACTCGTCACCACTGCTCCACCAGGTCTGGGGAAGTCATCATCTTGTAAAAAATATTGCTGTAGTGTGATTATTAAACTAACACGGGGAACAGGGAGGAGTTTGCATCATATTAAAGCACAACTCATGTCTTATATGGACAAAAATACAAGAGTGTTTCCAATGATCAAGTTCATTGAGTTGCTGACAGTGTAAGTCTCATTTAGTCCTTTGCTCATTTGTTCACTCAACAAAATTCTATTGACTTCCTGGCTGTCCTGATCACCATGGTTCTATGACAGTAAGAAATATACGGATAAATTAGACAAATGCTCATCTGAGGTTAGACCATGTATTAGTCTAGGTACTTTGGAGAAACAAATCCATGGCGACTCACGTATA
>NW_022103898.1:40299069-40303971 GCF_000313985.2 Echinops telfairi | reverse complement strand
TCCAGAAAATACCAGGGAGGCCTGGTGGCACAGTGGGTAAATGCTCAGCTGATCCCTGAAAGGCTGACCATTTGACTCCCTCCACCAGCTCCTTTGTGGCAGAAAGCTGTGGCAGTGAGCTTCCAAAAAGTTAAAAAGAAAGAAACAAATCCCATTGCCCTGGAGTTGAGTCTGTCTCATCGGAATCCTGTAGGACAGGGCAGAACTCCTTCATCTCCACTGGGTTTCCGAGACTGTAATCCTTAACGAAACACACTGTCACATCTTTTTCCCATGGAGTGGATAGTAGGTTCAAACCACCAACATTTCAGTGAGCACCTGAATTAAAAAACCCAAACCCATTGCCATCAAATCACCTCTAACTCCTACTGACCCTTGTATAGGGCTTAAAAGGCTGTAAAGATGTATAGCAGTAAGCTCATCTTTCTCTGGGAGAGAAGCTCGTGGGTTTGAACCATCAACCTATTCGCAGTCCAACACTTACATGACAGCTTCACCAGGGCTGCTTCCTGATAAAGATTACAACTTTAGAAACCCAATGGGGTAACTCTACTCTGTCCTGTAGGGTCACGATGAGCCATAATTACCTCAGTGGCAATGGGTTACCTCTGGATAGTGAGATTGTGAATGAGTTTAAGAAGCGTTATGGAGGCATAAGTGGTTAAATGGTAGAATTATCACCTTCCATGAGGGAGATCTGAGGTCCACTCCAACGAATGTCCTTCATGTGCAGCCACCAACTATCTGTCGATACAGGTGTCTATTTGCTCTAATGTTGACCAGATATCACTGCTGCTTCCAAAGGAATACGGACTCGAAGGAAGCCTGGCAACCTATTGCAATGCTCAGTCAATGAAAGCATTCGTCACAACAGCCTTTCCTGCGAGGATGTATGGGGATGGTACAGGACTGGGCAGCACTTATGTGCGCGAGGTCACCATAAGTCCAGGGCCAACTCAACAGAAGCTAACAACAATGTGGATTATAAAAGGCAAGACTTGAAAGAGAGGCTAGGTAAAATGGACTTCACAGATTTTAGGGTCATAAAGACTTGGTTAAGCATCTTTTTCTTTCCCCCAAAATTTTATTGGCACACAATTCACCTATCATACAATTTAACAGTTTATTCATTCAAGCCTATCAAGGGGAGTTGTACAATCACTACCACATCTAAGAGCTACCCTCATGGTTAAATCACCTTTAAACTGAATTGTGGTAGATAGGCATCTTTTCTTATTATCTGTTCAAGCTTAGGAAACGTCTTGTTCTTTCTTTTATTTTGCTGTTGTTGGCAATGGGCACAGAAGAATATACATTCATTTAGCAATGTGTACAATTCAGTGACATTCTCCAAGTTATGAAAGCATCCTTATTCTCCTTTTATGAGTTGTTCCTCCAAGATCAACATAAACTCACTGTCAATAAAGATTCCTATCTAATCATTCAAGTTACTATTGTCAACGTGAGCCCACATAGACAATTCTCAGAAGAGGATGAAGCTCGAGGGAGACAAGCTTTACGAATTAAGCTAAACCATTGTTTGGTTTAAAGAAAACTTCAGGAGATATTTTTGATTAGGGTTTAAAGATTGTGCCCAGACTATAGTTTCAGGATATCCCCCAGCCTCAATGCCATCTTTATATATTTATGTCTTCAGCTACAAAATGCAAGACTGTGTGGCATAGTACAGGCGTTTTACACACGGTGGTTCATTCACCATACACCCCAGTCCATGGCATTGGCTACTTAGAAAAATTGGTGATACAATGTGGTCACCTTGGTCTCAAACATTTTAAAAGCTCAAGAACATTCAAGGAGGCAAAAGAACGCATTTGCTTATTCATTCTTTGGGCAAAACTTCATGCTGAATACATGAATTTGCTGCGCTAGGAGTTGGGTGATGCATGGAGTAGACACCTTGGTTATCTCCAATGAAATTAAGGTTCATTTTTTGTTAAGGTATGTATTTATTCATTCAAAATCTTCTCATGGGTTGTGTTCATGGTGCTTTGTAATGAGTATGAATAAGTGTATTCCCAATCTGTATCTCCTCGCCTCTTCGAGAAACTAAAATTGGTTCTGCTTGTGGTGTCTAAAGAAAGCTCAATTTCTATTTACTTTGGACCATACATAGCATTTGAATCAGCATAAGTCAAATAAATCCCCAGTGATCATATCCCAACAGTGCCTATATGACATGTCAATCCGTTCACACTGTTTTGGGGGCTCATTGAGTTTAGGTAGTTTGGGTTTGCTTCTTTTAAATGCCAACATCAGACACTCTCATATTTTGTCTGAAATATGAAAGTTAAGCATAGCTTTAACTAAATTCAAAAGGCTTTTATTTCATAAATATCCCTAGTGCCAGATAACCAGAACGAATTAAGAAAAAGAGAAAGTCATATAGAATCTCTTTTCCTTTATAGCAGTTTTTCAGCCACGTCTTTCAGAAATAGAAACACTAAAGAAACGTTCCCCTTAACAAAATGTTCCTCTTTTTCACCCATCTACAAGTCATTCTAAACCTCACAGAGGTATTATCGTAAAATGGTTAAAGCAGCATGGAGGTCCTAGGTGGTGTAAATGACTAAGCAGTGTGCTACTTAGCTAAATGGTTGTTAGTTTGACGCCGCTGAGAAGTGCTGTGAAAGAAAGGCCTGCAAATCTGCCTCCCAGAGGCCGCAGTCTGGGAAGGCAGAGGTTCTGTTGGGCATCTAACATAACATGTGCATATCTAAATATAAAATACCGAAGTCTTCCATGAAATCAAAGATAAATTTAAAATCCAGATAATGGGTAAATTAGATGATGGAAGTGGATGTCAAGTAAAAGTCAAGGGCAGAAAAGTGAATGGAAGGAGTAAAAAAACAAAGCAGAACAAGTAAATCAGAAAGAGAGGAAAACAGAGGTGGTATACACCATGGAGATAGTCGTTTCACTGTCCACTCGGAAGACCAAGCCAAGGTCTATAGTGATCTCCCTTGTTCTCAGCCCTGGCACTTCTAACGCTGCCGCTCCAAGTTACAATTCAAATAAATGATGCTCACTTGTCTGAATCCGTTTTTTAAGGCACGGACTCTTGAAATCTCATCCAAAAGTCTTGTGGTTTGTTTTGTTTTGTTTTGAATCAGAAAAAGGAACTATGTTACACAGGAGCTGAATGGAACAAGATTGGGAGTGAATCCCACAAACGTAGGCTCCATTCTCTTCCTCACACCAAACATTCATCATCAGTGCTCTTGGAAGGAGTATCCCAGAATCCACTTGAACCCCAAGTCTCACACTGCAAATGGTATGATAGATGCTCTGAAGCTCAATTTACCAAGTCATCTCGCAAAAATAAAGATGCCATTATTTTAATAGGACCTGGAAATTTACACCAACCTATTAGTTTTTAGAGTTTGTTTTATTTATTCAATTTTTAGTTCACTGAAAATCCTTAAATTTAAAGCATTTCTGGAAAAAATCCCCAAAGATATTTTAGATTACTGAAAAGTATAATGATGTGAGCTCACACCCATGTGGTACTTTCTCTGTTCCTGAAAAGGTTCTAAGAGTTTACCAAATCTATGAATATAACCTAATCCTCTCAACAATCCTTAAAAGCCAATACAATTATTATCTTTCATCTTAGAGACAAAGAAACGAGCCATAGAGAGGTCAAATAACTTGCCCAGGGTCACAAAACTTGTAAGTGAAGCCGAAACACATTTAAACATAACCTGATATGTGTTCTATTGGCAAGAGTAAGAACTTTTGATTGGCTCTAGTTATGAGAAAGTTTTTGTCTTCAGTGATCATGAAATCATATTGAATCTTCTTAGCAGTCATCATAAGTAAATTCCATAAAGTCATGGAGATGAAATATTTAGGATTAAGTTAAAGTAGGTCATGAATTAATCAATGTCATTATAGGAGTCTCTAACTTTTAGTAGATTCATTTTAGATGTAATTAATCTATCACAAGGAGCCCTAGTGATAGAATGCATTACACAGTGGATTGTTAACTCCAACGTCAACAGTTCGAAACCATCAGCTGCTTTATGGGAGAAAGATGAGGCTCTCTATTCCCTTAAGAGGTTGTACTCTCAGAAATGCATAAAGGAATTCTAGTCTGCCCCTTAGTGTCATTGAATCAGAATCAACTTGGTGGCAGTGAGTTTGACTTTTTAATCCATCACAATGATATTTGCCTACAGAAGTCTTCCTTCTTACACAAGGAGAAGTCAAATAATATTGCTATAAAATTAAAAAATCCCTTTATTAAACAAAAATATGACTTGAGAAGAGTTCTGGTGGAATTGCAGGCTACAAGTTGGGCTGTTAACTACAGGTCAGCGGTTCAAATCTGCCAACTGCTCTGTGAAAGAAGATGAGGCTTTCTGCTCCCGTAAAAGATCTAGAGCCTCAACATCTCATCAGGACAGTTCTACTCTGTCCTATAGGGTCACTACGAGTTACAAGAGAAGATGTCAGTCAGTGAGGCTGTTTTGAGAGGTCAGAGTGTGAAACTGCTATTTCTCACCAAATCCACCTAGTTCTATACACTTCTAGAGGTGGTTGTTCCATCTCTCGAACTCTTCCCTGAAGAATTTACACGCTTCAACTTATACTGCATCAACCTGGCAGATTTGACATCCTCGGGGGAGGCCAGTCATTTTCCTTTTGATGTTTTTTGTGTTTTAAAGAAATCTGAACGAGAAGGTCAGGGCTGTGGAGTGGAGAAGGTAAGGATAGGAAAACATACCTTGGTACAAATGTCCTGGTCTTTTCCACAACAGTGTAATTTTAATTTTTCTTAAAGTTTCTTCCTATTGAGACTGCCCCTTTCTAATGATAATAATAGCTGTCAGAACCTTCAGCAGATCCCCTCACAAGTCACTATTTTGATTTGAGAATACA
>NW_022103898.1:40295992-40297780 GCF_000313985.2 Echinops telfairi | reverse complement strand
CCTCCACGTTACCAGGGCTCCTGATCTGCTTTAGTCAATGATACAAATGATGCTTGTCACCTCCTGAGAGAAGATGCTAGAGTTACTCAGTGGTCCGACATCTTTCTTTTCCTTCGGCTACAATAACCAATCCTTTTCCAGACAGAGGCTGCTCCATCAGGTGACAACAGGCAACAGGCAATCTGAAAAGGATACATGGTGCTAAGAAGAAATCAGCCTGGGACTTAGGGATCATTTGTTAGTATGTATAAAGTAGACAGTATATACTGAGAGGTAAGTTCACCAAACCAGACTTCCAAGTCCGACTTCAGCCAGGGATGCTGAAGCCACTCCATCATCCCCAGAGCTGACCTCACTCAACTCAGGAATTCCCCGCAGAAATTTTGCACAAGAAGCATGGAAATAGAGCACATTGAATTTTCATTTTCCCTCTCTCCCTGCTCGTGATCAAACAATCTGGTGCTAATGACTAACTACTCCCACCATTGTGGGGGTGGGGGGGAGCATAACATGGGATGTAGGCAGCTTGTCGGTGCTTCGTTTTCACAGCCCACCACTATAAATAATATCATTAGGAAAGTACGCATCGCCTTAGATGGAAGGCACAAGAAAAGCACTTTCTCTGGGAGTTTAGCGACGTGTACAGATCTCATGTCTCAAGGTAAAAATAGTCCTCACAAATGAATTACATTTGGAAGCTGAGCTGCAGTGAAGAGCAGGGGCATTATGAAACCTGCCGCAGGAGGCAAGAGAGACTTATAAGGTGCTGCATTCTCTCTGCTGGGGAGCAGGGTGGAAGGGTGGGAAAAGGATTTTCCTGAGAAATAAAAATCATCACGGCAAGAGTTTGAAGTTAAAAAGATCATCTTATTAAATTGGTAACTAAAGAGAATGCTGAAAGCCATGCAGGTTTTAGCAAAGGATAAAATAAATCTCAATTGATAAGATTTTTGTCTGTGTACTTTCAACATAGGAGCATAGAGTGGGGGGGAAGATCCACAGAAATTAGATGTCAAAGAATGTGTAAAATACATAAACTAAAGAAGAGCTGATACCAAGGGCTCAATAGAAAGAAAACGTCTAGAAAAGAATGAAGGCAACCTATGTGCAAACATGCCTGATGCAATCAATGTATGGATTGTAACAAGAGTTGTAAGAGTCCCCAATAAAATGATCTAATAATAAAAAATATATATACATAAATATAAAAAAATACATAAGCTTTGCATTTAATAAGTGATATGTTTTGGGTTAGGGTTTTCTTCTTCCTCTTCAGTTTCAGTGAAGTACAGCCATCTCTATTAGGCAAGTTTCAGTGCTGTTTTAAATGGCTCTGCAACACAAGGAGTATAAAGAGATATTATTTCTTCTGAAAGAGCAGAAGATAAAAGACCATTAACCATTCTTAAAACTGTGGCCCTTCAAGAGTGCTTTCCAGTCGAGTCTGATAGGGTACCAAGCCCTGGCCCCATATCTATCCCTGGGGACTTCATTGCTCTGCTCCCCCACTGCTCTGCTTCCTGCCCCCAGAGGCTGGGTTTTGCGTGGTAAGCTCAGGGCAGGAACAGTTCCCGCTGTATCTCTTGCTATGGGTCATACAGGAACGCTGTGTCCCGAGGTGGGGCCGGCCCTGTGGTCGTCTCTGTGCATTGCTGCTCTGAGCAGTAACATTGTCCTCAGGGCTTGGTGAGCCAGGATGTGCTTCACTCTTTTTTTTTCCCTTCTCCCTCGTTGGCTCCTGTGTGCTCTCCCCCCATTATCATCACCCCAATTCTACTTTACAAATCT
>NW_022103898.1:40280974-40293344 GCF_000313985.2 Echinops telfairi | reverse complement strand
AAAAAAAAAAAAAAAAAGAACAATGCCCTCTCTTTCTCTTACGGAACCACTGGTGGTTTCAAACTTATGACCCTGCAGTTAGCAGGCCAAGGAGGAACCCTTATGCCATCAAGGATCCTCTAAATGGCCTATTACCATGAAATTATGTTGATAAAAACGTAGTCTTACCTTCATGGCAGTACATCCCTAACTTTATTCAAAATCTGTGGGTCTGAAATGTCCCCTCGGTGACAATGCTGGCATCCTCTGAGAGAGAGAAGAACTCACTCTAAGCACTTCACAGAACAGCCCAAGGGCTGCCAGCCTGTGCCACTGATCCTATGGCCGTGGTGATTTGCTCCGATCCCAGTTCCTGAGCCTAGACCCTAAACACAGGTGAGGATGTGTCAAGACATCCAAATAGCTGGGGGACACCGTAGAAATGACTCATAGTCATGGTCATGAGGAAGCAGAGGATTCGTGTTTGATGTAGAAACAGACCTGGAACAACTTATTCCTGGATGTCTGGACAATTCTTGTGGTCAACCCCTCCAAGCATAGAAACAGAATTGATCTGACATTTGAGGCATTCACTAGGAGTTGTGCAAAGCCTTAACTACCATAACAATGCCAGAGCTTCTAGATTCATTTGTAAACAGCTCCTTTCCACTGCCTCCAGACTAGCACTAGAATGCTGTGGCAAAGAAATGTTTTACTACCATAAGCTGAAGTGTCAATAGTAATGAATTTTGTACTTATTAAAATGCTAGCAGTGCCCCAGCATAGCAATTAGTCTCTATTCACCTGAAAGGACAGAGGAATACAGAAAGTTGAGAATAAGGGAAGGATGTGCAATGTGTGGCTAATTGGCTCCATAAATAGCTGCCTCCTTTGTCAAGAGACCAGAAGAAGTGAATGGTGCCTGCCTACTATTAGTGAGCATTCTGATCAAGTCCCTTTAAAAATAGTCATCAAAAGGGTAAAAATGCAGAACAGAATTTCAAAACCTCAAGGATTCTAGACTTCTTGTAGCCATGTAAAGTGGATGAACCTTTAAAATGATGGCCCTGAGCTATCCCCTGAAGTTTTCTTAAAACCAAACAATAGGCTATCTTAGCTAGTGAAAAAAAAGTCTGCATTGAGTATTATGTTCTTCAGAACTATCTATATAGGACCAAACTGTCCAGGGGTTGAATAAGAACTATACAGAGAAGTAAGTATAAGTTAATAAAGAACAACTCAGAAAAGTAAGGGGAGAAAGTTGCAAAACTTTAATATCTTTAACGTCATAAAATTTTACATGTACTAACTATTGAAATAGGAGCCCTGGTAGTGTAATGGTTACCCATTGGGGTGCTAGTTGCAAGTAAGCAATTCCAAACCACCAGCCACACCAAAGGAGAAGGACCAGGCTTTCTATCGCTGTGAAGAGGTTCAGTCTTAGGAACCCAGCAGGGCAGCGCTAGTCTGTCCGTTAGGGTCATTATGAGTCGGCATCGGCTTGATGGCAGTGAGTCTAGAACTTGAAATTGATATATGTTTGGTTGGGTGTATTCTCAACAACAACATCATCATTAAAGAAAATTTGAAGGAGGAAAAAAAACAGTACTGGAAAAGATTCCAGCAGGCTGCAAACTCCAGTTCTAGAAGTGCGTCTTTCTAGCCAACTGTGAAGCGACTTAGCAACAGGACCTAAATATAGACAAAAGGCAGCAGGCTGGGATTGGCAATCGTGTTCATTTTTAAACTAGACCTAGCATGAGCTGTATGGTTTATACCTGGGGTTCGATGACTTCCAGGGTGACTTCTGCGAAGCTTTTAAGATGCTGTTGCTGTTGTGTGCCGTGAAGTTGGCTCCTCCTTATAATGACCTTACAGGACAAGGTGGAACTGCCCCATGGGACTTCCTAGGTTGAAATCTTTACCGAAGCAGGTCACCAAGTCTTTTCTCCTTCTGAGCTGCTGCCAACTATTGGTTAGCCGCTGGGAACACAGCCATCGCACAACCAGGGTATTTTTTAAGACACTAGAAATTTCCACACTCCCTGGGAGACTTTGCAGAAGACAAGCCACATGGACGCAACCAGACCTCAGAAGCCGGAGAAGCCACAGAGAGACCCCTGCCAGCGTTGAAATGCTTACAATGCCTCTGGACCCAAAGACTTTCTACCCACTGGCTTGTGATCATCCTGCTCTTGGCTTCATTGCATGTGTTTCATGAGTCTGAAGAGGATTTTATAGATTAGTATCGGACATATGGGCTAATATCAGACTTATGGTCTTGGACTGGACTGGGTTGGGATGTTTTCTTAATGTAAAATTGCTCTTGTTATAAATCTCTTTCTTATACACACACACACACACTCACAAAAGACACTAGAAATTTCCAATTCACATGTCACCTATTAAAGAATTTTGTACTAAATATTAATGAATGTTTGCTATGCTATTTGGGAGGAAGATGAGGCTATCTGCCCCTATGAAAATGTCTAGTCTCAGAAATCCCATACAGGGTCACTGAGTCAGAATCATCCCAATGGCTGTGAGTTTGGACTTGGGTTTCTGTATCAAACGAGGATGCCTGGTGCCACGATGATGAAGCAATAGGCTGCTAACTGAAAGACAAGTGGTACTAATCCACCTATCACTCTGCAACAAAACGATAACAATATGCTTTTATAAAGCTTACCATCGATTCTGGGAACCCAAGAGGAAAGCGAATTTTGGGAATAATGAGGGCAACAAATGTATAGATGTGCTTTACACAATTGATTTATGTATTGTGATGAATTGTATGAGCCCCAATAAATTGATAAAAAAAAAAACTTACCATCTTAGAAACCTTATGGGGTGCTTCTACACTGTCTTGCTGGGTTACTGTGAGTCAAAATTTACTTAACAGCAATGTGTTTGCCTTTGGTTTATGCGTCAAGTACTTACATTTTGGTGGGAAAGATACAGGCAAGCGGTATTTTGGGTTTTGGTTTATGGGTCTAATAGTGGCTTGGGTACTAAGTTCTAATAATAAACAACTAAATAGGGTATTTCTAAAAGTATGTAGCACTGATTAAATGTTGAGTAAGCATATCTTTCATTGATTCACAATCAGGATACTACTTTTCAAACCCTAGAAAATGGGCTTTCATGAATTAATGAAAATTTAAAATCTTCTGAAATGAAGATTAGTGAATATGATTGCTTAGATATCGATAGTAATATCATTGATCACCAGCCATTGTTGATAAATCTGTGCAGGGTCAAGTTCTACAGAAACCTTGAAGGGAGAAAGAAGAACAAAAAGCCACAGGTAAGGTTGGGTCCAGATATGGATTAATTCATTCATCTGTTTATTTCTTGAGATAGTTACATAATCTCCTGTCAACTTGAGTGAAAGGGTGAAGTCTAACCTATCAATCAGGTCATATGTCATCTTCCCTGGAGGTGGGACACACACGCCCTCTGTTATGTCTTCCGGCTTCAAGCCACATGGAGCTATGCTGATGGCAGCCAGAGCCCTGGAGCAAGAGGAGCCATGTGGAGACCCACACCAGTGCTGAGATGCTTCCACCTCCACTGGGTCCACAGACTTTCCACCCACTGGCCTGTGATGTTCCTGCATTCTGTGTCATTACATGTGCTGTATGAGTCTGAAGATATAGCAGGGTATCGGACATATATGGGATAATTTCAGACGTATGGACTTGATCTGAACTGGGCTGGGGTGTTTTTTTAATATACAATTACTCTTTGATATAAAGTTCTTTCTTACACAAATATGTGTCAATGAATTTGTTTCTCTAGTCTAACCAGACTAACACATTTCTAAATCGATTCATTCAATAAGCATTCATTGAGTTCCTCAGATGAGCTGGGGTGTAGTGGATTATACACTGGGTTGCTAACCACAAGGTCAGCAATATGAACTCACCAACCAACCCTCAGGAAAAAGATGAGGCTTTTTGTCTTCTCAAAGATTACAGCCTCGAGCCAGTCAGAGTGCAGGGAATGATGTAACATACAACTTTCCTCTAGTTCTTAAATGCTTCTTTCCCCCACCCCCACCCCCACTATCATGATCCCAATTCTACCTTACAAATCCGGCTAGAGGATTTACATTGGTACGGATAAGAACTGGAAACACAGGGAATCCAGGACAGATGATCCCTTCAGGACCAGTGGTGAGATTGGTGATACCAGGAGGTGATACCAGAGGGAGGGTAGAGGGAGGATGGGGTAGAAAGGGGGAATCAATTATAAGGCTCTATATATAACCTCCCCCCTGGGGGATGGACAACAGAAAAATGGGTGAAGGGAGACATCAGACAGTGTAAGATATGGCAAAATAATAATAATTTCTAAATTATCAAGGGTTCATGAGGGAGAGGAGAGTGGGAGGGAGGCGGGGAAATGAAGAGCTGATATCAAGGGCTCAAGTAGAAAGCAAATGTTTTGAGAATGATGATGGCAAAAAATGTACAAATGTGCTTGACACAATGGGTGGATGTATGGATTGTGATAAGAATTGTACAAGACCCCAATAAAATTATTTTTTAAAAAGATTTACAGCCTCAGAAACCCAAAGGAGCAGACCTGCCCTGTAGGGTTACAAAACTTATAAATTGACTCGAAGGCCATGAGGTGTTGTTTATTTATGTTTTTTAATTTTGGCAAGATGTACACTGAGATGCAAGAGTGAATACAACAGATAAAATATCTATCTCATTGAGCTTGAATTTTAGTGGGAGAGATATAAAATATGCAGGGAAGCAAATAAAAGAATATCCTTTGAGTAAGACTAAGTGCTGTGAAATTGCCCTGGTGGTATAGTGAGGCACATACTGGGCTGCTACCCTCCATCCGTTCTGTAGGAGAACGATGGGGCTTTCTACTCCTGTAAAGATTTACAGTCTCGGGAGCGGGTTGGGACCCCACTTGGGTGCCTGTGAGGGCGGCGTTCACGCCCGTCCTTCTGGGACGCTTGTTGGGCGCTGCCCCGGTAAAAAAAAAAAAAAAAAGATTTACAGTCTCAGAAACCCACATGGACAGTTCAATCCTTTCCCATAGGTTGCCTTAAGTTGGAATCAACTTGATGGCAATGAGGCTTTGTGGGGGTTGGGGAGTTTTTTGAAGTGCTATAAGAAAATTCAGAATAAGGTAATAGAGCTAGATGTGGGAGGTGAAATAGATGATAAATAATTCCGGTAGGCTCTATTTGGGCAAAAAGAGAGCAATCACTTGCACACACACACAAGATGACATTTTGCCTCCACTTTAATAAGTGGCATAAACGAGCCAAGAATAAATAAATTTAATACCAAGAATATTCCTGAAGCAAGGTGGCCACCAAAAAAGGGGTGAATCCAACAAAGCTCAACTCCCCAGACCCCAAAAGGCTTATACAGCTTCTTGTTATACTCCTGTATTTGACAGGAACGGGTTTATTTTACAGAGAAAATTAAGGGTAAACTAATAATTAGCTTCTTAGACGTGAAATCAGATAATTTATCACGACAATAGTCAGAGAAGCCATGCTGTTGCCCCGAGAGGAGACTGTTCAGGTTATTTTTCTTTCTTTGAGCACGCTGAGATTTAGTGAGGTGAGGGAGGACTTAGCCTACAGGACTCTACACTGGTACATAATAACATCTCTCTTGCCACAACAACTCGACCAACCAACCCCATGATAGACAGGAGAGATGGCATAAAGGGAGTAAAATTAAATCTCTCTTTTTTCTGGACAAAAAGCTGCAGACATGGAGAAAAAGAGAAGAGAGGGGGAAAGACAAGTCAGTGTGTACCTCCAGATTTCCTCTATTTTGGAGCCAGCCAAGAAAGGAGGTGTGTTAGACAAGTGAGGTACCACTGACGCCACCTTCCCCTAAGAGGCCGCTTCACAAGTATCTAATTGGAGGCATAAGCACTCAGTGTAAACCCAGCAGTACCATGTGGTTAGTCAGAGAAATCTGGAGCTTTCGCATTGCCAAGCTGCACTTCAGTTCCCTAAGGCATAGATTCAAAACAAAATCTAGTAGGCCAGCCACGGAGACCACCGAGGCAAAGGCAAAGGGCTTCATAGCAGAACCCTCTTCCTCCCCCACACCCCGCCCCCCCAGCACCACCCCCCAAACAGTAGGCTACATGGAGAACCTCTCAAAGACTTGTCACATGATGCAGATGTCTACTCTGGAAGTCAGGATGAAACTCAACAATAAAGAAGCCAATGGTCACAATCTTAGGGTACATAAGGCATCACACTTAAGGATCCTCAGAGGTGTCCTCCCCCTCCAGCCTTTAAAGTGTTGAACCACAGAGTCCCCCCCATTCATGCCAACTTGATCATAGATACAGGGGCCAGAGGCAATCATCATGATTATAGACTTCAGCAATTTGAGAGGTTTAAATTGTCAGATTGAACTAGTTTTATTAAAACTTACTGATAATCCAATTAACTTTCCCAGAAACCAGCAGGTGAGAACTCAGGGAGGAGAAAAGTCTTGTCAAAATAAAGGACCTCACTGAGGTAAGCTTTAAAGAAAAAACAAAAATGGGACATAGGAGAAAAGCTACTCTATACATACATCCCTGGAGTGAGATCCAGCAACTATGGCAGGGGCCAAACCCAATCCAGGCATACATACAGCAGCCAACTAAATAAGAAGGGGAAAGAAAGAGAAAAAAGGAAAAAAAGACATGGGTAGGCAGGGAGCAGGGCACTAACCCATCCAAGGGGAGGGTATTGTTTATATCTCCACAGGAGAGGGAGAGAGAGACCAGCCTTCAATCTGATGTGCCAAGACGTGAATACAACATACTGGCATATGTTGTATGCCAGTGAACCAATAGAGAGGTCTACAGGGTCAGCCCCAATCCCAACTATGTGGATAGCCCCCCACCCCCACCCCAGAAGCAAGCACTTCAGAGGACAGCACAGGGGCTACAGCTTGGGGAGAGTGGAGCATCTGACTAGAGCACACGGGAGAAATGAAAGAGGATGGAGAGGGAGAGGAGGACATCCTGGCCCACTAAGCTCTGAGGACGATATTCCTGCTCAGAGCAGGAATGCACAGAGAGGACCACAGGACTGGCCCCACCACAAGACACAATGTCCCGCATTAAACCATAGCACTGCAGGGGACAACACTGAAGACACAGTGTGGGAATTGTGCACAATCTGACCCCATCACAATGGGATGAAACACTAAGGGCATGCAAAAGAGCAGTGAGGGGAGCAAAGTCATGAAATCCCCAGCGAATACCAAAAATTGACTTTGGAGGCAGAGTGGGGCACCCCACCAGACTGTACTGGAAAACATGTGTAAAGGCCAACAAACAGACCTTGAACTATTTATAAGCTTTTCCATTTTTGTCAGTGGCTTTCTTTTTGTTGTTGCTATTGTTTTATTGTTTTTTTGGTCTTGACTTCCTTTGTTGTTTTATTTGGCTTTGCCTGAGTTTTGTGCTTATTAATGTATCTGTATGTCTATCTAGATAAGATACGTATGCGGGATAATTATTTCAGAGATGAAAAGAATGAAACCAAAGGTTCCAGGGGATAAGTGGAGGTGGGAGATAGGAAGGAGGGGGGAGAAGGGGGGGGTACCAATCCAGGGACAAGGGAACAACAAATGAACTAAAATTAATGGAGAGAAGGGTGTAGGATGCTTAGTGGGGCTTAATCAAGGGCAACGTAGCAGCAAGGAATTACTAAACCCGAATGAAGGCCAAACATATGGTGGAATAAAAGGAAAGTAAAAAGAAATAGAGGAAAGAGCCAAGAGGCAAAGGACATTTATAGAGGTCTAAATACAGGCGTATACATATACAAATATATATATAAAACCAGCGGGGAATAGAACTATGTATTCATATCTATATGTTAAGAATTAAGAAAAAAAATTAAGGTTTCAGATGGACATTGGGCCTTGACTCCAGTACCCCCTCAACACAAGAACAGTTTGTTCTAACAATCCAGCATTCTGAGATAATTACCTTCCCAACGCTATTGCTGAAAGCAAAATGGGTGCATAAGTAAATGTGGTGAAGAAAGCTGATGGTGCCCGGCTATCAAAAGATATAGTATCTGGGATCTTAAAGGCTTGAAGATAAATAAGCACCCATCTAGCTTAGAAGCAACAAAGGCCACATGGAAGAAGTACACCAGCGTGTGTGATCATGAGGTTTCAATGGGATCAGGTATCAGGCATCTAAGACCCAGAACAAAGTCATACCCAATGTGAATGGGTGGGGAGTGTCATGGAGTGGAGACCCAATGCCCATCTGTAGACAATTGGACATCCCTTCACAGAGGGGTCACAGGGAAGAGATGAGTCAGTCAGGGTGCAGTATAGCACTGATGAAACACACAACTTTCCTCTACCTCTTTGGTGCTTCCTTCACCCCACTATCATGACCTCAATCCTACCTTTAAAATTAGATTAGACCAGAGCATGTACACTGCTACAGATAAGAGCCTGCAACACAGGGAATCCAGGATAGATAAAGCCTTCAGGGCCAACAATGAGAGTAGAGATACCAGGAGGATTAGGGGAGCATGGGGGGGAGAAAGGGAGAATCGATCACAAGGATCAATCTATACCTACCTCCCAGTGAGGCGAACAATAGAAAAGTGGGTGAGGGGCGATAGAGGACAATATAAGATATGAAAATAATAATCTATAACTTATCAAGGATTCATGAGGGAGGGCGGGCGGGGGAGGAAGGGGGAGGAAATGGGGAACTGATATCAGGGGCAAGTGGAAAGAGAATACTTTGAAAATGATTGTGGCGGCATATGTGCAAATGTGCTTGACACGCTGGATGGAGGTATGGATTGTGATAAGAGAGGTAAGAGCCCCCAATATTGATAAATAAGTAAATAAATGACCTAAAATGAATAAATAAATAACCTACATTTCTCTGTGTACATCTAAATTATACTGTGATTCTAGCTCTGACCCGTGTCACGCAGGGTTGGGTCCATCTCGCTCTCCAGCTGTGTTGGAGCCTCTGTACTTGAATTGGAGAAACAGTTGGTGCCAACGCCGGAGTTGGAAATATGCAGAACTCCATAATTTTTTGCAGAGTAGTCCATCATTCTATTCAGAATTAAATTGAGAATTTCCTTCAAAATAGATAAGGCAATAACTATTTTCTGAGACCCAACTGTTTAACAGGTCCTGAACCGTTTGTTCCCAACAGTCAGAAAGTCAAAAGAGTTTTCTTTGCACCATAAGGAGATCATCAAAGAAATAGAATTTTCTAGGGAGTAATGAATTTAGAAGAAATAGATGGAAATAATCAAATCTACCATAACAAGTATCTCTTTTCATAAACTTGAAGCTCAAATATTTTAGTTTTTTAAGTCTTGAAAACTCATAAATTGATTCAAGAAACCAGAGACAACTTCTCAGATATCATATTCTATTCTCTTAGAGAAATGTCAGTGTAGTAATGAATACAGATGCGGGATAGAGGTATACTTTTAGAAAAGCTCCTGATTTTTTAAAAGCCTAAGTGCTAAGATAAAATTACTGGGATTCTTTTGTAAGCAAAACATGAAAAAGACATCAAATAAAGTTTTCCAAAACTAAGACTCCACCACCACCACCACCCACCAAAAAAAACCAAACAACTAAGACTGTTTCTCTGAAAGGAAAGGGGGAAAGGGCAAAGTTCACTGAACATTTTTTAAAATATGTTCATCTGTGCAGCTCTTTAAAGTTGTCAATGCATATACATCTCTGCGAAAACTACTGATAATTAAGTTGCCGACAAAAACACAACTTAGAAAAGCCAAGGCATTTTATTCCTTTATTGTTGCTGCATAGTTAATAAAAAGGAAGGAAGGAGGGGGAAACAAAATGACTTTACCATTCTTCTAAAACCTTTTTATAGTCCTGGTAAGATTACAGAAAATATCTTCTTAAATAAAATAATGTATCTTAAATTAGTTCTTTAAAAAATAAAATAATTGTAAGTTAGTCGAGAGCGCCAGAAACCGAATTAGCCGAATTTTAGCAAACAGGCTTTATTAGGGAAAAATCCCGCCTGGGCGAAGTCCCACAGTCTGTAGCGTCCCAGGCTTTGGGAAAGACCATTTTATTGCCGGGAGACATGTGGCTGGGCTGGCCCTAGGCCCGCATCTAGTAAGGTGGTCAGGGATTGGAAGGCACAGGCACGTCCGAGGAAGGCTGCTGGTGATTGGTGGACGCAGGCACGTCCGCGCCCCCAGCTAGGTGAGGAAGGCTGCTGGTGATTGGTGGACACAGGCAGGTCTGCGCCCCTAGCCAGGTAAAAGAGCACTTCATAGTTCCCGGTAGAGCACACACGTGGCTGAGTGCCAGGTCCGGAGAGAATTGCATCAGCCAACTCTGATCAGCTCCGCATGGAGTGGGGTGTTATTGATTTGGCCAGACAATAATGTATCTTAAATCTTAAATAAAATAAAATATCTTCTTAAATAAAATAATGTTTCCAACTCTCAAATGTGTTATTTTGTTGTTGTTGTGGTTAGAGCAAAGCACGCTTCTACGTGTCGAGTTCTGTGACATGGATCGCATTCTTTGAGTTACACAGCCTCTCGCATGCTTTCTCTGGGTTCCATCTACCCAAGTATCTTTTATTCCGCAAATCACTCAGGTACAACGCATGGAGTTCATGCTTTAAGGCCAAAGTTTTCCTTTGTGGAGCTAGCCAGTGAATTAGTAAGAACTCCATGGGGAGTGAGAAAGCATGATTTGTTGTTGAGTAAGTCACTTGAAAGAGCTTCCAGCTTAATTTTTAAAAGGCCCTCTCTCCCAGCAAAACTTTCCATGCTTGTTAAATCTCATAACCTCTGGTGACCTTAATACTTACAGGTGAGAAGGTGACTGAGCACTCGCACTTCCCCAAAGGCGCCCCCGGCTCCTACTTGCCTGTAATAACGTTTTAATACTGAGCTTAATCTTGTTGCTCACAAATTACAAGCCTGTCACCATTACCTCGAGTGGCACCAGGAAGCAAGGGTGTATTATTACTACACCATCATCCCTTAATACTTCCAATTTACTCCTTTCATGCCAGGCCTTGGTAAGGGGCCTCATTTACTCTGAGATTCCAGGAACACACAGCTCTAAGAAAAGCTTTGTTGTGTGCCAGCAGCCCCAGATCTGGTTCGTGGGGAAGGGGAAATCAAAAGGGCTCATCCATTAACAGGAAGCCCCCTACCTTTTTCGAATGACAGATGGGTCCCCGGGCCTTTCTTGGCCCTGGGCCTCTCAGGCTGCAGGCTGTTTGCATTCAGTCAACACTTCAATTTTATAGGACTGTGGAGCCAACGATTACAAGACTTTTGAACTCCCTGCTGCCTTCTGTCTGGCTAACACCCTCGGTCCCTGGAGCCTAAATCTTTGTAATAACTCTACAAAAACCAGCAATTAGGGTAAGGTCTGCTAAGCCTCTCCTTTTGACCTAGAACTGATTACATATTCAGAATCAACCAGGGGCCAAGGAGAATGGCCACTGCAGAAGCTTGGAGCTATGCAGAGAAGAATGAGATTGTGCATCGGGGAAGGGTGAGGCCTGGCAGTTTCCTAAAAACTGTCCCACTGCTTTTCATGGGCAGTGGGGTACAGTGCTTGGCTAGATTTTTAAGGAAACGAAGAAATGAATACATTTAAGGGAAAAGTCGGGGACATGTTTTGTTTGTTTTTCAAAGGCTCAAGGCAATCATTTTGACTGCGAACTAACTAATTGTCTTTTAGTTACTCAAAATAATAAGCATTTCATACAGAAAATTCATTGCATGCCTTTTATAATTTGGCTTTTAAAATGATACTTTATCTCTGATATAAGTGTTTACTTATTATAGCACTATGTAATGAAGGGGAAAATTCTCTTTTCTCTTCCCTGTCAGCAAACATCTTTGTTACGGAATGTAGCACTGGTCAACTTGCCATTAGCCTGGGCTTTTCTCATTATAATTTCAAGCAAGTCTGTAATTTTTTTTCTCTAAAGATCCTGCATAATGTCCCAACTATACATGTCTTGGAACATAACTGTCATAAATTGGAGAAGGGCTACCACTATTACTAAGAGAACAAGAAGGTCCCAATTTACTAATGTGTTGTGTTTTGAACCTCGTTTCTAAGTATTTGGAACACAGAATGCAGTTTCCCATAGAAATGTGGTTATGAATGTTCCATCCAAATGGGCCCTGCCTCTCCTAACTGAATCATGCAATTCATTCCTCCTAGAATAAGGTGACCAGATTTTAATATTGGTAAAGTGGGACAAAAGCGGGACACCATTGATAAAACTCATGTCCTGGTGAAATAGCCACATGGCAGCCGAAAACCATATACCCTAGCTTGTCGTACATTCTTTCCAAAAATCAGGACTTTTTTAAAACACC
>NW_022103898.1:40278587-40280271 GCF_000313985.2 Echinops telfairi | reverse complement strand
AGTGTTAACTTACTGCTCTTACGTGTTCAGTCTTCCCACCACATACAACATTCTGCTCACTGGAAACACTAGTCCCCATGTTTACATGGAAAAGAAAGAGTCCCTAGATAAGCAAAACACTACTAAGGCAAAGAACAACATAGGAGGCCTCTCACGTCCCGATCTCAAATTTACCACACGGCCACAGCAGTCAAAACCACGTGGTGCCGTGACAGCAGATATATAGACCAACGGAACAGAATTGAGAACCAGAAGTAAATATGTCCACTTATAAGCACCTGGTCATTGACAATGGGCCAACACACACTGAATCGGAAGAGATAGTCTCTTTAATAAGGGGTTGTCAAAACTGGAGATCCATTTTGCAGAAGAATGAAGCAGGACTCATAGCACATACAAAAAGGAGCTCAAGACGGATCAAAGCCTTAAATGTAAAAGCTAGACTCCTAAGGATCATCAACGGGGAAAAAAAAAAGTGCGGGGTGGGGAGGGGGGGGGGAAGACGTAGGGACCCTAATCCATGCCATAAACACATTATCAAACACAATGGAAAAAAAAAAAAGCAACAGGAGACCAGCTAGATAACTGGGATTCCCCGAGAAACTCAACAGGAATGTGCATAAACCCATGTCCCCAGAGGAGGAAAAAGAGAGCCCATCGACTAGAGGGAGCATGGCGATGGCAATCTCTAAAATGGATAGGAAATGCCAACCCCTGGACAAAACAAAGACAAAAGGTGTGATTTCAAAATGGGCAGAGGGCATGACCAGACAGCTCATGGTAGCAACAGGGGAAGACACCAGGAGGTTTGCAAGAGGTAAAAGCAATAGAGGCAAGTATTGTGATATGCACAATCCTGCAATAATGGTGATCTATGCAAAGATGCTCAGACAGACACGGAGGCTAAACAGGTGTGGAAGGGAGAGAAGGAGTGTTCCTGTATTTGTACATTTGACATAGTATATGTGTATTTACCTTTGCTTTAAATATATCCATGAGTGGAGACAGGGAGCAGCATTATGAAAACTTCTTGGACATAAGCAGACACCCTAAGGGAATGAGTTTCTGGGCCTGAGGAACCATAAACATCATCTCTGAGGACACTGAGGTCAATTGATATAACATAGTTCACAAAAATAATGTTCTATATCCTACCTGGATGAGACTAAGTAGGGTCTTACAAGCTCGTGAGCAGCTATCTAAGTGGCAAATACTGGTTTCTCCCCATCTGAAGTAAAGAAGAGTGATGGAAATCCAAGACATAGAAACAATTAGTCCAATGGACTATGTGCCACCCAAACCTCAGGCTCCAAAGTCCTGGATCAGAAGAACATGATGATGCCCAGGTACCACTATCAACTGCTCTGAAAAAGATCACATTATGAGGTCCTGAAGAGAGTGGGAGAAAAATGTGAAACAAAAGCCAACATTATGAAAAAGACCAGACTTAGTGGTCAGATAGAGATGGTGGACACCTCATGACTATGACTCTTAGTCACCCTTCAGGTCTGGAACTGAATTGATCCCTGTTTTCAAATAATCAACCATTGACGAGCAAATGGGAAAAGTTACAAGGTTGGGCGAGGAGGAAGAATAGAAACGGAAATGCAGGGAGGAAGTAAGATACGTGGTGGCACATGGAAGGGACTGCAATAGATGGTCCCAACAAAATGTGTGTGAATTG
>NW_022103898.1:40275427-40276318 GCF_000313985.2 Echinops telfairi | reverse complement strand
TTCATGAGGAGGGGGGGAGAATTTCTATTTTTAATTGGATTGACAAGCATGGAATTTTTTAAAATCATTTTATTGGGGCTCATACAACTCTTATCACAATCTATACATACATCAATTGTATAAAGCACATTTGTACATTCATTACCCTCATCATTCTCAAAACATTTGCTCTCCATGTAAGTCCCTGGCATCAGCTCCTCATTTCCCCCTCTCCCTTCCTGCTCCCCCCTCCTCCCTCATGAACCTTTGATAATTTATAAATTATTGTTTTGTCATATCTCACACTGTCTGATGGACATGCATGGAATTTTTAAGAAAATGGAAAACTGTCTTTACTATGAGATTTTATAAAGCCCTTAATCCAGTAATGTACACAGTGGTAAAGAATGGGATTTAATGTATAATATTTTGACTGTTTATCTTTCATGCTGGTATCTTGAGAAATAAATGCTACGAAGAACATATTTGGGGAAATATTGTTTCATGCCATAATGTACTTATACTACACTAAGGATTTAATTGGGGGACTTTGAGGAGTAGGAAGGAAAAGAAGGAAGGCTTTCCCACATGAAACAAGACCAGACCAAGGATTTTCTTGGGCACTTTCCTCCCTGTGCAGTCTTTTCTCTGCTCCTAAAGATCTCTTCCACAGGAATTCATCTCACCGTAACTGCACTCACCAAGATCTGATTTTTCCCATGCAAGCACTCCTCTCTTGGCCCCTGTGATTGTTAGCTGCCAACAAGCCCCTTTCTTGTGATGACCCCATGCACTATGGAACACAATGTTTTGCTCTCATAAGTTTGGTTTCACATTTTTCTCCCAGTCTACCTTTGGTCAATGCAACAGAAACACCATCCAGACGATCAGCTCTAATCAAACCGTTGTGAT
>NW_022103898.1:40266968-40268500 GCF_000313985.2 Echinops telfairi | reverse complement strand
TAGGCATATAGATCTATTTCCCCATCCTCATATATAAATATATTTTCATATGTACATGTCTTTATCTAGACCTCTATAAATGCCCTTTGCCTCCAAGCTCTTTCCTCTATTTCCCTTGACTGGGAAAGCATTTCTTAACAAACGTTTCTATCTTTAATGAAATGGTCACATGGGAGAGTTGTGTTGTTGTTGTCATTGGGTGCCACGAAGTCAGGTCCAACTCAGAACAACCCTGTGTCCAACAGAAGGAAGCATTGCTCGGTCTGGCACTGTCCTCACAATGTTCTCATATTTGAGCCCAGTGTTCTGCCACTGTGTCAACCCATCTTTCTAAGGTCTTCTTTTTTTTTCCCCTGTGTACCACTTTGTCTGTCATCAGATTGTTGTACTATGGTGGCTTGTGTGTTTCTGTATGCTGCAAGCTGTGTCGCCCATATTTCAAATACCAGCAGTGTCCCCTAACGTGAACCTGTTTCGGCACAGGTTCCAGAGTAAGAGTAGATTATGAAGAAAGACTAGGCTGTTCCCTTCTGAGGAATGAGCCATTGGAAACCTTACGAGTAGCCGAACACTGTCTGACCGGTTATTGGAAGATAATGGACATTGTGGCCATCAGGATCATCATCACGATCTTTAGTTTTAATAACAGTATGATTATGTTATTCCCCTCTCAGGCTTTGCTTTCATAATTATCTCAGTCATAATCATTACTGTTATTAAGCAGTAATAACAGTAATGTTATATTCTTATGGTGTAGTCTATTCCAAACAGTTTTCTTCTATAAAGTTTTCTGTTGCCAAAAGATCATGACTTATGCTTTAGCCAACACTGGAACTTTCTGCAAAGAACATGCGAATTCTACCACTGAACTACTAACAGCACATACACAAAAGAAACAAAAAACAAAAGCAGTGGCGGTCCAGTCGATTCTGACTCACAGTGACTCCATGTCTTTCAGAGTAAGAACTGTGCCCCACGGGATTTCCTGGTTGTGCGCTCTTGAAAGCAGGTCACCAGGCCTTTCTACCAAGGTTCCTCTGGGTGGGTTCAGATGCCAACCTTTCAGTTAGTAGTCCAGTCAAGGACTCAACAGTATAATAACAAAAACAAACAAATTCCCTGCCATTGAGTCGATAGTGATTCACAGTGAGCCTATAGGGTAAGGTAGGGCTGCCCCTGTGGGTTTCCAAGACTGTAGCTCTTACAGGAGCAGAAAGTCTGGCCTTTCCCCCTTAGAGCTGCCAGTGGTTTGGAACTGCTGACCTTGCAGTTAGCAACCCAACTTGTAACCTCTATGCCACCAACAATACACAAGTGAAGAGAATTTCTTGGAGGATCCTTAGGCATCAACTATTGAAATCAACAATAGTAAAATGTTTGTCCCAAGACACTGCTGTGATCAGAACTAGTATTGTAAAGTATGAACTTAGCAAGGAGGTAAATGAGTAAAGAGTAATCCTTCCACTATCACTTGAAGAAAGAGTGAAAATATTCACCAGATTGCATCCTTATTTTCCATTCTCTCACTCAGG
>NW_022103898.1:40264427-40265809 GCF_000313985.2 Echinops telfairi | reverse complement strand
TGGAGTAGCTCAGGTTTCTGAACCTAGAGTCCTGGGCCTCTGTACTTCCCGTCACCAGGAATGCCTTCCTTTGGGAAACCGTCCAGTGTACAGCCATCAAACTTGTGTGGAGCAGTCAGGTGTGGAGGAGCCAGGTGTGGTGCCCCCACCCCCACCCCACCCCAGCCTGCGGTAACCAGTCCTGGAGCAGTCGGCTGGAACAGCCAGTTCTAGAACCATGGAGAGGACTCCTGCCGCTCCTGTTCCGGCAATGGTCTGCCGTGAGCTGGTGGCCTCACAAACCAGAGATTTCCTTTTAAATGACTGCATGATACGCAAGCTGAAGATGTGTGAAGACAGACGTACAGTGCACATCACCCCAGACAGTGATGGCATCACTTCCTTTGTGTCGGACTTCTGGTTTTAGAACCCTCTGCCTTGGTCACCAGGTTTTTCTTGTTCCTATTGTATCAGTTTGGGGTGGGGAGGGATAGGGAACACGGTATGGTTGGCTCTGAACCAAAGGTTTAATATTAACCTTCTAATAGTTTACTTTGGATGCTCTGGACTGCCTGACAAAAGACATGCCTGGCTGTAAATGACCATATATACTACGACCTTGGATATCTTTAGATCTAACCTCAAGAATAGGAACTAAAAGCACAAAGATGTGTGTTGAAGGATGATCGCACTTTCAAGGATTGGGAGTCTTCTGACCAAGTAACGTAGGACAGGAGAGTGAGAAGATAAGGAGCGTCACGTTTGCCTCCACCCTGTTCTGCTTTAACTATAAACCCTCACTTATCCCGCTTTGAATATTTGTATTTTGCCGCATTTCAATGGTATCCCTATGGTTGGCTGACTTCCAAATATTGGTATAAATAAACAAAAGGATATCCATTTTACATATACATATGAGACGTTTTTTAAATCGCTGTGGTTATAAGACTTTGATCAGGGTTATAAACATGATTTTTCTTTTTTTAATGAGTAAATCTTCAATGATTTATTGAAACAGTTGATTTATTTTTTTCCTCCTCCTGCTTCTAATCTGGGTAAATTTAACAGAGGGCGTAAGATCTATGAAAGCCTCACTCGGACGCCTGAAGGCTCAGCTGGCTGAGCCCCTCTCCCCACTGGTTTCTGTTTCCTCCAACTGGGCTCTCCACTTCCCAGCAGGAGACCCAGCCCCAGGGCACGGGAACTTTTCAGCTATCTGCTGAGTCATATTTGCTAACATCCCAGTGGCCAAAATATACCACGTGGTTAAACCCATCCTCCAAGGGTGGAGAAAGAAATTCTCCCATTTCATGGTAGAAGCAACAAAGTTACCTAAGGAGAGTCTGTTTTGGAATGGAAGGAAGGGGCATCACCACGTTTCAAACCATCTACAGTGAACCCTC
>NW_022103898.1:40257638-40262741 GCF_000313985.2 Echinops telfairi | reverse complement strand
GGAGGGAGGGGAAAAATGAGGAGCTGATACCAAGAGCTCAAGTAGAAAGAAAATGTTTTGAGAATGATGATGGCAACAAATGTACAAATGTGCTTAACACAATGGATGGATGGATGGATTGTGATAAGAGTTGTATGAGTCCTCAATAAAATGATTTTAAAAAGAAAAAAAAAGTTCTAAGCTATAACAAGTTTTTATCTATAATAGATAAAAATTCCAGATATTTTTCAGTTCCATTTTGAAAACTTATCTGATATTTTTAAATGCAGAATAATTATAAGTAAATGAGAAAAAGCAACAACAACAAAAGAAAGATAATAATGTAAATTCATGATCTCATGTGATTCCCCCATGCCAATTTCTACCAGGCAGGATGAAGCACACAGGGGTCTCCACACATGAAAGCCAAGTATTTCTGTGGTGGTTGGTGCTGTCAGTAGCCATGGACTCTGGTTTTTACATAACAGGGTACAGCACTGCCCGGTCCTGTGTCACCGTGACAGTGCTTGAGTCTATCAATTGATTCTAATGATCGAGTCTGTTTGAGACTGTGGTTGTGTTTGGGGCTCTGGTGTTCATCATGGCGGGTTTTCCTGCTTTTCACTGACCTTCCACTTCTACCAAGCACGGCGTCCTTGTCTAGAATTTAGTCTTGCATGACGACAAGACCAAAGTCAGTAAGCCAAAGTCTTGCTCCCACCCTTGCTCGAAGGAATCCGGACTGTGTTCCTTCTAAGACTGATCTATTGGTTCTCGCAGCTGTCCAGATGATGTTCAACAGTCTTCACCACCACCACAACTCCCAGACATCCGTTCTCCTACCTTCTTTTTCCACTCTCCAGATTTCATGATCATAAATTAAGTTCCAGATAATTGGAGCATGGGACTCCTGCAGCCCCACCCCCACTCAATACACCCTACTCACATTAGAAGGAAAAAGAAGCGAAGTTTCTTTCCATACTGAGTTTTCTAGAACAACCACAAACCCGAAACACATGTAGCTTAGAAGTCTGTAGGAGAAAACACCACGTGTCTTCATGTTTAATGGAATGTATGACCGGCCACCCATCGCGATGCATTTATTTATGAACGCTCTCAGAATGCATAGAACGGGTTGCAGGGCAAAGAAAAAGCAAGAACGTAAAAGATGCTGGCAACTGTGCTCCCAGTTTGAATTTTAAAAAGAAACATTCCCCCTTTCTCCGCCATTACTCGAATGTATTTCCAAACCAGCCCATGCATCAAAAACTAGCAGAGTATGTGCTGACATGGAATTCGACACCTGGATTCGAGAATTACCACTAACGGCCTCAGAAAAGCCCATGAACTCTCCAGTTTTGTGCTTCCGTGACTGTTAACCTCCTAGATATTGCTTTTTTAGACTTTAAATAAAATGACTGCCCCACTTCTGCACCAAATACCATTAGAAGGCTGGTTAACATAACATCATGACCAACGACATGGCCTTTGTCATTAAGAGGACTTTGTTTCGGGTCCTGTTCAGTAACGGACTAGGTCACTAGGTGTAGAATCCTGGGTGTCTTAAACTCTCCAAGCCCCTTTCCTCTTCAGTAAACTGAGAACAGTAACTGCATTAGAAAGTACTGGTGTTGAGATAAGGAATGTTCTATAGTTAACACGTGTCTAACATGAGAAAGGGCTCGGCAATGGTATCTAACTCTCATTGCTGACAAGAACCTACACCACGTCTGTGACTCTGGTCCCCATCTGCTCTCATCGAATGTGCCTGCTGAACCTCATGCCCACCAAAGGAATTCCCGCGTGTCTCCCTCCCTATCATGTGAACCCCAGCTCTGCCTGCATGTCCTGGGGACAAGTAGACGGTGAATATCCAAATGCACAGAACATTCTAGATTCACTGCTGTGTTTGCCCAAGCTGTTTCACTTCTCTTTTCTGAAACTTCTGTTTCAGAAGGAAAGGGGGTTCAGGATCTGGATTTAAAAGGGAAGGGAACAAACAAACAAGCAAACAACGGACAAAGACAAACTCCAGCTTCTTCCATGATGTGTAGAGGAAGCTTGGACCCAGCTCCCAGAACAGAGAGTACCTTCTAGGCATCTGATTGGAACTGGACAGTCGGCTGGACCAGGAATTCTGGCTGGCCACTTCTTCTTCTTCTTCTTCCTCCTCCTACTCTACCTCCTCCTCCTCCTCCTCTTCCTCCTCCTTCTCCTCTTTTTTACCCCTCATGTATAAGGTATCAAATGATGCTGAAAATCAAGATATTTTGATTCTACACCTAAACCCAACTATATTTATTCACCAAATGAGAAGTAATGGAGACTATATATAGGCATGAAGACTCATACTCAGCCTTGAAGAATCTCCCTCAGGTAGCTCTTGGGCACTTGTGGAGTATTTGCATGTTAAAATTTTGTGTTGAATAGCCCTGGTGACTCCTTTCTCAGATGTTCAGGAAAGGAATTGCAATCCAGACTTCTTACAAGTAAAATATCTCATCTTTTTATGGACTCTTGGGAGCGGAGCATCCCATGCTAACCTAGCTATATGGATAGACCCAGTAATCGTTTTAATCTGCTTCGGAAATGCTGCCAAGGTCCAACCTAACTCCTGCATGTCTGATAGTGAGTGGAATCTGACATTCCCCATTTCTCTGTCCCTTCTCAATTTCCCTATATTTGTAGACCTGTTTATTGACTTAATCTGACTCTGGCGACATATAATTTACAGATACATAAAGGATCTCGAAAAAATAAAACTGGGATTACTTAAATTGATTTTACAAAATTATCTGTACTTAAACAAGAATCTTCTTAAGACTTGAAGCCTGAAAATCATTTTAAAATATAGTGTTTATGATTCAAGAATTTTAATTTTTTGAATGGCAGAAAAGCACCTTAAAGCAAATGAGAGCCTAAAAAGCAGATTCTGCAACATAATTAAGACATATACTTCCTATTCAAACTGCTTTTAGAAATGAGAGGAAAAGAATCATAATAAAGTTGGCCAGAGGTTAAAAAAAAAATCTCCCTTATAATCGTTAAATAATAGCAGAATAACTACAACAAGGTCGAGGAGGAAGGTGAGGGGAATCACATCACACTCCACCTCCTGCTAAGCCAGCTATTGTTGGGCGCCATCGTCTAGGTGCTGATGCACAGCAAGCCCTCTGCACAGCAGCCTGAACCCTGCCCAGGCCGGCACCAGCCTCACTGCTGTTCCCAGGCTTGAGCTCATTGTTGCAGGCGCCGGCAGTCCATTCTGAGGGTCTTCCTCTCTAACCCAGTAGACCCAAGAGAAAGTTCATATGGCGGCAGGGCCCAGGCAGGGCAACGAATAACTAAGATACCCAAATGTCAAACTAATTAAAATTTATACATGAATCAATAAAATATCCTCTAGCTTCCTACCTGGCAACTCGACCATCTTAGAATCCTTGGGCTCCACGGGGTTTTACACTGAAATGTGGAGGCCCTGGGAAAACCCTCCCTTAGCCCCTGTCCACCTGCTCCTTTATCTCCCAATTCCATCTGGCACTCACACAACCTCAAGGGCACATTTGTGGACAACCCAGCCCACACATCCAAGCAGTTTAAACCCTAACTAACAGCTGCCCCTTGGCACTTCCACAGACTTAGACGCGTGCACAATAGTCAGCCTCAGGAGGGCAACCCCAGTGAAGAGAACCACATAGGCCTAAGGTATTCCACCATCCTACATAGCCAGACCAGATTTCAATTGTGGACATGACTGTGTGCCCTTGAACTTTCAGACTCCCTGCCCAGTATATTTCCAAAGAAGGCCAGAATAAGGACCGCTCCACTGTGAGGGCTCAGGTGACAGGCACCTTTGTCTTGGTCGAAGGGCGATACTGAATAGACCACAGCCTTTCCTTAAGAGTTTCATCAGACTTTAGCCTTAGGGGACTGGGTCACTACCCCTATCATCAGGTGAATTCGAATCATACCAACCCTTATCCCTGTCGGGATATAGCACCAATTTCAGGGTTTGTATCCTGTGCATTACCCGGAACGTCATGCTCAGAGGGTGTATGCTTGGTTAAATAATCTGATATTGCCATCTTAAAATTCTTCATAATTTCATCTTTGAACTTGTATTTCCTAAGTGAAATCCAATGGGACAATACAGCATGAACATGAACAAAGGAGCCATACACAATATGTTTGTTCATTGCCACCCAATTAGCACAGAGCATTCTCCATGACCCATGAGCACAGAATTCCTATGGACCCACAATGCTAAGTACAAGGCAAATATGTCACTTCTGTGACTGAGTAACGGGGTGCTGAAGACCCCAATAGGCCACACTTTCCATTGCAACCTAAACTTGCTTCAACTGCAGAAAGAAGGTAATGATGTTCTAAAAACCCTGATAATCAAGGACTTTTGTCATCTAGCTTGCTACTTCTGTTACATCCCTGTATTAGCCAATTACTTACCCTTGACACAGAGGAAAAGAAAGAGAGCCTAGCTTTTCCTTTCAGTCCCTCCTTACTCACCCATAAGTCAAAGGTAGCGTGGCTGGTCAAACGCGTACCTGTTAAGCTGTGAAATGAAAACAGTTGAACTTGTTTTGTGCAGCATTTTGACTGTTCTAGCAAGCACAAAGCACCCATGTATGAGCTGTGTCATGATGATTTCGCATAGAAGTTAAATGCTATTATAATTACATTTAAAACTGTTGTGTTCTATGTATAGATTGTGCTAAGAGCTGTCCAAGCTCTCGATAAAAAGATTTTTTAAAAACAAAAACATAAAACTGGTGGTTTCAAAGCAACGAAGTCCCCAGGGAATACCAAAAATAGACTTTGGGGCCAGGGTGTGGCACCCTATCAGACTCAACCGGAAACACTTCTAAGGTCAGCAAACAGATGTTGAACTATTTACAGGCTTTTCTCTTCTGTCATTGGTTTTGTTGTTGTTGTTGTTGATTTGTTTTCTTTTGTGACTTTGTTTTGCTCTGTCTTGTTTTTGTGCATATTACTATCTCTGCAAGTCTATCTAGATAAGATAGCTGGGATAAACAATCTGGAGGAGAAAACAATGGTTGGGGGGGTGCATAGTAAAGGGGGGGTGGAAGGAAGTGGGTGTTAACAAAC
>NW_022103898.1:40211538-40256375 GCF_000313985.2 Echinops telfairi | reverse complement strand
GGATGGTACAATTCATGCTAATAATTTGAATTTTCAACATTTTTTACTTTGCTTTATAATTAGTATTATAATTATTATAAGTATTCTCATACACTTATATTTATAAGTTAAAATTTCTTAATATATTATCTTGTTTATATAATTTTAATTAAGATATATTTGTATGATTTCTATTATAACTTTATAATATAATAATCATGAGCTATTATTCATATAGCTTATATAAAATAATAGGAACCCTGGTGGTGGTATAGTGGTTACACATTGGGCTGCAATCTGCATGATCGGCAGTTCGAAAACAGTTTTTTCCTCCCATAAACAGTTACAGTCTCAGAAACCCACAATGGGTCGCTATGAGTCAGCATTGACTCAATGGCAGTGGGTTTAGTTTGGTTTTATATGAAATAATATAAGTCAAAAATATAATACATAAAAAGAAAAAAAAACGGTTACTGTGTTTAACCCTATCTTCCCCGTCACCCCCACACACATACTGCCAGCACCACTATTTGAACCAGTGACCCCATGATCTCATTTTGCACTGCTGTCTTGAAAATTAAGTAGCCATCCTCAGTGAACAATGAAAAGAGATTGAGTGGGAGAGAGGCTGGGCTGGAAAAGGTCAGAGGCAGGCCACAGCCCAGCAGGAAGCACACATCTGTCTAACCTCCCTCCCTGACACATACATCCCTTCGTGAAGCCCTCCAGTGCTGTGCTACCTCACTCAGAATTAAAGCCCATATTCCCCCCGGTGGCTCCAGAGACCGTGCATGCTAAGTATAACTGCTCAACTCTAGTGCTCTTTTCCCCTGCCGATCTGATCACATCCCTACCCCTCACCTCTAGGCAGGCTAGTGGGTAGCTTGCCTCTTACATGCCAGGCCTCAGGGCCTTTGCACAGATACTGTAACTTCTGCCTAACATGCCTAGCTAGATGCTGTTTGGTTGATACCTACTCGTGAGCGCGCGGGCTTAGCTTTCCAACCCTGTCCTCCCAGACAGCCCGGTGAAGTCAGTTAGAGGCTGTCGTCATTATCCTGTGTTGCCTGAAATACCACAAGGCAGTGGCTTTAAGCAACAGAAGTGCATTTTCTCAGTTTCAGAGGCTAGATGTCCTTGAATTAAGGCTCCAGTTTCAGGGAAGACTTTCTCCGCCTGGCCCCAGGGAAGATCCTGGCCTGTTTTCAACTTCAGTTTCTTGGTCCTTTGATGATCTGATGATCACATGTGGTGTGGAATCTATTGTCCTCCACTGCCTGCCTGCCTGCCTGCCTGCTGGCCTAATCTGCTCTTTGATATTTAAAAAGCAAGAGGCTTAAGACATACACTATGCTCATACAAACTCATTAACATAAAAAACCCATTCCCAAATGGGATTATAACCATGCATTAGGATTTACAACACACATCTGGGGGCAACATTTCAAGCCACATAGCAACAGGTGGGTTCAACTGCTGTTTTGGTTAGCCGTCGACTGCTTTAGTCACTGCACCACCACATGAATTAAAAGCAAGTCCCTGGCCACCAAGTTGATTCTGACTTACAGTTAGCTACCCCATACGACAGAAAAGCACTTCACGGGGTTTCTGAAACTGTAGGAGCAGGTAGGCTCCTCTCCTTCGCAGGGAATGGCTGGTGGGTTTGAACCCAGCCTTGCAGTGAGCAGCCTGGTGCTTAACTCCTCAGCAACTCACATGAGGACAGTCTAAATATTTGTTGAATGAATGAAGCTATTCTACTTCCTTAAGGATGAAGTCATTTAGATTGAGATGAAGCACGTTTCTTTAATATAGAGGCATCACGCTACATAAGCATTCATTTGACCATCTCTAACTTGGATCCACAGATGGGGCCTAATATCCCAAGTCAGGAAGCATTCTGTTTAGAGAAAATCCCTCCGGCTGGGGCGCCAAGGAGCCTGGGGCTGGGAGAGGGGAAATGGCCTCTCTCTCGTGAATGAGCTGTGCAATCCAAAGCAATAACGAGACCCCTCTTCATGCCTCGAGTTCCCCAGCTGTAAAATGAACACAACTTAATAGTACCTGCCCTCGTTATCTTGGTCTTTATAGTGTGTCATAAAGGAGATAATAAATGTAAATATCTCTTCTGCACAGCTGGAATGTCAAAGAAAGACTAGGGAATCACATTTGACCTGCTAATTAAGGAAACAGTGAGGCCGAGAGGGGGGCTTGCTGGAGGAGGTCCCAGAGCTGTGGAGCCATTTAGCTAACACCCACAGTTAAGGAAACAGGAATGAAAGCCGCAATGCAGCGCAGCAGATGCCAGGTCCTTGTTGATCTTTCTCAGGGGGACCCCCATACATCCACCATTTGACATGAATGTCACTGAGTCCAATTAGAATTAGCCATTCCCATAACACTCGAATTCCTGGACTTCCGAGGCCAGCCACAGAAGGGAGGAGCAGACAATGCAGATAGGAGGAGAGGAAAGGAGAGGCAAAAGGTTGCAGGGGGTGGAAGTGGAGGTTTTTACATTCCCCTACATAGAGGGCAAAATATTTCAACACGTCTTATAAGTTTGGAAAGGATTCAATCAGAAGATATCTATCCAAATTGCTCAGCCATTCTCTTTCTGCATTTCTGCCGAGAGTGGGCTTTTGGGCTGTTTGTGATGATTATCATTCACTGGTGTTTTCTTTCAGATCTGGTGTTTATTTTGTTTGGAGTTTTTTGGTTTGGTTGGTTGGTTTTGTTTCATATCCCACTTACGTTTGGAAATATTGGATTTGATCCAAAAATATATAATAATAACAGTAGTAATCTTTTACCTCATGACAGAGATACAACATTAATCTTGTTTCCCCCTCATTTTTATTTTTTAAATTTTTATTGGCACACAATCCACACACACAATTCAATAGTTCAATCATTCAATCATATCAAGAAGAATTGTACAATCATGACCACAATTTTAGATCATTCCCCCATGGTTAAATCTCCTTTAAGATGATCAGTTCTAGGGCTCCCCACCCCCCACTCGTTTTCTATTTTGTTTGTCTGTGCTCATTATGCAAGCTAATATAAAACCAGTGCCCAAGCCACTCCGTGATTCTCGACTTCATCTGCCTGGAAACGGAGCAGAAGAACATGTCATGTCAGGTCGCTCGCCTCCGCTAAATATATTTTTAAAATTCATTTTCCTGCTAACAATGCCACTGTAAAAAGACTGTGAGGCATAGAAAATGAAACCGTGCACGCTTCTTCATCAGGGACCTTTTTTGTTTTAGTTTATAAGGAACCCTTCGATGCTTTAAGTGAACCTTTATGGTCATTTCAAGGACTTCCAGAGAACTTGAGCAGAACATTTTTAAAAATAAAAATGCTTTGACGTGTCTCCAAGAGGGGGGGTCGAAGATGCTGGGGAAGGTGGGCACCTGGCAGCCCGGTGGCCCAGGGAAGCCCTGTCCTCTATTTTTAAACCCACCTGTCTAATTTAGGAACTCAGTCACCATGTCGACTGATAAAGCTTTTGGGGGCGGCCGAGAGGCTAAGTTTGCTGTGCTGGAAATGGCAGCGCCACCCACACAGAAGACCAAGCTGAGAGATTCTGTCTTTTCATAGGACCCAAAAAGAAAAAGTCCCTCAGTGTGCATTTCCTGAGAAAACAATGGAAGCAACTTCTAAGAAAGAAGACACAGCAGCTCCCAGATCTCCTGAGACTGCCGCGATGTAGTATTGGGAGCAAGGAAGGGATGTGGGTGATGGAGGTCTGAAGTAAGCGTCCTGAAGGCAGGAGGGGCCTGGGGCATAAGCAAGTGGGGTTTTCTAACAGACTTCCACTCAGAGAGGCAGAGTAAGTGGGATGCACTTCAGACAGCACCTCCCGCACCCCAGGAAGCACTGCAGGCAGTAGCGGAATGGCAAGCACCCCCACATGGAAGGCACAAGACACCTGAGCGACTATGGAATCCCACCCACCTCCCAACTTTCTAGCTGTGTGTCATCTCTAAGTCTTAGTCCTCCTCATCTGCAAGGGAGTTTCGAAAAGTTCATGGAAAAATTCCACTTCTCCACAAAAATGTTAATGCCTGTGACACCTACCTGGCAGGAAGGGGTGTTGTTAGCAGTCAATGAGGTGCAGCATAAACAATAGCTTGACAGAGGGCAGTCGTCTTTCCTTTGTCACTTTTTCTTGTTATCTGGGTGAAAGTTCACAGAGCACTTCTGTGTGGCATTTCACTTCATCCAGGTTTAGTTTCACCCCATCGATGGCAACCAGCAGGATGGAGCAGCACTCAGCAAATTTACTTCCTCCCAATGATTCTTGTTTCCTTTAGTCATTCTTTCCTATCTCTTCCTGCCTTCAGAACTTTGTCCCAGGGTTTGATTGTTCGGAGGAGTGCTTGCTGCCTGAGGCCGAACAAGAAATGGGCCTGTCAGGGGAACAATCACACTGCAGAGGGCAGAGGTCTTAAATGCTTCCGGGGGTTCTAGTCTCAGATCATATACCTCAAGTCCAACCACCCCTTGTTTTCCAGGAACAGTTCACAGGGAAGCTTCTAGATTCAAGTGGAAGAAGACAGCAAAGAAAGGCTTGGGATCTACTTCTGAAAGTCAGCCCAGGAAGTTCCTGTGGACGACAAGGACAATGGGCCTATCCCAATGTGCAAGTGGTCCCAAGGAGTCTGAGGCTGAGTCAACAGTAGCTAACAGCTGTCTAAGACCACAGTGAAGGGTACCTGCTAGACCTTGAAAAGAGTGAAAGGGTACGTAGTATGAGGAACCAGAAGGGGTTTTCTGGGGTCACCACACTTACTCTTTTTGCCAACCCAAAATACTACCAAGTTGCTTCCTCTAGTCTCTGCTTAGGCCAAAATTCTGGTCCTGACTGAAGTTTGAAGACTAGTCAGTATCCACCCCCACTGCCTTTCTACCCACCAACCCCCACCCCTACTCTCTCTCTCTCTTTCTCTCTCAGAGCCACAGCCAAGAGCACATGCTGTGCCAGTGCTCAGCCTGGGCCACCGACCCTGACACGAGCCCCAAAGGGCAGTTGTTGGACTGAATGGAACCTCTTATGAAAAATTAATTTCTGTCAAACCTGATTACATATGAACACAGCCTCATTGTGATCACGACTGTGATTTCTGGAAGCAAACATAAGCCCTTCTGTCGCCAAGAGCAAGGGGCAGTTTAGGACTGTTTTGCGTCTTGGTCTAGGAACATGCAGGCCCAGCCAGCAGATTCCCCCAGGCTCACAAAGGCATTTTCCCCGGGGACAGCTACTGCCAGCCCCCTCGTCCTCCCTCTCCCCCCTCATTCTCCCCCACACCCGCGGCCCAGGGCCTGTGCACTGAGCCTGGAAAGCACCCTCCGGAGAACAAACAGATCTGACTGCTAATCCCCGCCCTACTTCTAACCCAGGGTCCCTGCTCTTTTAAGCGCTTTGGCTTCCCCCTCTGTAAATATTGAACCCTGATGAAAACCTTATTTGCCAGGCTGTTGTGAGTGTTAAAGAAGATCAAATTTGCGGAGCATTAAAATGGAAAGAGCCACTGTGGATGGAGAACCCATTGTGTCACGTCTACCCCTGTCACAGAGACCCTGCAGGACAGAGCCGGTCATTACAGGCACAGATGGCCACAGCTTTGTCTCCGGGAGCAGCTGGTTGATTTAAAACACCTACCCTTTAAGTTAGCAATTGAGTGCTTAACCACTGCTCCACCAGGGCCCTTGATGGAGAGAGCCAGCCCTCAGCTAAAACTCATCCCGTCTCCAATGACCACCGCCTCGATTTGTACATTCCTGAACTTTTGATATTTTCTTCTGGGATGTTTCTCCTGGATTTAGGGCACTAAAAATAGGCTCTCATTTTCTTGATAGCAGAAGGTTGACATAAACAGGGATCTGAGATGAAACTGCTCCAGACCAGATTCTTATTTCCCCCTACATCTCTAATAAAACATGTCTTTTATCCTCTGCATTAATCGTTCTTTCTGCTTCCATCTCAAGAGACCACGGGAAAGAGAGAGTTGAGATTTCACAGTCTCTTCTTCTTCCTACATAAAGACCTTCCGTCTTTCTTTTTACAAAAACAGTCCATTTGGTATGCACCACGGTGCCTTCTCTAAATATTTATGGAGCACCTGGCGTGGACAGGCAGCCTAGCACGGGTTTATCCTAGCATTTAGGCGCTGGGTAACCTCGCTCCCATTTTACCACTGAAGAAACGGAGACTTGGAGAAGTTAATAGCTGGAGTATAGGTTTAGCAACGGCATCAACTCGCTTCAAAGCCTAGGTTTGTGTCTGGGGTTGTGTGTTTGTTTGCTGAGTCGCTATACGACAGGAGAAGACACTAAATCGCAGGGAGGAGAAGGAGGGACACCGGTGAGTCCATATCGGTAATAATCTCTGAAGCCGAGTCTTGCACAATGGCCATAGAGACAAACTGCTGCGAGATCATGTGAGAATCAGCTTCCTCAATCTGCTTAAGGAATTCAGAAAGGAGATGCATGTGAACTGAGACTTGAAGGAAGGGAAAGGTTTGCCAAGAAGGCTGGCAAACACCTTACATTGAAGCTGCACAAGAAACCCCGGGAGGTTGTATCGCTGCGGTTCTTTCATGGAGGAGAAGACTGAGGTTCAGAGAGATGAAGGAGCGTCCTCCAGGCCAAACACCCACCGCGGTACATGCCAGGCTCGGCGCCACACGTGTCCCAGCCTTTTCCTCATGACAGGCCTGAGGGTGAGACAGTCGGCCTTGCATGTGATTGCCGTGGGATTGCCTTGGTCTCGGCCACGGCCCCTTCCTTGGTTGTGAAGCTGAGCTGTGTGCTCAGCTGGAAGGGGCTCGCAGATGCAGGAGTTAAATTGTGTTGCAGCGTGGTGCATGCTGGGCCTGAAATCCTGAGCTCTCCAGAGGATAGAAAGGGTGCGACTTTGTTTGCTGGTGTGCGGGTCAGGAACACCACCCCTTGCCAGGAAAAACAGGCCCAGAGGTACCTAGAATGAAAGAGGAAGATGCTAGAACCGCGGCTCGGCTCTCAAAATGACTGTCCAAACATTGAACAGTTATTTAAAAGTTTCTCTTCAACCTCGCCTGCTCCACTTTGCCTGGAGTTCGCTTTACTCCAGTTGCACAAGTTCAGTCCAGGGGCTGGCCTCACTTGGGTTTCCACTGGAATGGGGGACAGGAGGCTGCTGGGCTTTCCCCTCTGTCCCTTTGTGGCCTCCTGGTGACCTGTGATGCTCACTCACTTACGGCGACGTGTTCCTTTGGCTTTCAGGGCTCCATCGGACCTTGCTCGTTTGGGTGGCTCACCCCCTCTTTTCTTGTTTCTCTGACCTTGATGGGGTTTTCCTTCCCTCTACCTTTCCCCAGTCAGGCAGACGTGCCTGAGCTGATGCTGACATTAATTGATAGCTCTCTCTTTATGCTTTCGTTGGTTGTTTTATTTCTTTTCCCACATGGGGGTGGGGGAGCCACTTGTGTTTTCCCTTCACTCTTGCATGACTTTGGGTGTCAGTTAGTAGCCCTGAGGCTTTCGCTGCCTAGACTGGCGCGAGGGAGCTGCTAACCTAGCGGACGGAGACCAGCAGCCACGCCAGGGGCAGGGAGGCTTCCTGCTCCCAGTCTCCGACCCCACCGGGCAGTTCTCCTCTCCCCTGCGGAGTCACTGCAGAGGCACCACGAGGTGGAATGGACTCGACAGAAGGGTGCGTGGTTTGGGGAGAGGGTTGTTAAGGGCCACTGAGTCAGCTTCCAACATCGCAACCCAATGTACGAGTGGATTCCACCCTTGAGAGCCGCAGGGTTTCCACGAGCCGAGTTTGTGAGAACTGGATTTCTATACCTGTCTCTGTGGTGGGTCTCAGTCCAGCGGTTCTACTGAAACGTACCCAGCATGAGAGCAACTTCTCAGTCCCCACCAGCTTGTGTGGTGGTGCACTGATCCCAAATCAAACCGGGATCTCCCCTGCAGATAAGAATTCTACCGCTGGATTTCCACGGCCCTTTTTCTATATTAGCTCCACTACCACCCTGCCCCCGCCCCCTTCAGTTCAGTTTCAGGTCTCACTAGATCAATCATTCTCTTCTTAGGCTGAATAAATAATCTTGAAAATTCAGAATCAATACAAGAACCGCACAACTAAATGATAAGTATTCCTTAGGAGCCCTGATGGCATAGTGGGTTAGCACTGGGCTGCAAATCACGAGGTCAGCAGTTTGAAACCAGTCTCAAAAACCCACAGGGGCAGTTCTTGTCTGTCCTGCAGGGTTGCTATGAGTCAGAATTGACTAGATAGCTGTGAGTTTTGCTTTTAAGCAGGCCCAACCTAGAGAGCCCCGGTGACCCTAAAAGTGAGGCATCGGGCTGTGAACATCAAGAGCGGCAGTTCTCCACTCGCCTCCCTGCAGGAGAAAGCTGTGGTGCGCCGCTCCCATAAAGATGCAGTTTCAAATCCTTCTAGATGGGGTTGCTGTGAGTTGGAATCAACGTGCTAGCAGCGGGTTTAATTGATTTGGTTTGGCTGGGTTTCAGACTGAACGTCTAAAAGTGAATATCCCAAAAGATCACTTTTAAAAAAAATTGGAAACGTTTTACTCAGCTAGTTCCAGAGTACAGGCGTTCCGTCTGCATTAAGATGAGAAAGATAGAAGCCTTTGGCAAGTAGAATAACCACCACCACCCAAACCCTGCAGTCCCGAAGCACAACCAAACTGCAAAGTATATTTAGCCCACAGAAAACAAATGAAAAAAATGCATAGAAAATGCTTTGGTTGTGATTTTTTATACTAAGTTAATAACTACAGCAAGTGTATTTAAAATTTTTATAACGAGCCTCTGACTTTTCTTAATGGTCTCCAAGATAAACACGCCTCCCACATGGTGCTGCCTATGTCTACAGATTCTAGTTTCTGCTCTGCGATGATGTAACCTTCCATGTGCATCAGTTTCCAAGTCAGTACCTTTCCCAAATGAGGCAGATACAGGATTCAGCTTGGTTCCTCCCCTCCTTCAATGGACAGGGCATGCAGAGCGGCACGTTAGTATCGGACAACCAGGAAACAGTCCATAAACAGACTTCTTACTCCATTTGTTCTGAGTTTACTTTAAGAGCCCACTTATCTCTTGCAGAAGAACTTCCCCTGCCGATCACCTTTTGGAAAAGGCTTGCGAGAGGCACTCCCTGAGGACGTGCAGAATCCTAGGTCAACAGCATGTGCAGTAGAAACAAACACTACACGATCTACATCTTCAGATCTTCCCTTTTCCTTCCAAAGACAATCACTCTTTTTAGAGTAACTGAGACACAGATGCAGGTGTGCACGCATGTGTGTCCACACGTGCACACGCAGACACACACATATGCTGCAATGTCTTCTCTGGTATTGTCTTAGAAACAGGACCATAACTTCCTCTCCAGTAGTGGCTTCTGCTTAAAACGCTCACAAATAATTTTGGATGTCGAAATACTCCCCAAGAATCCTATTATTCAACACTCTGATGCTGTAAATGATGAGACAGAGGCCCCCAGGTATGTTTATTTCTTTCCAAGGAATTCATATTGACCTGGCATTCTGAGATAAGGTTAGAATACAAGGAGGTATCCTCCCTTCCCGCAAAAAGATTTTGTTTTCAAAGCTGTGTATTTAAACTTTTTTTACAAAACAACTTATCACCTTCAAAGTACTCTCCATTACACTTAATACACTTGTCAAATTTGTGATTCCATTCTTGGAAACAATTTCAGACTCATTTATTTGGGTGGCTAACAGCATCTCCCAAGTTTTTTTCTTCACCTCTTCTAAGTCATCAAATTGCTGTTCTTTCATGTCCCTCTGTATTCTTGGAAACAAAAAGAAGTCACACGCAGCAAGTTCAGGTGAGTAAGGTGCATGGGGCAAGAGAGGCATGCTGCTTTTTGCCCAAAACTGCCACACTGAGATGGCTGTGTGAACAGGTGCATTGACATGGTAGCAAGACCAGTGCCCTGTCTGCCAAAAGAGCAGGACTCCCCCACCCCACCCCCATATCCACTGTTATGTAATCTTTTCCAAATCTCTAAATAGAAAGCTTGATTAACTGTCTGACCTGGTGGAACAAACTCCAAATGCACTACCCCCCTCACACTAAAAAAACAAATGAGCATCGTCTTGATCTTTGATTTCACTTGACGAGCTTTTGCGAGGCAAGGTGATGATTGGGTCCTCCACTGGCTTGGTGGATGCTTGCTTTCGGGGTTGGTCATAAAAATAGCACCATGTCTTGTCACCAGTAATGACCTTGGGGGAAAAAGTCTGGGTTGCTTCAGAGCTGTTCTTTCAAAGCACGGCATGTTTCCACTCATTTTGCTGGTCAGTCAGAACCTGAGCCACAAATTTCTGCAGTGACCTTTCTCATTCCCAAATCTTCTGTTAATTCACTGAACTGAGCTCCAAGATAGTCCAGGTAACGTTCCCTTCTCTTCGATGTTCCATCGTCAGTCTTCAAGCACAAGTCCATGACTTTGGTCCACATTCTCATCCATTTGGGAAGCTGATGGACCTCCAGAACAAGGTTTGTCCTCAATTGACATTTCACCTTTTTTGAAACTTGTACACTTGAGTTATTCCCATAGCACTGTCCTTGTAAACTGTGTTCAACATCACAACAGTTTCTGCAGCATTTTCCTGAGCAGGAAAATTTCAAGTGGTGGAGTCGAGATTTGAACCTACCAGTTTAGCTCCAGAGCCTTTGCACTTAATAACTATGTGAGAGTAATCCCTAGCTCATAAGAGACATTAGATAACGTCATCTGTGTTCAGCACCAGGCCAGGTACAAAGGATGGATTCCATAAACATCGATTCTCGGGTTTTGCTAGAAAATAATCCTGCAATGTGTTTTTAATGAAACTGGAGTTTTGTTTTGGTTTTTGTTTACCATCTCTCATCCAGAGATTAGGGAGGAGCAAATAATCCAATCTGTAAACAATATATGTACTTTATGCTGTAATTCTTATGGTTGCTAAGACACAGACCTACTGAGTCAGAATCATTGGAAATCAGGCTGGGGAATCTTTTTTATAAAAGTCCCTTAGGTGTTTCTGTGGATTGGCCTGTTTGTGTATCACCAGATAAAACATGGAGATTAAATCAGCAGTAGTTCATTTAGTCTCTTGGCGTCTTCCGGAAAACAGTATAAAAAGAAGTTTGCTAGATAACTTTCATACCCTGCATGTACTTCGAAAGGGTCAGCACAGAGCACATCTCTCACTGCCCCTTAAGTCGTTAGGGGATCCCAACTATGGACACCCGTAAAGCTGCCCTTTCTTCTAGCTGACTGCCTCCTCTATAAAGTAGCATTTTGAAAACAGAAATTGCCCTGAAAACACTTTACTGTCATCTGGCTTCCTGGGTCTTCTTTGCCAGGATGTGTTATTATTATATCTGTGGTTGCTTTCGCGGGACCTTTTGTGAGTTTACAGATTCTTCCACATATTGTCTTTCCAGGCCAAAGTGCTTTACGGTCCCTTTGGTTTGCATTCAAATCCTGATTGTTTTAAGTGGCCTCCTTTGGATATAGTCCTCTCTCGTTATGACATTCTTGGGGTCTGTTGAGTCGAACAACACCCAATATTTCTGGAGCAAATGAATTCTGGGGTGTGTGTACGTGTGTGTGCACGTGTGCGCGCACATGGACAATAGTCATAAGGCTGCGCGTTCTATTTTGTTTTCAACATCCTTCCTGATGATGCTTGCTTTCGTGACTGCCACAATGCATTGGAGCGACTTCTGCAGGGAAGGGTCTCCCGTGATGCCATCATCCTTTTCCTGGATCACGTCTGCACCGGAGGCTGTGGACTGCAGAGCAGGAGGTGGGTTTGTCTTCCTCTGAAGGCATTTTTATGGAACTGCCAGCATCGATCATAGCTCTTCTCTTCCACAGACATAGTTCCCGAGACCTCCTTGATGTTCATTCTTGTCACGTTGGTATCTCAATTGCCAGAAAACTTTGGTGTCATTTATAACCTCAACAGTTCATTGATAATTTGATCCCTTTTGGAGACTGATCCAGGTATGGATTCATGAAACACAAACATTTTAAGATATCTTCCAATAAGCAACTTATTATCCCTTTAATCAGTCCCCATAATATCGATCAGCAATGCACCATACAATAGACTGATTACAAAAACACTGAACTTCCAATGAAACTATAACTCTATGATAGTTTCAAACACCTTCATCCCTCTACCACCAACTCCAATGAGATTGCTATTCCCAAGAACAAAATGCATTGCTATAATGAACAATTGCAATTGCCACTGACCTTTAACTAAAGTTTCACATTTTAAATGGCCTTCTAAATATTTTACAAAAGCAATTAAAGGTAGGAACTCTCATAAAGCTGGATGACTGAACTATAGAAAGTGTCTGTGGTTTGGTGAGACTGTGTCAATCCAGATTCAGTTCTCAGCTACAGAGGATGGTTATAAACTCCGTCAATGAGTGCAGACTGCTCAGATGAGAATCAAGCTCTGTCACTTACTAGCCAGGTGACCCTCTACCTGGGCAAGTTACTCAGCCTCTCTGGGCATTGGTTTCCTCATCTGTAGAAGAGGAAAGAATACGCAGAATCTATGGACTGCAGTTGCATAGATTAAAAAGAGAGAGAGAAAGAGAAAGCGAGAGAAATAATAACACTTGGTTGATAAAGCTGTCGTGAGAATTGAATGAGAAAATAGAGGGAAAGGCCTTAGAGCAGTGCACATAAATCATGATTAATAAGACTCTGGAAAATGGAATTATGGTATCCATTAATCCATTTATTCAACAATATATGGAGGAGCCATTGTTTTCAGAGAATCCTCTGGAGAAATATACAAAGATAAATCAGAATCAACTCTTGACCTCAGAGAATTTAGCCTTGAAGTGAAAGCAATAATGAACATAAACTTTTGTAAGGTATAGAGTGTCAAATAGAGTAAAAAGTAAGAGACACGGGCTTTGGATTTAGATTCCTGGGTGTCGTTCAAATAAGGAAGCCCTAGTAGCACAGTGGTGGAAGCACTTGTCTGCTAAGCAAAATGATTGGACCCATCAGCCCCTTCCAGGGAGAAAGGTGTGGCCGACTGTTCTGGAAACAGTCTTGGAAATCTGTCTTTTCAGGTAGCTGTGAGTCAGGACCGGCTGGACAGCAGTAGGTTTGGTTGTTTTGGTCTGACCAGAATCAAACAGTAGCTTCATCACCAGCTCCCTGAGCAACGTTAGACCAGTTTTATTTGTCTTGTGTTAAAAAAAAATCTCTGTAGATAATAATAGTACTTACCTCATTGTATTGTTATCATGATTGCGAACATATGTTGAGAAATTAAGATGAATATATTAAGATTGGGAAAATAACGTTATTGGGAGACTTCTGGAGTAATAAGAGGAATTCAGAAATTTACAAAAGCATACACATTGAGCTATTTTCTTTTTTTAGGTTTTGGTTTGTTTTTTTGTTTGTTTGTTTTTTACATTGAGCCATTTTCAAGCGAGTGGTCCTATTATTGTAAAAGGTAGAAAGATGAGGCTTTATAGTCCTGTAAAGATTTATAGTCTTAGAAACCCCCGGGGACATGTCTACTCTGTCCTATAGGGTCACTGTAGTCAGAATCACTCAATGGCAGGAAGGTCCTTATGTTGCCCCTATCTTTCAAATGTTGTTGTTAAGGTGCCGACAAGTGGGTTCAGACCCATAGCGAATTTATGCACAACAGAATGAAACAGAACAAAATATTATCCAGTCCTGCGATATCCTCACAATTGTTTCTACGCCCAAGCCCACTGCTGTAGCCATGAGGTCAATCCATCTCCTTGAGGGCCTTCATCCTCTTTGCTGCCCCTTTACCAAACATGATGTCCTTCTCCAGGGACTGGTCTCTCCTGACAACATGTCCAAAATATGCAAAACAAAGTCTTGCTATGCTTGCCTTTAAGGAACACTTTGGGACTATACTATTTCCAAGTGGTACCACTGCCAAGACAAATCTGTTTGTCCTTCAGGCAGTCAATGGAACTGTCAATATTCTCATGTTTCAGATGAGAAAACAAATTCAAAGAGGCAAAGCAAAATAAAACATACCTGTTTAGTCACTGGATAATCAGGCCCACTGGATGTTGCTGACAAATTTTTGTCCTCTGGCTCTCTTGTTCTTCTCCTTCCTCCCGAATGCTAATGCCCTCCACATTTACTATAAAGAAGGGAGAAAAAAAACTTTTCATAGAAAAATATAGAGTCTAATCTGATTGGCTCAGGTGGCTCATGTCCCATCTTGGAACCAGTCATTGAAAGAAGGGAGTAACATGTCCTCTGGGTCACATACCATTCCCTGTTGGTGGGAATGGGATTTCCCCAAGCAAAGAAAGAGAGGTAGAGTCTACTACTTGTCTAATGATCATTCAGTCTCCCTTTGATGCTTAGTACTAGACCTCAATAATAGTAGGGGCAGCACATGCCAGTTGCAAAACCTGCATCTTACCCCGCCATCTCTCTAGCTTTGGCCTTGTGGCTAATTCATTGATTAGAAAAAGTCTATTGATTTTTCTAATTGATTAGAAAAAGTCAAGCCTTGTGTAAGATTTCTGTGGAGCTCTTTGAGGGAACTGGCGGTGCTGGGAAGTAAACACTCTCTCTCTTCTCTTTTTTAAAAGCAGTTTTATTGTCACTTAATCTACATATCACATAATTCAATAGTTCAATCATATCAAGAAGAACTGGACAATCATTACCACAGTCAATTTCAGAACATTTGGGAGTAAATTCTTTTTCCTTCTTCTTGCAGACTGGAAAATGAGCAGGGTGACTAGAGACACAGCCGACATGGTTTGGGCCAAAGATAGGGCGAGTCTACATCCCGACGACTCTGCCAAGCTGCCGTGCCAGCCCAGGCTTTCCCACATTCCGACTCTCACAGCAGAACACACATGCTCAAGCGTTTTGATGACTCTTAGTTTTAGTTCCCTATTCTGAGTCTCAGAACGCATTCTCCCTGGTATTGCAGGGTTCTCTATGCAAAAGTTACTTGGGAGGAAGACTTGGCAGACAAAACCACAATTATTTCCACACACTGAACCTTCTTTTTAAATTTCATCTTCCATTTCCCTGGACATTCTGAATGTTGCTCTCTGTTCTACAGTGTGACAGATAGTCTTGCTGTACCTTGCAAAGAATTTGACTTTTACCATTTCTCAAAAAGCTCAAACTCACTGCCATCGAGTTGATCGTAATTCATTCTGGACAACAAAAGTGTCCAGTCCACCTTTACATTACCTCAGCACTACTTGATCCAAGATCTAGCTTAACCCAAAACGTTTTCTAGACAAGTCCCCAATAAAATCTGGATATTCTTTCAAATCACTTAATATCTCAAACTCAGTATCCACATTTGCTAGATAAGCTCATCAGTGGTATTCAAACAACTCCACACAAATCCCTTGGTTTTGAAACATAAACCCCTGAGGCAGGCCCTCCCTGGGAGGTGTTATAGGCATATCTCACTGTCACTTAAGTCATTATTTTTCTGATTGCAGTGCACACCCGAAGCCAAGATGAAACTTGATCACTCCTCCTTTAGGAGGCTTCAAAGGAATAAACTGTGGAAAGCATTGTACTGATAGCTTCTAGGCATATAATCAATAAAGGTCTAGTGTTCAGGATTTTAAAGCACCCCTCATATCAATACAAAAAAAAAAAAAAAAGGAAAGCAACCCAGGTATAATTTGGCAAAAGACTTGAACAAGCACGCCACAAAACAACAAATATAAGAAAAGAGCCCAATCTCATCGGGAATCAAAGTAATAGAGATTTAAATAGAATAAAATACAGATTTCTATCCACTAGATAGGCAAGAACCAGCTTGACAATACCAAATGTTGATAAAAGTGTGGAACAATATGAAAACTCAAAAACTGCTGATGAGAGTGTAAGTGGCACAACTGCTTTGAGACCAGTGTGTGAGTGGCTGAAGTCAGGGTCGCACACCCACAAAACACCCATCTGCCCCTGAGCAGGTTCTGACTCACAGGACCCTGGAGGACACAGCAGACTGCTCCGGAGGGTTGGGGCAGACAGCCTCGCTGTCCTTCCTCAGAGTGGCTAGCCAGTGTTTTCTCTTCATCGGAGTTTGGATAGCAAAAGAAGTGAAATACAGAACATGAAGACCGAAGAGACCCGTTATCAGAAAAGACCAGTCCCTGGAGAAGGACGGCAGCATGCTTGGAAAGAGGAGCGCCCACAGAAAAGGAGAGGCCCTCAGTGAGATGGATTGGCACAGTGGTGGCAACAATGGGCTTACCATAAAAACAGTGTGAGCATGGCAAAGGGCTGGCTGGGCGGTGTTCCACTTTGTCGTAATGAAGGTCTGTCCCTGACAGCATCTTCCCTCTCTGGGTTCTAATAGCCGTCGCAAGGCTATGAAGAACTCACAAACAAATTCATGACGAAAGGGTTTGGTCAGAAAGTTAACAAATGGTAATGCCAGTGAGAAACGCTCAGGGTTGCGAGGTTTATTAGGACGTGTTCCAAAGTTCTATCAAGTCAACTAATAAATGCCCTGAGGGCATGCCACTCTAGGGTAAGCCTCGACCTGAAGGCATTCCGTTCAAGCTGTGGGTCAGCAAGCCCAGCTGTCCCAATGAAGTGCCCAGAGGCAACCCACTCTGCAAGCCAGCCTCCTGCACAAAAGCACTCAGTTTTACGCGCTCTGTGGCTTGGGAAGTCCACCACTCTGATTCCTGGTTCTGCTGTTCCTCTGTATCCACAAGTTTCACTACACAGGAATTTGGGGTCCAGAGGATGCGCTCCACTCTTGATTCTTGCTGGTAATGAGATCTCTCCTCCTGCTTCTCAGAGGGCTCATTTTATATGCAGTAGAATGGCGTTCCAGGGAATCCTATTCACAATTACTCACAGATGCATTCTATCCGTATCTCCCCCAGCCTTCTTACCAGACCCACACAGGAAAAGGTTGTTTGCTGGAAGTTAGAGATTTAGGCTACAAGTCACCTTAAATAATTCACTGCCCTTGCAGAGGGTTCAAATTACCGACCTTGAAGTTGGTAGTCCAATGTGTAAACAGTTATGCCTCCCCAGCTTCTTCGGAATGTCCATAGGGTACACCTAGTCTCAAAACAACAGAAAACAAAAGCTCATTGCCATCAAGTCCACGCTGACTCATAGTGACCTGCTGTGGATTTCTGAAACTGTAACTGTTTACAGGCATGGAAAGCCCAGCCCTCCTGAAGAGCTGCTGGTGGTTTCGAACTGCTGACCATTTGGATTGCAACCCAATGTACAACCACTACACCACCAGGACTCCTATCCTACTCCTCTGTATATAAACCCCATGTGTATCTGGGAATTGGACATAAGTGTTCTTAGTACTATTGTTAAAACTAAAAACAACCCAAATGGTTATCAATGTGTTATGGTCTACTATAAGAGTCCTGTGGAAAATTACCCAGTAGTGGACCACAATGAAATGCTAGTGTGCATGGAAACAGTGAATTGTTGTTACACTCAAATCACTTGGATGAATAGATCTCAAACACATCACTTTCTATGCCCGTATGAAAAATTAATCTTCTTTTCCAAAAATCCTATTGTATATTTTATTTTACGGGTCTGTCTAAAAACAGTGTTTGCTTTGATGACATACTATCAACATAGAGACAGATGAAAAAATAATTGGATTAACAATTCAACTTCAGCAATAGTTTGGCTGACCTAGCAAAAATTGTTTGTCTTTCATTTTGATCTTTTAAAATTGATCAAATTGTCAGTAGTAGTAGAAGCTCTAACGGTTAGACTAGGAGTCCCAGAGGGCAGTAAGTTTGTGTCAACGACTCATAAATGGAGGGGAGAATAATTCCACAACTGGAAGACTGTAATAAACATCCTGAGTGGTCCGTGTAGAAACTGCTGAATGGGTGCATGTGTGCCTTCCTGTGTATATACTCACCAGCAGCAAAAAAAGTAAGACTTAAAAAAATACAACTGCAGCAGTGTTGAAAACTAGCACTTTCAAGGCAGGATCATGAGACTCATCTGCTTAAGTCTTTTCTTTAATCCAGTTCAATGGGGACTCACAATCTTACATTCAAGCAGTTTCCCTGTAAGAAGTTGGCCTTTTCCCAGAAAAGCTGCAACAATCTTTCCCATCTCACATGCTCTTTCAGAATCTCTCCCTTCCCCCCAACAAAAATGGAATTCTCTAGTGCTGGTCTACGTGTATGGCAGAAGGGGCTTCCAACCCTAGGGCATACGCAACACAGTTTCCACCTGCCCTTCCCTTAGAATGTTTACTGGTGGAAGCCAGCCACTATATTATGAGGAAACTCGGGCCACACGGCGAGGAACCAAAGCTCTGGGCCTTCACAGCCACTGAGCTCCCAAATGATCACACTCAATATTTTGGATGAATAGATTGCAAACATATCACTTTCTATGCCAGTATGGAAAATTAATCTTCACTTCCAACTTTCAAGCCAAAGTTTGGGGGACCTCAAACCTTGAAAATGGGTGCTCCAGGCCACCATCGAGCTGCCTTCAGCCAATGGTACCTGGAATTCAGACTTCCCTGCTGCGTTCTGCCCTCGCTGACACTTGACAAAATAGATGATTGCTGTTGCCCGAAGGCCTTCTTTCTTGTGGTGCTTTAATACACAGCAATCGAGAACTAGAAATAAAATAAGTGGAAATTCCGGCTACGATTGTCCAGGGAGTGACACAGGCCTGTGCTTTCTTTCCTCTTCTGGTGAGCACAGGAATCAAACTGAGGCAAACAAATTAAATTAGGAAAATAAAATTACTTTTAAAAGAAAATAAAATTAAAATTAGAAATATGAAGTGTAAAAAAACCCACAAAACACTTTTTCTCCAAAATCAGGAAAGGAAAAATTCTACCTTAGAAGGAGTGGTCATTTTCAGGTTTGCTTTTTGTTTTGCAATGTTCTTAGGAAATAGTGTATGGTATTTCTTTATCGTTTCTCCTGGTATCGGTGGGCTCATTTCTGCAAAGGGTGCTCCAAAAGTCCCGGCTGTAAGCAGACAGTGACACAGGCTTGTCCACAAAAAAGAAAACTGTGGATGGGTGGAATTGTACATCCATGTGTGGGCTGTCATTCTTCCCACTATGAGAAATAGAAGCTACGTTCTAAAAGATTAGTGGGAAGATTCAGGGTACAGGGACGTGCAAGGACATGCCCAACAGTTCCCGGAGTTTCTGCTTCGATTTGGGACCCTGACATAAGGCTCTATGGGCTGTACTTGGAAATGCAACATTGCCTGTACGGGGTCCTCTTCAAGGCTCCTGTGAGCTGGGCTCCACTGGACAACAGTGGGTTTGCTTAGGGGACTTTGGTTCAAGTCTTCGGTTGCCTTTTATTTTAACTGTTTCACTGAACCAGTACACTGCACATCAAGATCTGGATAAATATTTGTGAATTGTTTGAACATTGGTCCATGTCCTTAAATACTCTTGGGAAATCAATTTTGGACTGTCCCAAAAGTTTGAAGGACTGGTCACCAACACTGGACTACTGAATTAGGGCCAATTGCTAAATTACCACTAAGAATACAAGAGGAGTAACACAATTGAAAGCCTTGCAGGATCTTTTGAGAAGCAATTATGGCTGTGTTCAGCACTGAGGATAAATCGACACAAACATAATCACCTTGAAGGAGTTATAGGCCTGAAGATTGACGTCTTTTAAGCAACTTTTTATGATTATTTACTTGTAGCCAGCACCCCACGATTGGCCCTCGCTCTGTCCTGCCTTCCTCCCATTACTGGTTTCTTTGCTGCCTGGCTGGTGTGTGTTCCCCAGAAGACCTCCACCGAGAGTCCCCTTTGAAAGAGGGAGCAGAGTGAGGAAGTGAAATTCCGTGGTGCAATGGGAGTGCAGCCAAGGGCCGAGTCCTGCCGGACAGCTGCTGGGAGACACAGAGATCCTGAGGAAAATCAGGTCTGTGCTTTATGCTCTCGTGGGCCCAAGATAGGGCAAGCCTCTCAGTGGAGAGGGAGGATGGAAGCTTCCAGATGGAGGGGCACCTGTCTGACAGCACACCATCTGGGGCCCGCTGGTTCTCTTATGTTTTGGCTGCTGAATTTGGGTTTGATTTGGCAAGTCACTTAACCTCTGCTTCCTCCACTTCCTCTGCTGCAAAACGGGGTCACCACTTCCTAGCCAACATCACGGGGCTTTATCAAGCGGAGCAAATTACGATGACAAGCAGTTTACAACAGGAACCACTAAATACATCAGAATAGGGGCGGTTTGGGTTTTCTTCTCCATCGATGATTAACCAGATCTGGCTTGGGAGCCAGAACATTTGGGTTCAAACAGAGCCGGGATCTAGCATTTTCCTCTGAGCTGAAGATGTTAAGCAAGATACTGACTTCTCCCTGCTTGCTTTCCTCTCTGCCAGCATCTCCCTCCCAGTGACTTAGACCATTCAAGGAGATGATATCGTACCTGAACTGCAGTACCTGCTCGCCTTGAGGTCAGCTGTGTGATTTGACTCTCGCTGTCCCTCATCGGTTCATCGGAACTCTAATCAAAACTAAACCCGCCCCCCAAAGCCACTTGCCTTAGAGCCAATTCTGACTCATAGGGGCCCCATGTGTGCCCAGTAAATCTGCTCCACAGGCTCCTCAACGCTGGGACCTTCTGGAAGCACATCAATGGGCCTGGGGGATAGGGTTCGAACCATTTACACGAGGAGGGACCCCAGCCCCTGACCAAGCCCAGAAGGCGGGAATGACTGGAGTCTTAGAGGAAGAAGGAACAAAGAAAATAGGAGTGGTGCCTTGCTGTGGGGTCCCTCCACTCAGCAGGGAGTACGGAGGAGGGTCTACTTGAGGGCCCCTAATAGCAACGTTAGACCGAGTCTCCATTTTGACCCCTTTGAAGACTGTTGGTATTTTCTAGACCAAAATAACCTTTCCTAGTCCCAAATTTCATTCTAAAGCGTATTCATACCATGACCCAGTACATTCCTCAACCTTATTACCTCCCTCCCAGGCCCGACCCAGCAGACAGCCTCCTCTCCTGAAAGCCCCCTACCTCCCAGTCGAAAGCCAGGAAAGGTAATGCTTTCTCAGAGACCCGAGGAAGCCACTAATGGGGACAGCAGGTGAGGAGGGAGGCCACGGAGCAGCTGCTGCTGGGAAAGGTTGCCCTAGTAACCGGGCAGGCTCCATTCAGAAGGGAGCGCAACTCCAAGATGCAAAATGATCGCCTTCACTCAGCGCCTGCAAACACAAAGGCACCAGAGGAGCGGCGGAATGACCAGGAGACAGTGGGGGTGGGGGTGGCAGTGGCATGCTGTCAGTTACAACCTTCCACCCGAAGAAAGAGAATAGAGCTTTGAATCTTCCGACCTGTGTGCACAAAACCACCCATGGAACATGAGTTCTTTGATGGGAACGGAGGAAAGCAGGCCGTATGAAACAATGTGCCAGGAGAGGGTGGGAGAAACCCCAAACGTTGCAACTTTATGGAGGCTCCCAACGCTTCTTGCTCCCTCTCTTTTATTCAGCTGGTGACAAAGACCATTTGCTACCAATTTATTGGAAACTCCCCGCCCCCCGCCCCAGCTTGAGCAGTTTCACTGCAGCAGGCTCTCCCCCAAATCGCAGTCGGACACGGGCTGAATGGGCCGGGCTCAATTATGCTCCCTCCACAGGTTCAGCTCACACTGTGACCCTGCATGGCTTCCTGCTATTCATATGTGTTACTTCCCCTTTGTGGTAATGGCTTATGGCACTTGGCCAGAAAACATTATTAATTTCAGAAGTGGACTGACAAACAACCAAGCCACAGTGAAGCGAGAGGAAGTGCTGGGGAAGCCAGCTGTCGGTTTGGGCTCAGCAGCAGGAACTCGATGTATGCAGATTGGAGGAGGAAAAGAGATGGTAATCCACAAAAAGGAAATGCACTAAAATTATCCACACTCCATATTTTTTAAAAAAGAAGAAGAAAGAAAGAAAGAAAAAGAGAAAAAGGGGGGCGGGGGGGCGCAGAGCTACTTGAGCTGCAGCTGGACAGGAAATTGCTAACACTGCTTGCAAGTCCCTACTTTGAACCGACAGTTTAAGGAATGCCAGGAGCGGAAACCGTTCAGGGCTGGATTAACTCGAGCCAAGTCGGCTGGCAACCCGCTTCTCCTTTCTTAGTTCCTGCTGACTTGAGGCACCTGAACAGGAGACGCTCACTTGATACTATTCTGCACTGCTTCCGTTCGCCTTTTATCTATAGTTAAACCCAAACCCAACCCAACCCTAGTTCCACTGTATCAATTCCGATTTGCGGTAGCCATATAGAACAGAGAACTGCCCTATATGGTTTCCAAAACTGTACATCTTTCTGGAAACACTGCCATGTCTCTCTCTCCTGGAGCGCCTGTGGTTTTGAACCACTGACTCACTAGGGCAGACCAGGGCTCCTTTAACTTGTTAAAAGTTAAAGCTAAAATACTTTGTTGCTAAAAATCACATTGGCCGGTTTGACTCGATTGTCTTAATGTGTGGGTCACTTCCTTCTTACATGCAGATTACCCCAAAATCTCTTATTTCGCATGTGAGTAAAAAGTTCATTTTCCATTTCAGGTAAAATATAGGTGAGGTAGGGTATGTTCCAATTCTTTTGACTCCATACTTTTGATTTGTTTACTAGGTTACACAAGGCAAGGAGAGGGGAGGTCCCAGGGAAAACTCACAGAATTTTAAGCCTTTATTTTGAAAGAAGCTATACAAAAATATCCACTCTCTAGGTTTCCATAGAGGTTTCAGGCCCACATTAGAAACCAGCTGGGCATAAAGAACATTAAAACAGAATGGCAGGGGGGAAAAAAAACAGGATGGCAGAAGTTTCCCCTGAAGCCACTCTGTGGATGAATCGAAACTTAAAGCCATATTCAAGCTCAGCTAGAGCCTAAACACACCTAGTGTGGGGATTGGAGCAAACATTTGGGATTTGTTATGCGGGTGCTAGAGAAATTTACATGTAGAATTTCCAGACAGTGAAAAGACTGCCAACTTACCCCCACCTCCCCGCTGGCATTTTTAAGCATTATTTTGTAAGACTGACAAGGAAGGAAACATCTGGGTTGTTATAATCAATTCCAACTTATAAATTTGCTCCATAGATCAAGGCTGTGACCTTCCAGAAGCAGATCAACTGTGTGTTCCACAGCACCCCTCCAACCGTCAGACCCTGAGGTCGTGTAGTAGCTGGTCACTTTTTCATTCATGCCACCCAGGGTCTCCTTGTCATTCTGGTGCGCCTCTCTTGATTCATAATCACTGTGACCTTATACCTTGGTGAAGTATGTTCTTTGGCATCCTTTGTGCTCAGCTGCTAGTCAGGGAGTTGGTGGTTCCAGCCCCCTTGTGGGAGAAAGATACGATGTAGCAGTCTGCTACCATTAGAGCCTTGGGAACCCGAAGGGGCCATTCCTCTCAGTCCTATAGGGCCACTATGAGTCATCTGATTCCATAGCAGTGGGATCTAGGTTACAATTTTAATGAACAAGCTGGCATCCTATTTACAAAGACTATTCTACACATACACACACACACACACACACACACACACACACACGGATGCAGCATGACCAGTCTATGATGCTATTTGTTATGCAAAAGATTAATTATCTAAGTACACCTGGAAAATTCTAGGCATAGCTTTAAAAATTATAACTTTTCTCTGCTCCCTTCTACACTGACATTACAAGCCGGTATCAAGTTCACTAAAAAATTTCTCTTAAAAGGTATTGTGCTTTGTGTACAGTTAGGGAAAGATTTAGAATGTACCGGAAAAAAAATCCATTTGATAGCCAAAATAGTTATTTATTAATAATTTAAGGTTTTACATTCATAATAAATTCCAGCTCAAAACTCTACACCATGAACATAATGGAGCAATTTACTTCTCCCTTCTTCACAATCATTTGCATGACACTATCAAGTGGGTACCCATGCTCACACACACACTTCCAGTTTTATACAAATTTCTTTTTTTAAAAAGGAAAGAAACCAACTCAAAGTATTGCATTTGAGGTGACGCTCCCTGAAGCATTTTGGACAGAGGTCAAAGGGTGTTTAGCACAGCCGAAGTTTAAAAAAACAAAAGTGAGCCCATGATTTTGGTGTCTTTCCAAGAGTTCCCCTTTGAGACAACAGAAGTCAAACTATTTACAAAGATAAGGCATAGTCACACTCAATGGGGGCGGGGGCAGGGAGGTTGGGGGGCAAAGAATCACAAGGAAGACACATGAAGACTAGGGACTGCACCAGAACAAGGTGTTAGTGAATATTGTCCATGAAAAGGTCATTCAAAGTTGGTACAGTAAAACTGAGCATGCTGCAGAGATACTCAATTCAAGTAGAAAAGAGCAAATACTTTGTTTTTAAGAAGTGGCATACTTTACTTTCTTCCTTTGGACAATTACAAACCCATCAAAGAAAAAACAAAACAATTCACACAAACACCGTCAAGTGATTTAAAGATCAAATATTTACAGTCATCAAGTGTAGTATCAGATTTTGTTTTGCAAATTGATTCTACAAATACAGAGCTGAAACCTGTCTTTGGCTCCTCTATATGCAAAAAATTGAATTGGTCTTCACTGAAGACAGTAATAGTTCCAGGGGCAAAGGAAACAAGGCCCTAAGAACCGGACTCCGACCCTACACCACTTGGTCCTACCCGATAAACCTGGAAGTCCTTGAATTCCAGTCCCTGCGTGGGTAGGATGTACACCTGGCTACGGAGCAAAGGTACTGCCTGTATCTATAGGGAACTCTGTTCTTCCAGAGGGAATGGAGCAAAGCTATCCCTTCATAATAACTAATTCCATACTTGGTAACCTTGTCTAATACAGGCAGCTGGTGTCATGTTGACACGGGGGGCCACACACAAACAAAGCAGCCCAGTTAATGCTGCCAAGGGTAACTGCAGAAGGAACGGCCACATCCCAGTGAGGGGGGGGGGGGCTTTCACGTGGATTGCAGGGAGTCCACCTGGTAGACGTTCTGGTTAGAGGGGGTGGTGAAATAGAGCTGCTGTGCTGGGACCCGGTTGTCACAGGGGCTGCTCAGTCCCAGCGTCCTCTCGAAGTCCAGCAACTGGCCCATGAAGTTGAAATTGGGGGAGATGTTGGATTTCTTCATCTTGACAATGTCATAAGCATCGTTCATTGACAGATTGAGCTTCTGCATAAGGTAAGCCACAGTCACGGTGACCGAGCGGCTGATGCCAGCCAAGCAATGCACCAAGACACCGCAGTTTTTGCCCCGGGCTTCATCTGTGAACATAAAAAGGGGAAAGGTAAGATGTCAGTCGACTGAAAGCACCTTTTATGAATGTTCAGTCTAAATGAGAAAACATCTCTATACATGTATATATATCCTATGTGTGGCACTTGAGCCCAGCAGGCAGCAGAAAATCTATCACTGAGATAAAACATGTTCACTGGGGCACAATAACATATTTCAGATATTTTCTGAAAAAGGAGCTTTTGTATTAAGTTTCTGCCAACAAAAAACTCCTTAATGTGTGCATTCTTTGCCCCAGCATGTGAATACCAGAAACCCTGCAATATGGCTGTGAATGCCTTTTATACAGACAAGCAGACTGCAAGGGTCTATTAAATTATTCTCCAACTGTTATGCAGCTAACAATGGAGGTATTCAGGCATTTTAAAAGAGAGAGGGAAGTCACAGGGGACAGCCCATTAGGAGGAACAGGATGTCGACATGGCCTGAAAATGAGTTCCTTTGTAATAGGAAATGCATTACAATGCCTGGAGATTCACTTCTCCCAGGCTTCCAGCCCACAGGTCTTCCTGCCTGGTTCACGTTACAGGCACCTTCTCACTGTTACTGGTATCACAGTATCATTCAGCTGGACATTGAGCATTCAAGCCCTTCCAACAATTAACTTGATGTCCTAAAATAACTCCCCAGTCCAGAAAATACTTCTCCTGAAATGTAGGAAAATTGTGTCTGACGGTCAAAGTCACCCTCTCCCCCTTTTAAATTCAGGGAACTAGACAGCATTTCAATGGCACTCATGGTCTGTAACCAGGTCAAAAGGCACTTCCCACTGCGAGAAATAAACCAGTATTGAGACCGCCCTCTTATTTAGAGACCTGAAGCCCTCCCAATTAACAAATAGGCAAGAACAATTAAATGCTTAAACTATGAATGGCTGGGAGTTTTGCATTTGAAAGTCCGAGCGGAAGTGTTCATTAGCCTCACCTATGAAAGAAATGGCCTCAGGGAAAAACTGGGACAGGTTTTGGCTCCAGTGGTCCGAGATGGGTATCTGCTTGTATTTAAACTCTCCTGCGTTCTCAAAGAGATTCGGTAAATTGGGGGTGACATTCAAGATGTACTTGATGCCGAACTCCTCCAACACGTCCAGGTTGGTGGAGTCCTTGGCACAGCCCAGGTACAGGAAGGGTAAGATCTCCACGGGGAAGGAAGGCTGGCTGTTGGTCAGCGGGCTGCCGTCCGAATCTGTGGCACTATTGGGGTCTCGATCAAGGTCAGACTCAATGTCCGAGGAGGAATCGGAGCTGATCCGCAGGCCTCCGAGTCCCAGCACCGGCAAGGGCGGTGAGCTGCTGCTACACGAGCCGTCTAGATTGGTCTCGCAGTGCAGGGCGAACTCGGCTTGGAACTTACTGAAGCCACCTGCCAGGGCGAGAAAAGCAAGAGTGTAACCCGAGATCCTGTAGTAATTTTCACAGCTTGTGAGATCCGCAGTCCGGAGCAGGAAACCCTACGAGCCCCGTGCAACCCCCACCCTCCACCCCTGCACGCAGAACCAAGAATCACACTGGAAATGTGCAGCCCCCACCCCCACCCCGAGCGGCACCCACAGATCGGACCACGGCTTCCCCCGCTAGGAACCCTTATTCTTGTAGATCCAGAAACGCACAAAATGGCAACTTTCGCGGATATTTTAAGGGACTCAGCAGTGCCCATCTGCACCCAAAGGACCTCCCCGGCTTTGTCAATTTGAAGTCAAAATCTACTAGTAGATAAGTAGAAGAAAAGAAACTGTATCTCGGGTACAAAGCCAGAGAATTCTTTGGGAAGGAACGGCCCGTGCAGGCGCCCGGAAGCTGGCGGCTTCTGCGGCTGGCCAGCTCGCGAGGGCGACCCGCATGCGGTTCGCGGGCCCAGCCGGTGCCACAGCGTGGCCGGGGCATTTTCGAGTCCCGGTGACCCGCCGCCCCTCGGCCCCAGCCCGGCCAGCCCGGCGCGCCAAGCCCCAGGAGCGTACCTTCCAGGTAGAACGCCCGGCAGCCCTCGTCCTTCAGCTTCTTGAGCAGCAGCCCGAGCACCGACTCGCCGCCAGTGTTCTCGTTCCAGTCGCTGCTGCTCTCGTCGTAGAGCACCACGGTGTCGGTGCCACAGCGCCGGGTGAAGCGGTCGCGGTCCTCGCCGCTCGTGAAGAGCGCGCGCACGGGCAGGTTGCCCTTCTGCAGGCGCCGGAGCATGATGCCCGGGATGGCCACGTTGATGGCCGTCTCGATGTGAGACGACTCGTAGAGCTCCTGCGGCCGGCAGTCCATCAGCAGCAACCGCTCGTTGCCCAGCTCCAGCTGCTCGTTGAGCCACGCCACCGTCTTGCTGATCGCCATGTCGGACGCGAAGGGCGCGGGTCTGAGCGTATCTATCATGGGGGTCGAGCTGCGGACGAAGGCGGGGTGCCTAGCAGACGCCCCTCGGGGCAGGCATAGGCCGAGCGCCCGCGCGAAGCCGCCGCTTCAGGAGCGGAGTTCGGTTCCGCCTCGCCGTTCCCGCGGGTGGAGAAAGCGAGACCGAAGGGACGCCCGCGGTCCTCCGGGCGGAGCTGCAGCCGCTCGCGGTGTCTATGGATCTCTGCGAACGGAGTTGCCCAGACAGTTTGGTTCCTCCCCAGTGAATGAGATCCAATGAATTCGGACTCCGAGCTACTGAGAAGGGAGGAAGAAAGAAGTCCAGGGGCTCCTAATCCCTCCCTCCAAGGCTGCACACCTCAAATCCACCCGGGAGCCTCTCTCCGAGGATTGTGAAAGCCGCAATTCGCTCAGTGTCCCCCAGTCCCAGCCTTCGCACACCCCCAGCGCGAGGGAGCTCCTCAATGGATACAAACAGCGAGCGTCTCAATGGATACATTCTCCGAGCCAGCCAATGAGCGCGCTGCGGAAGTGGCTGTTGCCGTGGGGACGGGCCGGCTGGAACAGGTTGTGTTGATGAATTGTTAATGAGTTTGTCATTCACAAAAACGGAAAGGAATTTCCGCTCCGGATAAGCCCCAGTGCAAACAAGCTGCAACTGCGGGCTCGGAGGGAGGAAGGAGCAAGAAGAGGAGGCGGCGGCGGCGGGGCGCGGGGCACCCAAACCAGGGCACTTCTGTCGTCTCCTGTTTCCTTTTGTTCAGAGTTCACACTTCGCGTCGGGACTTTCGCGCACAAATGGCGCAATTAGCACACACAAAAGACCTCGTTCGAGACGCCCGGGTCCTCGAGCTAGCGTTAAGAAAACTTAGGCTGACTTTTCCCCTTATTCCCTCCAAACTCATTGGGGCCCGAGTTCGCTTCGGACAGCCCCCCCCCTCCTTTTAGGCGGTGGGTGGCATTTATTTACCATTTTAAAGAGCCCGCCTGTTTGCCTGCTGGTCTTTTAGCCAAGGTTGTGTTGGGACTGGGGCACTGCGGGGCTTTAGTGACCAGTGAAGTGTTAAATGCTAATCCAACGCTTTTCGAAACAAATAAGGATTTGGTTGAAATGTTTTAAAGCAAGCAAACAAACAAACGTCGGGTTGTCCAAGCAAGCATAATAAAGCCCTTTTAAAAAAGGCTTTTAAAAAAAAGTGGAGGCTGCAGCAGGCTTGTTAGGCAGCTTTATTCCCGCTTCTGCGGCGTGGGAGGTTAAGAACCATTGTCCTGGGGACCCAAGTCAACTTCCCACCACACTCGCGGGGTGTGTGTGTCTTATTAATCGTTGCTGGCAGCGAGCTCTGCTGGCGGCCAGGGAGCCGGTCTAGCGGGACTGTCTCGGCGGGGTGCGCACGGGCCAGGCCGACAGTCCGTGCCATCGCGGGGTCGAGGACAGTCCTCAGTGGCAGGCTCGACGACTGGGTACTGAAGACGTTCTATCGAAGTGGAGCCACCGACCCCTTCCCAACCCAGTGCTGGGCGCACGCGGAGCGCCCGGCGCGCTGCAATCCGTGCCGCGCCGCCACCCCCACCCCCCACCCAGACGGCGGATGCGGGGCGTAGGGCGACTTCGGGGACGGGGACGAGCCGGTCTCCGCCTTCCGCGGCAACTTGCGGGGAGCGGCGAGATGGCTGGCTGGGCTTCCCAGGCTGGCTAAGACGCCGAGAGCCGCGGGGCACACCTGGCCGCCCCGCCGGGCGTGCCGGTCACTTGGGATCCGGCGCTCAAGCGGAGGCGCGGCGCGGGCAGCGGCCGGATGGGGGCGGGGCCGGGCGGGGGCCTCGGCGGCGGAGCGGCGCGTTCCGGGCGCGCCGAGCGCTATTGTTCTATAAAAGTGTCCGGGCCCGTCCCGCCCGAGCGGAAAACCACCTGTGTGCGCGGCCGGAAAGCGCAGGCCCGAATCCGGCCCAGGCCCCTACCGGACCCTGCGGGCTGGGAGCGCGGCCGCGCCACGTCGCGCCGCGGCCCGGGCGGCGGAAGCGGTGGGGGCGGGGGCTAGGGGCGCCGCGGGGGCGGGCGCCTGAGAGCGCCGAGTCTCCCCTCGGGGTCGGCCTGCACCAGTCTCTGCAGCACGTTGCATGTTTAATCACCCGGCTCTTCACTGTTCGCGAGCAGGTTGGCGGCTGCGAGGCGCAGGCAGCCCTCCCTGCGAGCATGTGCTGATCGGTGTGGGGGTTGGGGGGGGGGTGCCAAGCGCCTCTCGTCGCGCCTTGTTTGGGCAGCGCTGGTTTTTGACACCCCCGATCCGCCCCCTACCTGTTAAAGACGTTCCCAGCCCGAGACACTGCAGTCTCGGGGACTCTGGGGCGGATGGGGAGAGACAGGATGCCCTGCCTCGGCATTGAGACCGGCACAACGTCCTGATCCAGGATCTCCAGAACGGACAGGCAGGGAAGTGGGTTTGGACTCCTTTTTTCAGTGTGGTCCCCTGATCCCCAGCAAAGATTTGGAAGCGATAGAATGCCAGCACATCGCCAAGCTGGAAGACGAAACACCATCCCCCCCGGGTTTCTCTCTCGCATGAAAGGCCACAGCTATGAGCATGTATGTGGCTTCTGGAGGGCGTTGCCGTGCCAGCACCAACCCTTCCCCCCCTCGAGTGGGGTGGCCTGCGTTCGAATTCTGCCCCCACCTCTGCCTCAATGTGTAACCGCATTGGTGAAAGCACCTGGCTGTTCTAAGGCTCCGTCTTGCACTCCAACCTAATGAAGATAACATCATCATCTTCCAAGGGGCCTCGGTGACCATCCCGTGGGCACCTGAGGGTCCTCATATGGTGGAGGTGTGCTGTAACTCTGTTCATATTTTATGATGCAGAATTGGGATCCTAGGTTGCCGGGATTCTTCTGGACCTTTCTTTCCATCCCAAAGCCGGCCTTTGAAGCCTGCCTAAAGGCAGCCTGGAACTTTCTTATATACAGCAAGGCGGCCCACTTCCCCACAACCGCCCCAACCAGTTTAATTCGTTCCAATTCAGCTGTCAAGCAAGGAAGCAGGTACTGCCCTAACAACAACAAGGAAAAAAGCCGGTTGCTCTCCAGTAGATAGATTCTGACACTTGGTGGCCCTGTGTGTGAGAGAGCGGAACGGTGCTCCTCAGAGTGGTCAGGACTAACATTTTGGAAGCACAGCGCTGGGCTTTTCTCCCCGGGTGCTGCCGGGTGGAGAGGAGCTGACCACCTTGGCATGAGTAGTTGAGTGCTTAGCCATTTGCATCACCTGGGCTGCCCTGGACCAGCTCGAAAATCCTTTTGCACTTTTAAAAGAATGTGCCCAACTCCCTTTCTAAGTCTCCCTTTTCTCTAGCACAGAGTGCTGCTGTCATTCCACACTGGCTTACAGGAATCGTGTGTGGACATCTATGGTCAGGCATTGCCTTGCTTTGTGTGCTTACATGTATCATTGGGTCCTTCAACCACCCACTTACATCCCCATTTACGGAAATGAAGGAATTTGCCCCAGGCCACATAACAGCAAAAGGTGTCGTCGGGATTTGAAGCCCGACCATTTTCAGTCCTAGTTGAGGATTAACACATAAACCCTTTGCAGGCACAGGGACCACCATACTTAGCACTGAGGCCTATTGTTGGCCTACATTTGAAGGATTTCCTTTCTTGACCACTGGGCTTTTCCTGCCTCGCAGAGCCTGCCCCATCCTCTCCACAGATGTCCAGGATGACCAAAAATCAAGCTTAGTTCCCTGCTCCTTAGACGTGGGTTCAGGAACGCTGGTGGTGGTGTACTGGTTACCTTGGTCTGTGATCCACATGGTCAGTAGTTCGAAATCACCAGCAGCTGGGCTTTCTACTCCTGTAAAGAGTTCCAGTCTCAGAAACCCAAAGGGGGTCACTATGAGTCAGCATTGACTCCGTGCCTGAGAGTTGGGTTTGAATTTTCATTTCCTTTGCCCATACTTTTTCTTACCACCCAAGCCCTCAGTGCGAGTGTTCCCTTAGACTATGCCTTAGGATTCCAACATCACAGTTCCCAGTGCTTACCCAGTGAATCAGCTTGACGCATAGGGCCGCTCAAGCCTTCCCGCACTCATATTCTGACCGAGACAAAGTCATCTCGCCTCTCTGAGCCTGGCTTCCCCACTTCCTCCCTTTCTCCCTCTGTTTTTTCCTTCTTTTAGATAATCAGGTCAGTACCTTGAATCAAACAAGAATCCCTGCCCTTCCTGGAAATTGCATTCTAGGGAGAAGAGGCAATACATTGATCCCAAAACGATATAGTTACATTAGAAAATATATGGAGAAAAATAAAGCGGGAAGATAACTAAACAGTAGGTAAACCTGGGACGACTAACACCCGCCTCCAGCTGCTGCAAGGGAGAAAGTTGTATCAATTTCCATAAAGATGTATAGACTCAAACTCAATAGGCACACTAGGAGTCAGAATGCACTCATTGACAGTGTGTTAGGTGGGTTATGCCCATCTCAACGGCTTGAGAAATAGAGATAGCCAGGTGACATCTGAAAAGTACAGGGCACAGAGTGGATACATCTAAAGATGAATTTTTAAAGCAACTATATGCAGCACTGTTCCTGGTGATCCTGTCTCCAATCTCACCTTCCCGGCTCATTGGCCAGGCACCCAAGAAAAGCGCTCTGTGAGAAAAGGTTCTTGTCCGTAGAACCACAGCCTTCCTGTATGTGCAGAGACCTCAGTGTACTGTTGAGTTATCTGAGTGTATCAGGTCACCTCTGAGCTGGAACTTCACCGAAGCAATGCCCTTGTTTCTCTGTGTGTATGTGTGAGCACGAGTGCTTCGAGTCTTCCCAACCTTGCACCGGAGAAGCTCTTGCCTCGTTGTTAAAGAGCAGATAAACCCAATAGAAAGAAAAGAGAGCGTTCTTAGGCATTTGACTAAATGTTTGCCTGGCTGTTGGAAGCAACATTCCAGTTGCAGGAACTTCCCCAAGATTGGGGGCATTTGAGATTTCCCAGACCCAACTGAGTTAGCATGACCTTTAATCCTCTTGGAGTAATCTCTGTTGAGTACAATGACATTTGTGGACATACCATGTGAAAATAACTAAACCGATTTTCAGCAAGTGGGGAAGGGGCCTTTGGGAAAGGCTTCAAATGTAGTCTTGCAGCGCATTGAAGAGTCAGTCAGAGGACCCAGCAAAGCCCTCAGAGTGATAGAGGGTTTCTAACGCAGTTCAACTAAACTCCGGAACAGAATTTAATTGCTTTGAGAAGATGTGTTGAAAATAGTGTGACTTTAAAGTAAAGGGTGTACTTACCTGGCAGGGGAGCTACCATGATCACGAAGGTGGTTTTCCCAGGGCGAGGCTCACCCATTGGGATGTGCTGACCCCTGCGATTTCCCCCAATGTGGTAAACTTGACTGTAAAATTTGTGGTAGTGGGGGACTGTGTTCGTGCTCTCCCCTGTTTTAAAAAAAGAAAAGTAAAGGGTATTTGGATGGGGTATACAAAATTGCCCCTGAGGGCTCTTGACTGCTACTTAAAAGAGACATTTATGAACTGGAAGACTCAAAAGACCTACAGAATTGCCTATAGAAATGCAGGCCTGTGAACAAAGACGACCAACCCCATTGCCTGAGAGTCTGCTCTGACTGATAACAACCCTGTAAAACAGGGTTCAGTAACCTTGGGGTTTCTGAAACTGTAAACCTTGAAGGGAGCAGACAATCTCATGTCTCTAGTAGAGTGGTTCATGGGTTTGAACCCGCTGACCTTGCGGTTAGCTGCCCAATTAATCCACTGTGCCATTTAGACTCCTTAAAGAAGGTCATATATGAGCCCCAGTTAAAATACCACATGGGCAGGCCCTGGGTGCTGGAGATGCCAGCGCTGCCAGTGGAACTGCCTCTTCAGCCACCACAGACTACATGGCACAAGGAGCTGCAGGGTCTAACTGGATGCAGGTTAATGATTCTCCCACTGCACTGTGGGGGAGGCAGGCTAGATTAGACCGTGACTAAGTGGTAGCAGGGCAGCAGTGGGGCCAGACCACATCCAAGTCCTATCTAGGGAGTGACCAGAAGCTTTCCTACAAAGTGACACTCTCCTACCTTGCCACAAGGATCCAAACGGAAGAAAAACATGAGCTATTGTGAAATTCAAACCTTGGTCCCAGTCACACGAATCTTGAAAAACTAGGGTCTGTGTCAGCTTTCCGGGGTTTCTGTTTCCTGTCACCTGAGGAAAGCGAGACAGGTTCACTTACACTCAGCATTCCAGAGAGGCTTTATCTAGGATTTTCTTTTGAAGCCAGACAGTCTCTAACAAGGAAATGCACTGAAGATAAGAATGTTGATGTTTCAGATGTCTTAGTCCCTTTCCTTCCATTGAGAAAATATTGGATTGGTTCTTTATTTCATCTCCGTGGTTCCTGTGTGAGACGACAAACTGAAAGCTGAAACCCGCCCAGAGGACAGACCTGGCGATGTGCTTTTGAAAGGCCACAGCTTGGCACCGCCCATGAAGGGGGCTGCTTCTTTGCATACCGAGACAGATTGATGACGCCATTCGTTTGGTGGGTTTTTGATTTTTATTTTTGTTTAATTTTTGACCTGTCATCTTTTATTGGGCACACATTCTCGGGTTAGGAAAGAATTGTGCCTCAGGTGAGGCAGGGAAAAGGGGAAGCTGGCTGGGCCAGGAATGCAGATGGTGCCCCCTCCCCTGGCTTACTCAGTGGTTCTGCAGTACCTGTGCCTGTTTGAGCTCCTTGTCAGCGCGGCAGTAACTGAACACCTAGCAGTCAGCTCTGAGCACTGTGGAAATACCTGTTTGTGACCCTGCTCCAGCAATGTCTTTTCAGGTGAAGTCCTGCATCAGGACCCAGGTGGGCAACTCTCCTATTTGATATGCAAACGTTTCTGGTGGCAAAGTAGTTATGGGTTCGGTGGCAAGCAGGAGAAAGATGGGACTATTTCCATAGACAATTACAATTTCGGAAACCCCTAGGGGCCATTCTACTCGGTCCTGTGGGGTCACCATGAGTTATAATTGGCTGGAGGGCAGTGAGTTTGGCTTTTTATTTTCTTCTTCAGTAGTACGACAGATGCCATCGTGGAGTCCTGGGTGCTTGGATGGTGTTTGTTTATTTGGGGCATCTTGGCTAGGCCAGGATTCTCAGTGGTTTGGCAATTAAGGTCTGGGAGTTCTCCATGGTGAAACCTAACAGTGTAATCAACTCCATAATGGGATCTGCTGTAAACAGTTAATCCTTTTTAAGAAGAGCAGGGTTTCACACAACCCCCTAACTCAGCTCACAGCCCTGATAGAATGGAAAGGAAGTTTTCTTGGGGGAGGGGGGGTGGGGGAAGGGGGCAGGGTTTCACCCATTTCCTATATAAGTGGATACTGTGGGACCACCTGTTTGCGTTTTCCTGGCTGTGGATCCTTCATCTGGCCTGTTGACCTCTGGTTCTTTGGACTTCAGCCATCAACCTGCCATACTACCTTCCAACCTTGGGAGCCATCAGCAGCCTGCATCTGACCGGCTGATCCTGGGTTCATGGGTCTGAATAGCTAGGTGAGTCAAGAAAGCCTCCAACTTGACACCTTATCTACGGAACTCAGACCAGCCATGTCCGTGTTTATAAATATGTGACTTGATAGCAGAAGATTCTGCTTTGTACCCCAAAAGCAGGGGATGTAAAAGTAAGTATAAGAAATCATTAGGAAGTTGGCATTTCTTTTAAGTAGTGCAGGCAGTTCCTGGGTTACAAATGTCCCATTTAACACTACAACTTATGGTTATGAACCAACCCAGTAAAGCTTATTATATTAAAAATTCAAGGTACATACAATGATCTATAATAGCAATTGGGTGCTACTTTGCAATTCAAAGCATTATCATCATTACCATATTTGTTATGCTGAAGAAGTAATATATCTGGAAATATTTCTTTTAAGATGTTATGCATGGAAGATACTCCATGTACTATATACTCAAACAAACATTTGACTAACTGACATTAGATACAAACCATACCTAATTGTTCAGTCTTACCTACGAATTCAATTTAGAAACAAGACTTAGGGAACAGAACTCATTTGTAATCCAGGGACTGCCTGTACCTATGTATGTCTGGACTTTGCTTCCTATTGTACTATCTCAGAATCTCCAGCAATGATTTCCAGTGGGGAAGTGTGGTATACATCTTCCAGGCAAAGGGCTACACATAACCTGACCCTCCTGGGTGAGTCATGGAGCACTCTGTGCAGTGTCCCGGGCATTAGCCTTGGCACCTCTCTACATGCAGAACAGTTACTTTGTGGGGGACATGTTTCCTCTGGTGATTTTTCTCCCCAACTTGCTTGGCTTCCTTTTCATGGCTGTGAGCAGTGTGTGTTGCTGTTGTGTAAGAGAGCTAATACTCTTAAGTAGGTATCATTTCCTGTCCTCTTACTTTTGCTTAGCCATCAGGGGGAATGCCTGTGTGTTCACAATGCAAGGAATACTTTAACTTGAGAATGCGCAGATCTTCCAAGTACTGCTGGTGCAATGCAGGGCCTCCACGTCCTGATCAAGGAACACTGCTTTAGGCGGTCTGTTTAGTAAACTAGAAAGCTTACATCTGCATATATCATGAAAATGACAATAAAATGGCTACAGTTATATGCAGCTCAAGTATTCCATACATTCAGGCTAGCCATCGTGACAACCCTCATTATGACAGTTTTATTTTATTTTTAAAATCATTTTATTGGGGGCGCGTACAACTCTTATCACAATCCATCCATCCATTGTGTCAGACACATTTGGACATTTGTTGCCATCATCATTCTCAAAACATTTGCCTTCCACTTGAGCCCTTGGTATCAGCTCCTCACTTTTCCCCCTTCCACCCCATCCCACCTCATGAACCCTTAATAATTTATAAATTATTATTATTTTGTCATGCCCTACACTGCCCGATGTCTCCCTTCACCCACCCACTTTTCCATTGTGAGCTTTAAAGAGGTGCCTGTGCTCCCAAGTCAGGCATCCAAACTCACCTCCCAGTTTCTTCCAAGATTCTTTAGTTCCCCTTGCTCACTACCTCATAAAGGAAACTGATTATGAGGAGCCTTAGTGGCACAATGGTTAAGACACTCAGCTCCTAACCCAAAGGCTTGTGGTTTGAGGCCAACCAGCGCTTCAAAGAGAATCACCTTGAAAACCCTATGGGTGGAGTTCTTCTCAGTCAGTAGGGTCACGATGACTTGTGGGCATCAAGAAAGCACGATTCTATGAAACTGCTATGAATTTGACTTCCTATAAGATAATAGCTGCTACATAATCCGTTGCATTTTATCTTGGTGATCAAGACCGGAAGTTCTGTAGTCGGGCAAATCCAAGTTCTAATCCGGGCTGCTTTGCCATCAGCGTCATGTCAAATCAATTAACTGCCTCGTGCCTCAGTTTCCATATCTGTAAACTGGGGATGCAACATCACGTGCAATTGCAACATGAGTTATACTGGTAAAAGAGTAGAAACAATCCTGAAAATAATGACAATTCCTTGTTGCCTGTTAACTTGTTTCATTATTAATGTCCACACATTTGCTGACTTCTGACCTTGCTGAAGAAAAATTATGTAGTGAAAAACATTAACATGTTGATTATGTTCTTGCAAACAGAAAAACAACCCATACAAGACCTGGGGAACTTGGGGACAATAGCAGTGCTGATTCCCAACAGTCTAGGAGCCTATGCTAAATTTCCTGTCACTGGACACCATCCCCCGCTTGTCCCCCAACCCTTCCTACATACACACCAGCTTCTAGCCCATGGGCCCTTGATTGTGTTTGGTGACTGCATACTTTTTTGGAGGGGAACTGAAAGCTTTGGAAGGGGTCAGGCCCAAATGATGTTTCCATAGTCTCTCAGTGTTCGGACTTTTTTTATTGCTTATGGGATCCATCACCCATTTATATTCTGGGTCCTCAAGACTTAATCTGTCTGAATATAAATGAAGTTTAGCACACTTGCTGCCTGAAAGAAAGCTTGACAGTCTGAGGATGTTCAAAGACACCTAGGAGGAAAGGCCTGGTGATCTACTTTATACAAAGACCAGCCCTTGAATGCCCTATGGAGTGTAGTTTGACTTTGATGCACTGGAGGTTGATAGACAGGGTGCAAGAGTTAGTCTGCTGGTAATCAGGATCCACTGTTAATCAAATACTAGAAATTTCAATTCAAAATTTAGTTTGTTAACAATCAAAAATGTAATAGCCCCTTCCCTTGCAGTAAACATTTCTTTTAAGCTTCATCAGTAAGGATATTCTGACTCTGGAAGGGCACTAGGAAGGCCATTAAGATAAGTAGCCCCTCCAATCAGTAGATGTGTTGAACACATTTGTTTCCTCTAAATAACCTCCAACCCAGAAACCACAAAATAAATGACTAGCAATGTATCCAAAAATTAAAAAAAAAAAAAAAGATAAGTAGCCAAACAGGAAGCATCCCCATTCAGAGGTTTTAGAGGTTGTCATCTAGAGGTTGTACGGACAGGCATGGAAGCATCACCCTAATTTAGGTAAATGAGGACCCATGAAGCTTCAGGGTGTGGTGGTCTAATGGGCCCTGGGAAAGTGCAAGTATAGGTCACTTCCTAATGATCATTGCAAAGCTTATCTCCTTAGAGCAGCAGTTCTCAACCTGTGGGTCACACCCCCTTTGGGGGTCAAACGACCCTTTCACAGGGGTCATCCAATTCATAACAGTAGCAAAATTACAGTGATGAAGTAGCAATGAAAATAATTTTATGGTTGGGGGGAGGGGGTCACCACAACATGAGGAACTGTATGAAAGAGTCACAGCTTTAGGAAGGTTGAGAACCACTGCCCTAGAATATCAATTATTATTTTGTGATTATTGTGAAAATCTGCTAATCTCTTCCTATGGCATTGAAAGACAACTACTAATCCGTTCTTTATAATCATTGTAAAACACCTGCTTCTGTCACATATTTAAGGTGTATAACTTGCTTGTTTTTCCCCAGATTTTTGAAGCAGTGCAGAGGGAGAAGCTTGGCTGTTTTCTTCAGCAAGCGCTTACAACAATAAACTTAGAATTTCTTGAATCAGCCTGGTCTCTGTTTTTGGCTATAGTGACAGGCTCTCATGGACCCCTTGCTGTCTTAGACCAAGGTCACCATGAATCAGAACTGACTCCTTGGCAATGGATTTTGGCTGGAATCTAAGAAATCTTATCTTCTGGGACTTCCTTCCACTTTCAGATTTCATATGCTGCAAGAGCTGTTCCGACGTATATTGGGGGTGTGGTGGGGGGTACAGTAGATTAGGGAAGCTCTACAAGGGGCTCTAGGAAGGCGCTGTGGACAGGAGATCCCTCTCTGCTGACCCCTCTCTGAAAACCTTTCTCTGGCTTGACTAGAAAGAGTCTTCCATTTGTGAGTGAAGGGTAGCCACATTGAAACACTCTCAGCCTGAAATAAACAGACCATGTGCTTTGTAGAATTTCTACAATAATTTTTACACAAGTATGAAAGGTTCTTTTTATGGAATACCTGACACGTATATACTCTTTGGCGTAAATTCATCAAGTTGTTCTAGAGCAGCGGTTCTACCCTTTGGGGGTTGAACAACCCTTTCACAGGGGTTGCCCAAGTCATAGCAGTAGCAAAATTACAGTGATGAAGTAGCGACGAAAATAATTTTATGGTTGGGGGTCACCACAACATGAGGCACTGTATGAAAGTGTCGCGGCATGAGGAACCACAGCCCTAGACCCATCAGAAACTTTCGATTACCTACCTACTTACTTACCTACCATTCTATTCCCTCTACCCCCAAGTTCTAGATCACATACGATTCCTGTTGGTGGAGTGGGCTACATATTGGGCTGTTAGTTCAGGAGTTCGAAACCACTAGCTACTCTGAGAGAGACAGATGGGGTTTTCTACTGCCATGGAGAGTCAGTCTCGGCAACCCACAGGGCAGTTCCACCCTGTCCTGTAGGGCACTGATTCAGAATCGACTTGATGACAAGGAGTTGGTTTGGGGTACCCCCACCTAACTAATTTCCCTCTGAAAAGAACCTTTATTTTACAAAGCACATTTTCTACCCCTCTCCCATCTTGGCTCCTTTATGTGATTTAGCATGAGTGCTACAGTACGCCTCATGCGTTACAAGTGGATAATTAACTGTGGGGTTCTTTAATATGCATCAGTCATCTCAGATTTGGTGACTTGGAGGTTCTTCCAATCCAGCATAAAAGATGCTAAACATGACTTCTCTTGCTGCAATTGGCGGTGCTTAATGTATGTGATTACTGCACGAGGGGTGATGGGAGCCACTGGTCTTGTATAGCCAAGATGTAACAAAACAGCCATCCTACCTGCCTCAGGAACGGTGCAGCCCCCAGCACTGGAGCCTGCCCCCCACAGGGCACCTTGGATCCTGGCACTGCTCAGACTTCACAACCTGCCAGTTTTGATCTTGTAATGTTAGTCATCCAGGAGGGACTGAAGGCAGAGGGAAGGCTTGTACCCAGACAAAACACATTGTCTGCCTGGTTTGTTGGTTTCTTTTAATTAAAAAACAAACCCTAACATAGCAAATCCATTGCCGCTGAGTTGGTTCGCCCTCAGGGCCACCCTGTGATCTGCCAAGCGGAGCTGCTCACAGGTGTGTTCATGGCTGTGACCTCTTAGAAGTAGATCAGCAGAGCTCCCTTCCAAGGTGCCTTTGAGTGAGTTTGAGCCACTAATGCTTCAGTTGGTAGCTTCAGTGCTTAACTACTTGTTCCACCCAAGGACTCCTTGTTATCTGTCCCTGCCTGCTAAGACATATTAGCTCTTCAGCTTCAGGAAACTTGGAACCCTCTCAGTTCTACTTGATAATAGCATCTAATGTTTAGTAAGCTCTACTTGCTAATTGCGTGTCCAAAACTCAATTGTGCGTGTGAAACTACAAATTGTGTGTCTGAAACCAATCTGACGGCTGAATATCAATCAGTCCCAGGTAACCCGCTAACTGCTGGATCTGCAATAGAAAAGCAGTGCTTCGAGAACAAGGAGGAAAGGGTGCTTTTCCCTGGGGTAGCGGTAGAGGCGGCCTCGGGAAGTGTCCCAGGAACGCAGTGTCTGAGCTGGAGTGTATGCTAAGTGGGGAAGAAAGGAAAGGGGCTCCGGTTGGAGGCATGAGCATACATGACAGTTGGGGACAGCCTATGGGGAGGGAGGAAGCAGGTAATTCAAAGTCAGATGGGAATGGGTGCCAATGTCATGCTAAAGCGTTTGGGGGTTAGTTTTTAGGGAACGAAAGTCATCCCACACATCTGTACCGGAGTGTGGCCTGATTTCAGAATGTAATTTAGGTGATAAGTAAGCCCACTGGAGGGGAGAGAGAGACCAGGCTCAGGAACATCAGTTAGGAGGCAATTGGAGGCGTCCAGGAAATGCTCCCTGCTCCCTGCTCCCTGCTCCTGGTTTTCCACGTGTCCTCTTCTTCAGGTGAGATACGCACCATCCCACTTTGTTCCGGCTCTCTGATTTGGGGGGCTGGAAACCCATGTAGCCCTCTGTGACCCCTTCCTATTAATGGAAGATGACAAAAGACTTCTTACTTCACACAGGGAGGTACTGGGAAACGCTTGTCGCCATAGCAGGAAAGAGGGGAAAGGTCATTCTAGATGCCAGCGGCATGCTTCCTCTAAGGAAAGGAACCGGCCTTTCCCCCACTAACTTTTCCTTAAGAGAAATTCAAACGTCTAAGGAATTGGATGTTGAGTAGGAGCCGACGCTTCTACAGAAGTTTCCTCAGGAAGTGGCATGTCTCCCACCAGGTCCATCGCCCTTAGGGTGGAAGCGTCACCACCACCTATTTGGGGAGAAACACTGTGTATCACAGAATGTGCTACAAATAAGAAATGCTTCCAGGTTTGCACTTTTGACTTTGCTTTCTGCCTTTTCAAAAATCCACGCTCAGTTCTGGGGCGTCAAACGATAGGCCATGTGCGTTAGGACTTGACCGCGGGTGGTACACGGGCAGCATTTACTGCGCTATCCTCGTCCCAAAGGCCAAAGGCCAAAGGGATGCCGTGTTCGAGGCCTTCACATTCTGAGGATCGATGAGTCAACAACTGCAAGGAGCCGCTCCGGGGGACTTCATTTTATTCATGATAACTATGTGGCCTCATTTTATACATGGCAACTAAGTGACGTAATGCGATAGGTCAGGGATACACAGGAAGATAACACATGCTACTTTCTAAGGCTCATTTATGTGTCATAAGTCATTCGTGTTTTCTCATGGAAAGATCTGCCCTAGGACAGTAAATTATTTTCATTCATTTGTTCTCTCAACAGACATTTCTTGAAAAATTTACTGGTGAAATTCCCTATAAAGCAACTGGAAGACAGCAAATTATAGCATAAGCCTTTTTAAATGCCTACATAAATGCACTCCTAAGGACAATATACATATCACGGCATTATAATCTATATACATTTATAATCTACAAAATTTGCATGTACTTGCTAGATTCCTTTATTGCTAAGAGCTCCTCGAAACCTGCTAGAAACATAGCTATAAGGGGAAAGTAATAGATTTATCTATTTATTAAAGTGATGTGGTTGTCCACTTGATAATAATAATGCCTGATTCAGCCTTAAAAATGGCTTATCCATTTTTAAAAAATGTGTTCGCTGTTGCCAGGTGACATGAAACTACAGAATATAGAGTTTGCCCAGAAACTAGATGGAAGTCCCTTTCAAATGTCTACAAAAAGTATACTTGTCTTTTTTTTTTCCTTATAGGAACAAAAAGGAGTTAATTTTTAAAAATATGTCATAGTGGACAAAAAATAAAATTCAAAAGGAAAGAATTGGTATATAGTAAAAGTGAGTAAATCTTCCCACAGAAAGCTTTGCCTATATAAGCATATGCACCTACTATTATTGATAGTTGTTACTCATAGTTACAGCAGACTAAATATATAGGAGTGAGATTTGCTTTTCCACTTCACACGTTTTGGGAGTTGGGTTCCTATCAGAACGTGGAGATCTTCTCTCTTTTTTTCCACAGCTGCCTAGCTCCCCATTCTGTGGGGATGACCTGATTTATTTGGCCAGGTTTAATGGTGAAGTTATTTATCACCTTTGGCTATTGTAACCAGTGACTGAAATGCACTTAGTTTGCACATTAATGCACCTTGTATGAGAGCATGTCTGGAGGGTTCTTTCATATAAATGGGCATGCTTGATCATTGTAAGTGGACTTATAATTTTGATAGTCTCTCCAGAACACCCCATTCCAGGGACTGTACCAGTTACATCCCCACCAGCAACATGCACGAGGGTCTTAGGTAACTCAATGTGCTTTTGCCAAGCAGTTAAGCGAGCACTGGCATCTCAGGTAACTTTAACTTGTGCTTCTCTGGTCAAGGGTCAGGCTGAGCATCTTTTGGTATATCTAATAGGGAATTTCAATTTTTTCTTGTGAATTATGTTTACATCCTTTGTGACTGTATTCTTTTGTCCATTCTTCCGGTTATTGATTCTGTTATTTTTCACATGTTAAAAATAGAAGAGTAAAAAAAAAAAATTTTTAAAATAGAAGAGTCAGTTCACCGTTGCCACCAACCTTGATTAATATTAAGTCACCATTAGCTCCATTGCTTTCTGTTGTATATAAGATCATCAGAGCGCTGGAGGCAACTAGATGGCCACTAACTACTAGAAGTCTCAAACAGGGAAATGTGCAATTGCTTGATAATCTAAAACAGTGGTTCTCAATCTTCCCAATGCCATGACCCTTTAATTCAGTTCCTCATGTTGTGGTGACCCCCCAACCATGACATTATTTTCATTGCTACTTCATCATTGTAATTTTGCTACTGTTATAAATCGAGCGAGCCTTGTGAAAGGGTTGTTTGGCCCCCCAAAGGGGTCACGACCGACCCCCAGGTTGAGAACCACTGATCTGAAAGATCCTAACTCACTGCTGCTTAACAGTTCCTGCTCAAGTCATTCTGAATTTGGAGTTGTAATAAAAAGTGTTCTCCCTCCGCAGGCCAGCTCAGCGTCAGAGGGCTCTAGGGTTTTGAGTTGCTTATCTATGCACACTTTCTGAGGAATTTTAACTCACTACTGTATCAGCCTTGATCTCCTCTCCTAGCATTCCCAGCCTCATCCTTCTGCATGAGGAGGAGACAGGTGCCCTCTGCCCTCGCATGCCTTTCTCCCTCCTCACCCCAGATCCGCCACGAGAAGGCTGGATCTTGACTAAGGAATCCAGAAGTGGACATGTGTGGAACTTCTCCTTCTCTGTGTGGGGATGACCTAAAGGGTCTTGATTACAATCCCCAAATATCACATTGCTCTAGGCAACCGATAGTCCTCCCTTCCTTCTGCTTGAAAGAGACTCCTTTACACAAAAGAGGATATTTGGAATTAGATGGATAATGAATGCCAGTTTGAACTGGCTTTATGGAAAGTAACTCTCAAGGGTTCACTGAGCTAGAATGGGAGGCAAGGACTCACGCAATGTTTGGCAACAAAATAGGATGGAGATTAGAAAGTAGCTGTACAAATATACCAGTGTTCTCTAGTCAATTCTGACCCAGGGGGGACGTGTGTGTGTGTGTGTGTGTGTGTGTGTGTGTGTGTGTGTAGAAGTGAGTTCCGTTGAGTTTTTAGTTGTTAAGTCTTTGGAAGTACATCATTGGGCTTTCTTTTGAGACACCTTCAGGTGGACCCAAAGCTTCGATCTCTTGGCTTGCATGAACCATTTGGGCAAGAGCAACCATCTAAGGAAAGAGCTGCTAGCCTTCAGTCATATTGTGGAGGAGCTAAAACCCAGCTACCAGAAAGTTAAGTGAGATTTAGGGACTATGTTCTCTACCTAGAGACACTGCACGGATGCGATTCTAGTTCACTCTGGGAATTACAGACCTCCAGTCACCCCTCTCTGACAAACAGTGACCGTATACAGCAAAGTCCAACAGTCCCGATGGGTTTCTGAGGTGGTAATTCTTTACCGGAGCAGACAGTCTTATCTTTCACCCTCATAGTAGCTTGTGGGCCTGAAGTGCTCATGCTCTCAGTCAAAATCTACTCATTAGCAGTGACTTTAGTTTTTAGTTTGCAATCATTCCTCTAAGGAGCCTAGGTGTCTCCATAGTTAAGCACT
>NW_022103898.1:40192084-40211438 GCF_000313985.2 Echinops telfairi | reverse complement strand
AAACTACAGAATATAGAGTTTGCCCAGAAACTAGATGGAAGTCCCTTTCAAATGTCTACAAAAAGTATACTTGTCTTTTTTTTTTCCTTATAGGATGGGCTGTTAGTTCAGGAGTTCGAAACCACTAGCTACTCTGAGAGAGACAGATGGGGTTTTCTACTGCCATGGAGAGTCAGTCTCGGCAACCCACAGGGCAGTTCCACCCTGTCCTGTAGGGCACTGATTCAGAATCGACTTGATGACAAGGAGTTGGTTTGGGGTACCCCCACCTAACTAATTTCCCTCTGAAAAGAACCTTTATTTTACAAAGCACATTTTCTACCCCTCTCCCATCTTGGCTCCTTTATGTGATTTAGCATGAGTGCTACAGTACGCCTCATGCGTTACAAGTGGATAATTAACTGTGGGGTTCTTTAATATGCATCAGTCATCTCAGATTTGGTGACTTGGAGGTTCTTCCAATCCAGCATAAAAGATGCTAAACATGACTTCTCTTGCTGCAATTGGCGGTGCTTAATGTATGTGATTACTGCACGAGGGGTGATGGGAGCCACTGGTCTTGTATAGCCAAGATGTAACAAAACAGCCATCCTACCTGCCTCAGGAACGGTGCAGCCCCCAGCACTGGAGCCTGCCCCCCACAGGGCACCTTGGATCCTGGCACTGCTCAGACTTCACAACCTGCCAGTTTTGATCTTGTAATGTTAGTCATCCAGGAGGGACTGAAGGCAGAGGGAAGGCTTGTACCCAGACAAAACACATTGTCTGCCTGGTTTGTTGGTTTCTTTTAATTAAAAAACAAACCCTAACATAGCAAATCCATTGCCGCTGAGTTGGTTCGCCCTCAGGGCCACCCTGTGATCTGCCAAGCGGAGCTGCTCACAGGTGTGTTCATGGCTGTGACCTCTTAGAAGTAGATCAGCAGAGCTCCCTTCCAAGGTGCCTTTGAGTGAGTTTGAGCCACTAATGCTTCAGTTGGTAGCTTCAGTGCTTAACTACTTGTTCCACCCAAGGACTCCTTGTTATCTGTCCCTGCCTGCTAAGACATATTAGCTCTTCAGCTTCAGGAAACTTGGAACCCTCTCAGTTCTACTTGATAATAGCATCTAATGTTTAGTAAGCTCTACTTGCTAATTGCGTGTCCAAAACTCAATTGTGCGTGTGAAACTACAAATTGTGTGTCTGAAACCAATCTGACGGCTGAATATCAATCAGTCCCAGGTAACCCGCTAACTGCTGGATCTGCAATAGAAAAGCAGTGCTTCGAGAACAAGGAGGAAAGGGTGCTTTTCCCTGGGGTAGCGGTAGAGGCGGCCTCGGGAAGTGTCCCAGGAACGCAGTGTCTGAGCTGGAGTGTATGCTAAGTGGGGAAGAAAGGAAAGGGGCTCCGGTTGGAGGCATGAGCATACATGACAGTTGGGGACAGCCTATGGGGAGGGAGGAAGCAGGTAATTCAAAGTCAGATGGGAATGGGTGCCAATGTCATGCTAAAGCGTTTGGGGGTTAGTTTTTAGGGAACGAAAGTCATCCCACACATCTGTACCGGAGTGTGGCCTGATTTCAGAATGTAATTTAGGTGATAAGTAAGCCCACTGGAGGGGAGAGAGAGACCAGGCTCAGGAACATCAGTTAGGAGGCAATTGGAGGCGTCCAGGAAATGCTCCCTGCTCCCTGCTCCCTGCTCCTGGTTTTCCACGTGTCCTCTTCTTCAGGTGAGATACGCACCATCCCACTTTGTTCCGGCTCTCTGATTTGGGGGGCTGGAAACCCATGTAGCCCTCTGTGACCCCTTCCTATTAATGGAAGATGACAAAAGACTTCTTACTTCACACAGGGAGGTACTGGGAAACGCTTGTCGCCATAGCAGGAAAGAGGGGAAAGGTCATTCTAGATGCCAGCGGCATGCTTCCTCTAAGGAAAGGAACCGGCCTTTCCCCCACTAACTTTTCCTTAAGAGAAATTCAAACGTCTAAGGAATTGGATGTTGAGTAGGAGCCGACGCTTCTACAGAAGTTTCCTCAGGAAGTGGCATGTCTCCCACCAGGTCCATCGCCCTTAGGGTGGAAGCGTCACCACCACCTATTTGGGGAGAAACACTGTGTATCACAGAATGTGCTACAAATAAGAAATGCTTCCAGGTTTGCACTTTTGACTTTGCTTTCTGCCTTTTCAAAAATCCACGCTCAGTTCTGGGGCGTCAAACGATAGGCCATGTGCGTTAGGACTTGACCGCGGGTGGTACACGGGCAGCATTTACTGCGCTATCCTCGTCCCAAAGGCCAAAGGCCAAAGGGATGCCGTGTTCGAGGCCTTCACATTCTGAGGATCGATGAGTCAACAACTGCAAGGAGCCGCTCCGGGGGACTTCATTTTATTCATGATAACTATGTGGCCTCATTTTATACATGGCAACTAAGTGACGTAATGCGATAGGTCAGGGATACACAGGAAGATAACACATGCTACTTTCTAAGGCCCATTTATGTGTCATAAGTCATTCGTGTTTTCTCATGGAAAGATCTGCCCTAGGGCAGTAAATTATTTTCATTTGTTCTCTCAACAGACATTTCTTGAAAAATTTACTGGTGAAATTCCCTATAAAGCAACTGGAAGACAGCAAATTATAGCATAAGCCTTTTTAAATGCCTACATAAATGCACTCCTAAGGACAATATACATATCACGGCATTATAATCTATATACATTTATAATCTACAAAATTTGCATGTACTTGCTAGATTCCTTTATTGCTAAGAGCTCCTCGAAACCTGCTAGAAACATAGCTATAAGGGGAAAGTAATAGATTTATCTATTTATTAAAGTGATGTGGTTGTCCACTTGATAATAATAATGCCTGATTCAGCCTTAAAAATGGCTTATCCATTTTTAAAAAATGTGTTCGCTGTTGCCAGGTGACATGAAACTACAGAATATAGAGTTTGCCCAGAAACTAGATGGAAGTCCCTTTCAAATGTCTACAAAAAGTATACTTGTCTTTTTTTTTTCCTTATAGGAACAAAAAGGAGTTAATTTTTAAAAATATGTCATAGTGGACAAAAAATAAAATTCAAAAGGAAAGAATTGGTATATAGTAAAAGTGAGTAAATCTTCCCACAGAAAGCTTTGCCTATATAAGCATATGCACCTACTATTATTGATAGTTGTTACTCATAGTTACAGCAGACTAAATATATAGGAGTGAGATTTGCTTTTCCACTTCACACGTTTTGGGAGTTGGGTTCCTATCAGAACGTGGAGATCTTCTCTCTTTTTTTCCACAGCTGCCTAGCTCCCCATTCTGTGGGGATGACCTGATTTATTTGGCCAGGTTTAATGGTGAAGTTATTTATCACCTTTGGCTATTGTAACCAGTGACTGAAATGCACTTAGTTTGCACATTAATGCACCTTGTATGAGAGCATGTCTGGAGGGTTCTTTCATATAAATGGGCATGCTTGATCATTGTAAGTGGACTTATAATTTTGATAGTCTCTCCAGAACACCCCATTCCAGGGACTGTACCAGTTACATCCCCACCAGCAACATGCACGAGGGTCTTAGGTAACTCAATGTGCTTTTGCCAAGCAGTTAAGCGAGCACTGGCATCTCAGGTAACTTTAACTTGTGCTTCTCTGGTCAAGGGTCAGGCTGAGCATCTTTTGGTATATCTAATAGGGAATTTCAATTTTTTCTTGTGAATTATGTTTACATCCTTTGTGACTGTATTCTTTTGTCCATTCTTCCGGTTATTGATTCTGTTATTTTTCACATGTTAAAAATAGAAGAGTAAAAAAAAAAAATTTTTAAAATAGAAGAGTCAGTTCACCGTTGCCACCAACCTTGATTAATATTAAGTCACCATTAGCTCCATTGCTTTCTGTTGTATATAAGATCATCAGAGCGCTGGAGGCAACTAGATGGCCACTAACTACTAGAAGTCTCAAACAGGGAAATGTGCAATTGCTTGATAATCTAAAACAGTGGTTCTCAATCTTCCCAATGCCATGACCCTTTAATTCAGTTCCTCATGTTGTGGTGACCCCCCAACCATGACATTATTTTCATTGCTACTTCATCATTGTAATTTTGCTACTGTTATAAATCGAGCGAGCCTTGTGAAAGGGTTGTTTGGCCCCCCAAAGGGGTCACGACCGACCCCCAGGTTGAGAACCACTGATCTGAAAGATCCTAACTCACTGCTGCTTAACAGTTCCTGCTCAAGTCATTCTGAATTTGGAGTTGTAATAAAAAGTGTTCTCCCTCCGCAGGCCAGCTCAGCGTCAGAGGGCTCTAGGGTTTTGAGTTGCTTATCTATGCACACTTTCTGAGGAATTTTAACTCACTACTGTATCAGCCTTGATCTCCTCTCCTAGCATTCCCAGCCTCATCCTTCTGCATGAGGAGGAGACAGGTGCCCTCTGCCCTCGCATGCCTTTCTCCCTCCTCACCCCAGATCCGCCACGAGAAGGCTGGATCTTGACTAAGGAATCCAGAAGTGGACATGTGTGGAACTTCTCCTTCTCTGTGTGGGGATGACCTAAAGGGTCTTGATTACAATCCCCAAATATCACATTGCTCTAGGCAACCGATAGTCCTCCCTTCCTTCTGCTTGAAAGAGACTCCTTTACACAAAAGAGGATATTTGGAATTAGATGGATAATGAATGCCAGTTTGAACTGGCTTTATGGAAAGTAACTCTCAAGGGTTCACTGAGCTAGAATGGGAGGCAAGGACTCACGCAATGTTTGGCAACAAAATAGGATGGAGATTAGAAAGTAGCTGTACAAATATACCAGTGTTCTCTAGTCAATTCTGACCCAGGGGGGACGTGTGTGTGTGTGTGTGTGTGTGTGTGTGTGTGTGTGTGTAGAAGTGAGTTCCGTTGAGTTTTTAGTTGTTAAGTCTTTGGAAGTACATCATTGGGCTTTCTTTTGAGACACCTTCAGGTGGACCCAAAGCTTCGATCTCTTGGCTTGCATGAACCATTTGGGCAAGAGCAACCATCTAAGGAAAGAGCTGCTAGCCTTCAGTCATATTGTGGAGGAGCTAAAACCCAGCTACCAGAAAGTTAAGTGAGATTTAGGGACTATGTTCTCTACCTAGAGACACTGCACGGATGCGATTCTAGTTCACTCTGGGAATTACAGACCTCCAGTCACCCCTCTCTGACAAACAGTGACCGTATACAGCAAAGTCCAACAGTCCCGATGGGTTTCTGAGGTGGTAATTCTTTACCGGAGCAGACAGTCTTATCTTTCACCCTCATAGTAGCTTGTGGGCCTGAAGTGCTCATGCTCTCAGTCAAAATCTACTCATTAGCAGTGACTTTAGTTTTTAGTTTGCAATCATTCCTCTAAGGAGCCTAGGTGTCTCCATAGTTAAGCACTCAGCTACTAACTGAAAGGTTGCTGGTTTGAACCCACCAGCCAGTCCTCAGAAGAAAGGCGAGGCAGCCAAATTCCCTAAGAAATGAAGCCTGCGGCAACATTCCCATGTAGGACAGCAGATATAAGAGGGTATAATAAAGGACATGTTTTAAGTTGATAAGAAAATAGCCAGTGGCTTCGTTCTGAATGCCACCTTGAAACTCACTCATGGAAGTGGAGTTTGTTGTTTTGATCCAGTCCTTGATTCAAAAGTTAACTCCCCTGTACTTCTAAGTTACTACTCACCATCCCGGGAAGCCAGATTCCCTGCCTCACTAAGCTGCCTAGAAGGGAATGTATGTAGCTGTAAACTTCAAAAATCTGATCTAGAGAGCCTTGGACCTTGTAGCCCCTGAGGCATCTGGTCTAGCAGGTGAGCTACTGTTTGGCCAAAGGCAAAGCCCAGTTCTTCCAGCACGAGGCTCTCAGAGTAAACCCTAAGATCTCCATTCAGGAATGGCTCGACCAAGGCTCACGTGGCCAAGGAACCTCGAGAGGCTTTAAAGTGGGGGTCGTGCAATCACGTCTTATGAGGAGTAACTTTAAAGCTTCTAGATACAAGAATCCCTGCTTTCATGGAGATAGAAATGACTGCTAGATCAAGTCAAAGAATCACCAAGTCACAGTGGGAAGGAGGGTGGAAATTCTATTATCAAAAGGTTTATGATGACTGAAATATTTATTATGATTATTCAGACTCATTTCTGTATCAAATTTATCCATTCTTAACCAAAGCACTTTTATCATTCAGATAGAGTTTTACAGGCATGTTCATTGACAAATACTCACAATGATTGGTTTCCAAGTTGTGTATAATAATCTCTGTCATAATATATCCCAACTCCTAGCTGCCTAGCTTACCAGAACTCCAGAATGACAAATGCTGGCCTCTGGACATTGAAGATTGCAGCAGGGTCATGCTGTGTGGATAGGGGCGAGGGACAGTTGATGGCGGGGGAAAGGAGTGGGGAGTGTGCATTGAAAACAGGATCTGTGGACAAAGAGAGCTTCAGTCATGGAAAAAATCAAATTATAAACCCAATCCTAACATACGCATCTAGATGACATTTGAACATTTACACAGAAGTAACATTTAGCATTCCACTAAAAGAAGCCTTCTGGAAAAGTCCCAGTCTTTGAAACCTCACGCTTCCTCAGAGTCTGGATTCTCGGGAACACGGTTCGAAGGTCACAATGGAAAGTGCTACCACAGTGGTTGTCACATCCATGCGTGGACCGGGAAACGAACTCTGGGGAACAACACATGGGTACTTTCTCTGTACCCACGGCCTGTATGACTTCATGTCCCTCCGTGCCACCATTACCCAAAGCCCCGGCAAGAGCAATTTACATTTTCTGCACAATTTGTATTTTTCTCTGAACATCCAGGCTCCAGCCACTTGCTCCTTTCTAGATGGTGCCAGTCCCTAACGAGGTCAGAGGGCCTGCACTCTGGCAGATGGAGTGTGTCACCTACTTCGTAGCCCGTATGGGACAGGAAAAACAATGCAGCACCGGAAGTGCTCTGACCACTCCTGGGAAGCAGTGTGTCACTTTTTCTTTAGAAGCTTACTGCCAGAACTTCAAGGCGAGGACAGATAGCGCCATCTTTGCTGGATGTCTGAAAAACCCAAGCGGATGTGGAGTTGCATGTTGGTACCTGAAAGCGGGCACAGCCTCAGCCTGGAATGAATGTACGCTTCCAAAGGCCTCCTTGCCAGAGGGTGGTGGAAGGAACAACAGAGACAGCGCCATGCCCACACACTCAGCCATCTGCTGTTCCAACCACACATCTCTCCTCATTTTCTGAAAATGATTCATCTATTCTTTTCCTCCTTGCAATAGGCATTTAAGGAGGGGAGAGTCATTAAGAAAAGTGGAAGCTGGGGGTATTAGGATGAGGTAGAGCAGATTAAACAGTATGGGAGTTCACCAAGCAAACAACAGGGCATGGACACAGGAGCTCCTGAAGCTCCTTGTGTACATCGTTCCACAGGGTCACATCCATTGTGACCAGGTCAACAACCTGCACTGCACACAACACGTCTGCATTGCATGCCGATAACTTGCTCAAGAACGGAAATGGGGAAGGAGGGAGGATGCTGGAAATGTGGGCCCCACGGAGCCAAGGGGCAGCAGGCCCCAAGGCAGGGGACAATGACATTGGTGATGAGCTGGCCGGCTCCGTGGGCTTCCTGCAGCACATGCAGAGGCAGTTTGCAACTGGGACTGTTCTTCTTCAGCGCCATGGCTGTGGACTGCACTTTCTAAGAACTGTCAAGGGATCGTGTCAATAAACGGGGATCTTTGTGATGCTATAAAAGATATCCGTCACCAGTAGAGAAGGTGATTATGAATGGGTACCCCAAACCAAGGGTGTTGGTGGGGTACACTGAGTGACAAGGGCATGAGCCTGTCTGAGAGTATGTGCTCTATAGATATTTCCTGGCTCACAGAAACCTGGAAGCAGAGGGGCCTTAGTTCAAATCCTGGCTCTGCTTCTAGCGGTGGACATGATACAGCTTGCTGAACCTCCCGTGCATACTGTGGGTAAGGACACCTGCCTCCCAGGGTGGGGCAAGGGCTAAAGGGGCTCAGTATATGAGGTGCTTCATGTGGTCCTTAGAGCCTAGTAGATGTGCCACTATCAGGTGATCCAAACAATGCCTAATGACCTTGAATGATTTCACTCCGCTTTCTGCCACAACTCCCAGTGTAAAGCTAACAGGGTCAAGGTCCTGGTGTCCTTGGCTATGCAAGAGTCAGGAGAGAAGGAAGAGGAAGACCAGAGTCTGACTGTGCCTCCCTGCCCCCACAGCCTCCTTATGCCACGTGGCAAGTGAGGATTCCAGGAGTGAGGGATCTTATTGCTGGGCAGAACATGAAGATTGCAGGTCAGATGGACTTCATCAAGATTACAGTGGACTGTCTCTAAAATGCTCATTAGAGTAGCACCTATCTCAGGCTTTTTTGAAAAGGAAATAAAATAATCCATATAAATTGCTGAGCCTCGGGCCCGGCACAGTCATGCACTGTCGTCTGGTCTATGCTGACGCCTAATGACCCGATAGGACAAAGCAGAATTGTCCCGTGTGTTTCAGGGACTGTGCCACTTTGCTGCTGTTGCTGCGGTTCCCACTCACAGCGACTCTGTGTATACCGGAGCGAAGTGCCTCCTGGTCGTGTGCTTTCCGCACGATTGTTTGTTGTTGTTTTTAACAGTTTTCTTGGCATATGATTCACCTACCGTATAATGCAAGAGTCCACTCACGTCAAGAAGAGTTTTACAATCATCACCACAACCTGTTTTAGAACATTTTCTTCCTTTTTGTTCTCATCATGATTAGCTCTCCATTTCTCCCCAACCTCCCCTGCCACAGCCCCGAGGAACCTTTAATCCAGTTACTGTCTCCATAGACTGACCTATCCTGGATTTCACATGCAGAAAAACTTAAACAACAAACAACCGACCACCAGCAGCAAAATAAAACATAAAAACCTCACTTGAAAAGAAACCAGGAAATATTAAAAACTATAACAAGCTTCAAATGGATCCAAAGGGAGATAAAATGATAGGGTGTTCGATTTTAACCTAATTGCATCTGCAAAAATCCACTGTCTAATGCCTTCTGCATGACAAGGCTATCCTATCCCCGTCTATGGTCAGAAGGCTTAATCCACGTGTATTTCCACCACCCACCCCCTTTTTAAAAATGAAAACCACTTTACATCAGGTCAAAAGGGAGATAAAATGATAAGCAATTACATTTTAACTTAAGAACATTTGCCATAATCTACTTTACTATGGTCTCTGGCTGATGAAAAGGGTATTCACAAGCCTCAACTCCGACAAGAGGGGATTCTCCAGAGGCTTCATCTACGACCACAGTTGTTCTTATGTCTGAGCCCACTGTTGTAGCCACTGTGTCCGTCCATCGTGAGGGCCTTCCACGTTTCACTGCCCTTCAGCGGTCCCGAGAATGCTGTCCTTCTCTAGGGACGGGTCTTTCCTGACGACATGGCCAAAGTATGTGAGACATCTTGCTATCCCTTCCTCTAAGGAACATTCTGGCAGTACTTTCCAAGACAGTTTTGTGTTTTATTTCCAGTCCATGGTACATTTAATAGTCTTCACTAGCATCATAAATCGACTCTTTTGGGGAGTAGAAAGCCTCATCTTTCTCCCTCAGAACAAATAGTGGTTTTGAACTGATGACCTTAAGGTAACCAGCATGATGTGTAACTTACGACTATGCCACCAGGGCTCCTTTGGGACAGTGTCAGAAGTACAAAACTGTTAACTACTTTTATTATTTTTTTATTCCACATCAAAATGTGGAATTGTTAACAGTTCCTTCTGCTGTGCATTGAATGCTTGCTTTCCATTTAATAAGCACGTGGTTACTCAATTATTCCATAATGTGTGGACCGGTCATGTTCTGGGTTGTGGGGTGGTGCAGATGGGCTCCGCTGCTGGCCAAAAGGCAATAAGGTTCAAGTCCGCCCAGAAATGCCGTGGGCGAAGATTCTGCTGAGCGACGGCAGAAAGACCAAAGGAGCACAGTTCTACTCTGATGCCCCGGGGTCACTGTGGGTCAGAGCTGACTTCATGACAACCCACCTGGCCTGGGTCGGTGCTGGCTTGGGAGATGCCAAGGTTGATTCTGCAAAGACTAAAGGCTAGTTTCTGGGAGAGATGTGTAAAGATTAACAGAAGCCACAATGCGGTGTCAAAATGCAGATGTGCACAAAGTGTCCAGCAGCCTAGAGGGGTCAGCCAGGAAGGACTTCACAGAAACACGCCCCTTTGAACTCTGTCCTGCAACGGCTGGGGCTTGGGAACTCTAGGTAACAACAATAGCTGGAGTGAATGGATGGGAGTGTGAAAGACCAGGCTGGGGCCATGAGGACTTAGGGGTGTGTAGTACTGGCTTCCCAGCATGGCCCTTCTCCTGAATTCAGGTTGTGGCCACAGTACGCCTCTGTGGCTCAGCCCGACCCCAAGTACTGGCTCAATTCTGTTCTTACTCAGAGGAAATGTAAAGCGCTCACAAAGTGTCGTATCCGGTCAGCTGGACTCTGGGTTCTGTTCTGACCTCCTGCCCCACTTCTATTTATCCCTGTGACAGGTTCCAGCCGGTGACCCAGCCCTGATGGCTGTGTGTTCCTGCCTTATTCCTTCCTCCACATTCTGCCTCTGCATTTCTCTGAGATGAGGATCCTGGTTTACCTTATCAGTCTTCCCCAGAAGCTGGGTCCCTCCCAGAACCCTCTCTCTGACCCGGGGGCCTGCTCTGGCTGCTTGCCTCACTGATGCGGATCAGCTGCCTGGCTCCTCCTCATCACCCTATGGAGGTCAGGCGCAGTCCCCACGCTCCTTATGGGAAGTCTGTGACAACCACCATGTGACCAAACTTTGCCCTACTCCACCCCTCCCTCCTAGATTAAAATCCCCATATGCAACCTGCTTCTGCTTCCTGGAGGGACTGCCCCACAAGACCCTCACCCTCACTAAACTCCATGGTGATGGTTGCTAATGAAAAATGAACCACTTGGTGTTGAAAGGACTTGCCTGCCTGGCACAAGGATCAAGGGCTTATTAACCAAAAGGTTGACTATTCGAACCCACCCAGAGGCACCCTGAACCAACGGCCTGGGGGCCTGCTTCCAGAGGGTGACAGCCTGGAGCCCCCACCATGCTCACTTCTGTTCTGTACCTGTGGGTTCACCACGAGCTGATTCTGAACTTGGCAGCCCCCGAGTGGGGTTTGGTCTCTGCTACTGAAAGTCATACCACGCTGCTCTTTTCAGGATAGCGGTCATGCTCTGGGCCATGGCAAATTCCCTGTAATTGTGTGGACGCGGGGAGCATCCATTAGAAGCTACTAGACTAGAGTGTCTGCTACCTTTAGCTTGGGTCATGTGGGTCCACGTGCACCCAGGCTGGCTCCCATGTGATGTGATGGCACGTGCCATTGTCCTTAGCAGTGTCCAAGGCAAGCAGGATATCAACCATCTGCTACCAGCCACAACTTCTCAAAAACACATTGGGAATGAAGTCACAAAAGACAACGAGAACCACTTAGAAATTTGAGAACCCACTTGGTCGGTCTCTTATGTTATTTACTTTTTATTCAGGAAGCATTTTGAAGTCTCAACCTGTTTCAGTGATAGCCCATCTGGCTGCTTTATTAATGAACACAGCAGCATCTTCTAATGCTCCTGTGTGAGGCAACTGTACTTTCAAAAGAGTCACAGAGGAAACTTTTGGAATCGATGAGTTATCTTTTGTGTCCCCCCCACCCCCCCCACCCCCCATCTTCCATCTCCATTTGGAAAACACAGAATCCCCACTGGAGAGTGTGTGCGTGGAAATGTGCAGTGCGTCATGCCTGGTGTTGTGGGTCTATTCCGGTGCGTGGGGTTTCCAGAACAATTACATAAGTGTTCGCATAGCCAAGAACTTTTGACATTTGTGGCAGCTTAATGGAGTTCTTTTCATCATTGAAAATATCCTAATTGTTGTTGCCTTGAATTTAAAATGCATAAATTCATTTCACTGCTACTAGTGAAGCAGTATAAATTGATTTTGAGGCCTTTCTATCAAGTATGCTTTGTTGGCAGAGAAACCGAAGACAATCTGTTTGAAATGAAACACAGGTGATCGCGCTGTAACAAAGCTAACAAAAATTGCTGGGAGCATAAACGGTGGGCCCCCCACCCCCTTCCTTCTCCCTTTACCAATGGTCCGGATTTCCTTAGCAAGTTTAATGCCTATTGTTTTCCTCTACAACTTTACATATGGAACTTAGCAGGCTTTGGGAAATATTAAGATTCCAAAAACTACTACAGCCTTGCTTTTATTTATTTTTTTTAAAGAAGTTCGCCCAGCAAAGAATGTGATATCTCAGATACAAATTAGTTATTAAAATATTTGTTTTTCTTCATGCACTCAGATTCCAGGGTATCTTCTAGTAAAAGGAACTCGACCGAGGCCTAACCAGAGCCATTGCCAATTCATCTTTTTCATCTCGAAAGGGCTCGACTCACTGCCCTATTGGATCTATAGAACAAGATAGCCCCTGTCGGTTTCCGAGACTTGAACTTAACAGGAGCAGAAAGCTACACCGTTCTCCCTCAAGGTCATTGGTGGGTTTGAACTGCTGACCATGAGGTCTCAAAAGTAATCATCTTAAATCCTAAGGAGGGGGGAGCCTTGGTGTCCGTGGGTGTGTGCTCCATGGTTTGCCCAGCTTTCCTGCAGACCGGAGTCCTGCAGTGATGGATATTACTGGATCCATGGGTTCAAAAGCCAGAGCAAAGAGCAGGCAGGCAGAGCAGGCTCTGACTCACAGAAGTTGTCATCTGTTTGTAGGGTGTCCGCTCCTTTGGAGGGTAAAGCACAGTCCACTGAGTCCAGGTGGATTCTTTCCACATGACCACAAACACTGGAACACCTTTCCTCTGGAGTAGTGTTGATAAGCGTGCCCTGAGAACATGCTAGAGAAGGCGTGGTGGAGCTGTGTGAACTGCGTGGGCTTTGGTCACGTAGGTGATAATGTAAATGGGATCATAGATTTACTAAGTATCCTGTGACACCCAGTCATTAGTAGAGTCTGCTTGTTGATATTGGAGTACTGTGTGCTATCCAGGACCATTTCCAAGAATCAACTTGAACATGCACCCATGGGCTCTAGGAGACAAAATGAAGAGAGGAATTTGGGATCCCTGCCAAGGTTCCTAGATAATGGAATGATTTTTATTAGAGGAAGTGATGTGTCCACCCCCCTGGTTGGGAGAGTGAAGGTGGGTGAAGGCAGTCTTAGCAAATAAGAAAGTGCTGCCCAAACCCAGGCCAAGCCAGAACCTCCCTTCTAAAGCAACAGAAAGAAGCTGAGGGGAGCTGCCCCCTGGGTTTCGCCGGAAAGTCACCATGTCTCCTTATTCTCATACACAGTAGTCATCCATCCAACTGGTTCTCGCCTCCTGATTCTAGAATCTGTCCTCTCTTCTCCATCTCGCGGGCCACTGAGCTCAGCCCTTTACCGTTTCTACCTGCATTGCTATCATCTAACCAGTCTCCTTTTGTTCTGTCTTGCCCTCAAGCCACTTTTTCATCAAAGAGTATCTTCCGTGTCTTTCCATCATTTAGCAACTTTAATCTTCTGTTCCCAGCAGAAAGTTCAAATCTTTTGGCATGCTGCAGCAAAACATTTATGATCTGCCCACGTTCCCAGAGTCTTTTCTCAGTGTGCTCACGGTTGCCACACGCATTACAAATTATAATTAGTCCCAATATAATGTGCTTCCTCGGGTTTGGACTCATGCTGTTTTCTCAGCCTGAAGTGCCCTTTCTCCTCCTCTACACTTGGTAAGTGGATAATCATCTTTAAAGACAGCCCAAAGCCACCTCTTCTGGGAAGCCTTCCCTGAGCTAAAGCTTCCACCATGGCCTTTTGGTACCTTATTTTTACTGCTATTATAACACTTAACTCACTGACACACCTCATTGTTCACCACTCAACTCCTAACAAATAATGGTCTTCTTCAAAATAAGAACTACGTTCCATTTATTTTTGTATCCCGCTTCCCCCCGCCCCCACAACCAGGTCCCAACAGCACAGTGCCCATTGTAATATCATATGCTTAGTCTTTATGACATGGATAGATGAAGAAATGAGTAAATGAATGAGCAAATGATTTGAACAAGTTTCTTTACAGTCCTTAGAAGAGTTGGTTAACACTTTTGTTTCTCTCTGAGAACTTGGCCAGGGCCCATAAGGAAATGTGGTGAAGAAAGCTGATGGTGCCCGACTATCAGAAAACATAGTGTCTGGGGTCTTAAAGACTTGAAGTTAAATAAGCTGCCATCTAGCTGGGAAGCACACCAGCCTTTGTGATCATGAGGTATCAACAGAATCGGGTATTAGTCACCAGAAGACCCAAAATAAACAATCATATTGATGCAAATGAGGAGGGCAAAGAGGAGACCCAAAGCCCATCTGTAGACAATTGGACATCCCCGCAGAAAAAGGCCACAAGGAAGGGATGAGCTAGCCAGGGTGCAGTATAGCACTGACTGAAGAAACAAATAATGTTCCTCTAGTTCTTTAATGCTTCCTCCCCACCACTATCATGACCCCAGTTCTACCTTACAAATCCAGCTAGACCAGAGCATGTACACTGGTACAGATAAGAGCTCTTGACACATGGAATCCAGGACAGATAAATCCCTCTGGAACAATAATGGAAGTAGTGATACCAGTAGGGTAGGCAGAAGGTCGGGGTAGAAAGGGGAAACCAATTGCAATGATTGTTATATAACACCCATCCTCTCCCCTTGGTAAAGGACAACAGAAACAGTGGAGGGAGACAGTGGACGATATAAAACATGAAAATAATAATAATTGATCATTTCTCAAGGGTTCATGAGGGTGGGAGGGGAGGGAGGAAAAAAAATGAGAAGCAAATACCAAGGGCTCAAGTAGAAAGGAAATATTTTGAAAAGGATGATGCCAACATATGTACAAATGTTCTTGACACAATGGATGTAAGGATTGTTAGATGAGCTGTAAGAGCCCCCAATAAAATGATTAATAATAATAGTTTGTCCAGGGCCAACAGTTACGGGCTGAGGCTGCCTAGTCATAAAAAATGGTCTGAGGATGCAAAAGACCCCAGGAACTCTATGAAAGGACATGTAGAAGATTGTTTTTGTTGCCTAATGAGCTTTCTTGGCTACTTTCCTCCAGTAAATTCATTACCTCCCCATGTCACAGCAGTAGGCCCATGACCTAGGCCTGGCCATTCAAGGCCCCACATCCCCCTGGCAAGGAGTAATTATGTGACAAAGATGGCCACTCCCAATGCATCCTTAGGATATCATGATTTGGGAGCTACAGGGGAAATGGTTTTGCTTCTAAGGGCATGAAAGGAAACAGAAGTTTGCTTCTAAGGGCATGAAAGGAAACTGAAGTTACTCAGTTGAGTTCTGTTGGTGCCTGGAGACAATGAAGCCAAGCAGAGACAAGTCATAACGAGAAGTAAATGCAAAGTCCTTTCACACTGGGGTTCTCATGCGTTTCTGCCACCCATCCTTCAGTCAGGCCAATATTCTTCCCAGCAATGTATGAGATAAATCCCCTTTGTTTGGCTTAACCTCATTTAACTTGGGCTTCTGTTATTTACAACTGAGGGAATTCTGGCTCTTTTAGAAATTGGAGGCTACAGGAAGTATAACGTGAATCTCAACTGTGGGAGTTGGGCTTGCAAGTTTTCAAACTCAAAGCCAAGAAGACAGAGAAGTCCCTGGGACAGTCATTAACGAGACCACCTCAAAGGATACATGAGTAGTATAGTAGCATGAGTCTCCGTGTTTGGAGGCTTTTACCTGGATTTTCTGGGAGTTAGTGACTTCAAGGAGGACTATAGCTTTCTTGGTCCACTCCCATCCCTTCCTCCCTTTCCCTGAACTTCTTTTCCCTTTGCCTCTTCTTTTTTCTCCTTTCTCTTAACTAAATATGAGAAGGAACTAATATTTATTGAATACCTGCGACATGCTGCTATACGTGGGATTCTCACAAATATTTCATTTTATTTCTCACAAATTTTCTGCATTGTAAGTAGCAGACCTCTACACTTAATGACAAGGGAACAAAAGTTTAGAAGGCATCTTAGCTTGCTTTAAAAAATAATTTTGCTCCTAGTTAACAATGTAAGGGTAGCGGAAGGACACTAAAGGTATCTGGCTGGGAGAGGAGGAGGTGAAACTATTGCTATTTGCAGATGACATCATTCTACGCACTGAAAACCCCCAAAACTCTGCAACAGAAGTACTGACAGCGAAAGAGGAATATGGTAGAGTGGTGGGATACAAGATTTACTAACAGAAGTCTATTGGTTTGCTATATACGTCAGATAAGACTACAGAAGAGGAGATCAAGAGGACAAAACCCTTCACAATAGCCAAAAACAAATAGAAATTTCTAGGAATACATTTAACCAAAAAACAAAAACAAAAAAACAAAGAACTTATACAAGGAAAACTACAAGACCCATCTACAGGAAACCAAAAGTGACCTCTACAAATGGAAGAATATCCCATGTTCATGGATTGGAAGACTCAATATAGTAAAGATGTCAGTCTTACTCAAGGCACTATATAAGTTTAAGGCTATCTCAATTCAAATACCAACAACCTTCTTTAAAGAATTGGAAAAATTGACCACCAATTTCATATGGGGAGGGAGCCCAGAATTAGCAGACAACTCCTCAAGAAGAAGGACAAAGTCGGAGGGCTCACTTTACCTGACTTTAATAGCTATTGCACCACAGTGGTCAAAGCAGCATGGTACTGGAATAATGACAGATACTCAGAGCAATGGAAAAGAACAGAAAACCCAGAAATAGAACCATCAGGATATAGACAACTGTGGTAGTCACCTAATCTGGTATCAATTTAAGGATTAAGAGTGTAGGGATGGAGTCTAGGCTGTCAATCTGGAGATAGCCACTGAGACTTCTGTGTGGGCATGGCCTTCTCCTGAGAATGCTGGGAAATCTGGGACTTCCTCCTTGGAGGCAGAAGACACCTCTCTCTCTCTCTGCTACTCCCTGGGAGACATTGCAGAAGACAAGCCACATGAACGCAACCAGACCTTGGAAGCTGGAGAAGCCACACAGAGATCCCTGCCAGCACTGAGATGCTTACAACACCACTGGACCCAAAGACTTTCTACCCACTGGCTTGTGATCATCCTGCATTTGACGTCATTGCATGTGTTTCGTGAGTCTGAAGAGGACTTTATAGATTGGTATCAGACATATGGGATAATATCAGAATTATGGTCTTGGACTGGACTGGGTTGGGATGTTTTCTCAATGTTCAATTCCTCTTGTATATAAACCTCTCCCTTATATACATATGGGTGCTTATGAATTTGTTTCTCTAGTCTACCCAGACTAACACAACAACTTATCTTTGACAAGGGCCCAAAAAGCATCAAATGGGAGGTGGATGCCCTCTTTAACAAGTAGTGCTAGAAACAATGGATATCCACCTGTAGAAAAATGAAACAAGAGCCTTACTTCACCCCACGCACAAGAACAAACTCAAGGTGGATCACAGACCTAGAAGTAAAACCCCAAACTATCAGGACTATCAACAAAGGAACAGGGACAAACCTAAGAACCTTGTTGCAGGGAATACATAGGCTAACTGCAATAGGGAAGGGTACACATAGAGGCGAATCTGAAATCGACAAGTGGGATATACAAAGGATAAAACACCCGAGTGCATCAAAAGACTTCACTAAGAGAGTAACAAGAGAGCCACAGACTGGGAGAGGATTTTAGCAATGACACAACAGACAAGGGGCTTTTTAATAAAATCCACAATACCCCCCTAGCCTGCAAAAAGAAGAAAACAATTAACCCCCTGAGGAAGTGGGCAAAAGACCTGCACAGAAGTTTCACTAGGGAGGAGACCTGAATCACCAATAAACATGAGAAAATGCTCCCGGCCATTAGCTATCAGAGAAATGCAAATTAAAACAACCATGACATAAAACCTAAGCCCTCTTAGCATAGCCGGAACCAGAAAATCAGAGAGCAACTAATGTTGGAGGGGATGTGGTGAGATAGGAACTCTCCTCCACTGCTAGTGGTCATGTAGATTCACACAGCCTCTGTGGAAAGTGATCTGGTGATATTTAAAGCAAATGGAAATTGAGCTACCTTATGACCCAGGTATCCCTCTACTAGGCATATACTCAGAAGAGGTAAGAAATAGGCCAAGACAAGTCATCTGCGCTCCAATGTTTATTGCAGCACAACCACAATTGCAAATAAACAGCCTAAATTTCCATCGATAGAGGATAGACGAGTGGATTAGAAATCTCTGACACATACACAATGGAGTGCTAGGGATCACTAAAAAGCAATGATGATCACATGAAGCACATCATCTCATGGGAAGAGTTGGAGGAAATTATGCTAAGTGAAGTTAGCCAATCACAAAAGGACAACTAGAATATGAGTCCACTGAGGTAAGTATAATCAGTACAGTAGGTGTAGAAGAAAAATCACTTATCTCACATTATACGGGTTGAGGTACAGGCAGTCCAATGCGGGACAGACCAAACCCAAGGATATGCGTGTTGTTCCAACACAAAGAAGGGGAAAGGAGGGAGAGAGAGAGGAAGAAAAGGGTGTGTGTGTGGAGGGGGGGTGGAGACAATGGCACTGGGGGAGCCGGGCACTAACCCCATCTAGGGGAAGAGTATTGGTTATGTCTCCACACTCAACCTGGAGTGTGCATGCAGACCCCACCACGGCTCACCAAACCTTGAGGGCAATGTAACCACACGGAGCAACTCCCAAACAGAGAGGTCTACAGGCCCGGCCCCAATCAGAGCCAAACTGACCCCTCCCTAAAAATATGTGCTACAGAGGACAAGACTAAATCTACAGGTTGGGGAGAGGAGTTGGCATGGCATGCCCACACAGAAACAAACCAAGAAGGAAAAAGAGAGAGGGTCTAGACCCCACATCAGCACACCAAGCCCTGAGGACGACATCCCTGCAGAGAGCTGCCAAGCCACATAGAAGACAGTAGGGCCAGCAACAGCTCGAGGCCCGATGTCCCCTCAGTGGAGCATACCTCAACAGAGGACAATACTGGGGACACACAGTGAGGAGTTAGTCCAGTCTGAATCCCCCACAGCAGGGTGAACCAAGAAGGGAACATAAGATCAGCAGTAGGAGCAAAGCCAAGCCACAAAGCCCCCGAGGAGCCCCCCAAATAGACTTTGGGCTAGGGGGGGCAGTTTCCAGAATTCCCCGGGACCAGTGGGGAGATAGTTATAAAGGTTAGAAGACAAACCTGGAATTATGTATACTTTTTTGTTTTGTTTTTTAAAACTAGATTC
>NW_022103898.1:40188246-40191029 GCF_000313985.2 Echinops telfairi | reverse complement strand
AGTCAGGGTGCAGGGTTACAACGATGAAACATATAACTTTCCTCTAGTTCTTAAATGCTTCTGCCCCCCACTATCATGATCCCAATTCTACCCTACAAATCTGGCTAGCCCAGATGATGTGCATTGGTACAGATAGGAATTGGAAATACTGGGAATCCAGGACAGATGACCCCTACAGGACCAGTGGTGAGAGTGGCGATACCTGGAGGGTAGAGGGAAGGTGGAACCGATTACAAGGCTCTACATATAACCTCCTCTGTGGGGGATGGACAATAGAAAAGTGGGTGAAGGGAGACATCTGACAGTGTAAGATATGACAAAATAAAAATTTATGAATTATCAAGGGTTCATGAGGAAAGCGGGGAGGGAGGGGGGAAATGAGGAGCTGATATTAGGGGCTCAAGCAGAAAGCAAATGTTTTGAGAATGATGATGGCAACCAATGTACAGATGTGCTTGACACAATGGATGTATGTAAGGATTGTGATGAGACCTGTACGAGCCCCCAATAAAATGATTTTTTTTAAAAAAAAAAAGCAGGAATGTTGCCCACAAGTATCCTTTTGTCAACCAAGAGAAGACAGATTCCCTTTACAGATGGAGGGGGACAAAATTAAAGGAACCCAGACTCTGAGAGGCCAGGGAGAGTATTAGTGCACTTGGGAACAATCACTTGTATATACACAATCACCAGAAAGCGTTGAATCAACGGTGTGATCTAGTGAAGACCTGTGCATTGTGGTGGATTACAATGGTAGAGGAAGCCAGTGAAGATTCTATTCCAAATAATATAGGACTTCTCTGGTCATTTGGGGTTCTTTGCACACAGACAATTGGCTCTGTTAACAAACAGGGAGTTTATGGGAAGGATTGCTGTCTACAATCAGACGGGTCAGGAGACTTGGAAATTGAGACTGGTACTGGTGGCGTTGGGATAGACCTACGAACGACTTCAGTCTTGCCCCAGGAAGAATGAGCTCCTGCTACTGCACCAGTTTTCTTCCTTTGTTCAAGATTCCAATTCTGTGGAGTAAACAGTGCTCCATATTGGCTGAAGTGCTTGGCCTGTGGTCATTGGAGGGCTCAGGGCACTTAGATTCAAATGCCCCAGCAGACCATTCAGTGGAGGAGAGGTAATAAATCCTCAACAGGAAATCAAGGTGGAGTAACTATTGTATGATAAAAAATCAGCAGATTCCCGCAGCAAGTACAAAGGACAATGTATGTTTTCCTATTGTACTCTCATAGCATGTTGATCTCTCTCCCTCCCTAAAGCACCTGGAAGGACATGTTTGTATGCCTGCCCTGCCACAGAAAACTTATGGACACAATGAATAATCGCTATATGAAGGAATGGAGTAATGTCTTTTTTTCAGTGAAAACTTGGCTCTAATTTATACACTTCTGGAATTACTATATGGTCTTCTAACCTCAGTGTTCCCTCTCCCTGGTCCAGAAGCACTTGAAACTGAACTTGGCAGCACTCAATGCACGCACCTTCTGGGTATACCTGAAGAAACAGAGAAGGAGCCAAGGGACCGTTTGTCAGGTACCGCACATCCATCTCTTCTACGGGAACTCCAGGAACTTCCAACATGTATGTGCCGTGGGAGTGCTTACAAGTTCTGCATGGGCTAGTGTATGCCCTAAGATCACAGAAAGAATATGCTCTGGAATCAGACAGATGTGGGTCCCAATAAAGGCCAGCAGTGACTAGCTTTTATGATCCTGGATACATTTTATTAAACTTCTCTGTGTCTCAGGTTACACATATCCAAAAAAGGCGAAGCTCTTTGTTCAGAGACACTTGGCTAGACATGTGACAACTGTCCCTTGAATGTCAGCTCCACACTGCTTTCGTGTTTAGGAGCGAAATTTGCAGCACGGCTGCAAGGAGTTTGACTGCAAAGCAAAAGGGAAAAGAGCAGAAGGAACATTCTCGTTGCTCAAACATGAAACCAAGTTACCTTTCCACCGAGCAGTAAAGCACCCCATGCTTCGTTTGGTTTGGGCTTTAAAGATAACTAGCCGGGGTGTTGAGAGAAGCAACCTCATACTTCCTAAAACAGTAACAGAACTATTCTTTAAACTCGACCCTACTCAAGAAATAACACTTCCTTGGACGTCATTTGTTCTTTTTCTCCAGTGGGGTGTTGTGTTTTTGCCACTCTAGGACACTGGGTGCACTTGGGTGGAGCCCCGGCTGGATTAGGGGGTGTCGGTCGCAGCATAGCGGACGCCACTTACACGGAAACCTTGGAGAGGAGCAGACAGAGCGAGGAACATCAAACGCGCAACTCCCCGGGGCGAAGGATCAGCCCGGGAACTTGTCTCTGTGCCTCTAGAAACTGCACCCTGGCCCTTTTGTCTCATCAGAGAAGATGACGTTAAAATAGGATCTAATTTTTAAAAGTCGAGAAGTCCGTCCTAGAATAAAGACTTAAAAGCGCACCACGGGCCATGACAGTACCTTTGCGTTTCCTTCACCTTGGGAGGCGGGGGTGGCAGGTGGGGGTGGGGGGGAATCACAAAGTTCATGTCAAGAAAAAACAAGAGGCAGGGGGGCCACCTCTCCCACCTCCAGTATCAGCCCTTTTACCCATTTGGCCTCCTCTCCAAAATTCTATGCTTTTCAGACATTTCCAGCTTGGAGCAGGAAGAATACACCATCGTGGTATGGAAAAGCCCGGCACGCTAATTCTTGTTTTGGAGGAGAGGGAAGGCAGGGGGTAGAAGTGGGAGACGGTGCCTTAAAGGTAGCCTCGCCCGCCTGCACACGTCTCC
>NW_022103898.1:40186806-40187772 GCF_000313985.2 Echinops telfairi | reverse complement strand
GCAGGGGGCAAAACTAAGCTTTCCAAGATGCGATGCTAAGTATCAGAATTTTGCAAGTGGGAGGAGCCAGTTTGCTCAAGCACTGTATCTCCCAAATGTTGGCTTTTAGGACATCCACCCTAAACTGGTGGCTGCACAGACCTGGGAAAGAAAAGCAGTTTCCGCACCGAATTTCCCAGGTTTGGCTGAGACCCCGGCTGCCTTCATTCTAATGGGTGCCTGAGCCCCACAGATAGCAGTGAAATGTCAGCGGACAAGTTTAAATCTGCCTTGTGAGAGGCGGTGGCTCACAAAGTTGCACGGTAATTATAGAACAGTACGCTAGAGAAGCGGCCACTGCATTTTAGAAATCACTGCGTGGGAACCCTTTCAAGCCACAGCCCACCATTAGGAGCCTACATTTCCCAGAAGATCCCCATTCCTTCGTGTAGGCAGCAATTTGGAAGTCAGCTGGAGCCAGGTTTCCGGGCTAGAGCAGTCGGGAAAGAGCCACTCCGCCGTCAGCAGTTTTTCCAGGTCCAAGCCTTCTCGAGATGCTTCCCGCTTTGAAGTTATTTCCAGCTTTGGCTTGAAACACCTCTGAAAGCAGCAACAACCAGCCTTCCCCTCCCAGGCTGTAGGAAGCAAAGAGGAGTGGGGAGATGGCGGACGTGTGGGAGGGAGGGGCCCCAAACATCCACTGACTTTGTCCTCTTACCGCCCCCTCCTTTTGGCTTTTTTTGGGGGAGCTATAGGTGTCACTCGAGCAACCTCTATATATTCTTTCATTCAACAAATGTACTTGGAGGGGGTTCTGTCGCTGGGCATTAGCAACCCTCCACCGAGGCAGAATTGGTTCACTGGCAGTAGGATTGCACTTTCGTTTTTGCCTGTCTTGTCAAGTGCACATCCCCTCCTGGGTCTGGTACCCTGGTGGGCCAGTCAGACAAGATCTGTGCCTTCCTGAAGCTTCTCTTTTCCTGGGGA
>NW_022103898.1:40181682-40186267 GCF_000313985.2 Echinops telfairi | reverse complement strand
AGTCAGAAGTGATCCTCTTGTGTGGAATGGAAATGAGTTATACTAACACTCAGGCAAGGAAAGTCAAAGAAGTGTTTGGGTTCAGGTACCTCCTAAGAAGTGTCATCCCTCAAGGAATCATTGACTTCCATGGATTCATTTGTGTTGTGTTTTGTTCCCCCCCCCCCCTTATTTGGAACTTTTGAGTGTGTGCATACATTATATTTGTGCAGTGCTCCATGAATTTCAGAGCCCCTTCATGTACCATGAGACAGCAATGACAACAAAGCGGGCGGGATCTGAGGTCAGATATGAGGAAACAGAGGCTAAAAGAGATCAAGCTACCTACCCAAGGTATTCCATTAGCTTAAATCCGACTAGAACCCAGCCTCCTCTCCCCTGGTCAACCTCAGCTCTCCCTTCCTGTCTTCCTGAGTGCCATCTGTACTGGGTTGTGCAGTGTTGCCCAAAATGCATGTGCCTCAGGAACCTGCCAAGGTGACCTTATCGGAAAATGGGTAGTTACAAATGTAATCAAGTTAAGATGAGGATACCCTGGAGCCCTGGTGGCAAAGTGGTGGTAATGCATTGGGCTGTGATCTACAAGGTCAACAGTTCAAAACCACCAGCCCTTCCAAGGAGAAAGAAGGTGCTTTCTACTCCTGTAAAGAGTTATGGTCTCGGAAACCCACAGGCAAAATGGTGCCCTATAGGGTAGCGATGAGCTGGCATGGACTTAATGGCAGTGAATTGAGTGGAGTCATATCTAACTCGACTAGTGCCCTTTCAAGAGGAGGAAATTTAAAAAAACAAACAAATTAACTAAAAAACTCCAATAATTTTTTTAAAGGCGGAAATTTTGAACACATACACACAGGGGAAATGGCTATGTGAATATGGTGCCAGAGATATAGCTTCAAATCCATGAATGCCAAGAACTGCAGGCAGCCATCAGAAGCTAAATGGCGGAGGGCACAGTAGGGGTACATCTTCACTAGAAACTTCAGAGGGGCATGGCCCTGCACCATCTTGATTTGGGATTTTTAGTTTATCGGAGCAGTGAGACAAATTTCTGGTGTTTTATGCCCCTCCGCTGCTCTAAAACTAATCAAAACAAAGCTTGCTGCTGTCAAGTCGATTCCCAGCTCTACTCCAGAGCGGAACTGCTCTCTGGGCTTTCTGGTTAAAATCTTCATGGAAGCAGATTGCCAGCCCTTCCTTCTTTCATACTGCTCAGTGGGGTTAGACTTCCTTCTTTCAAACTGCTCAGTGGGGTGAGACTTCCTTCTTTCAAACTGCTCAGTGGGGTTAGACTTCCTTCTTTCAAACTGCTCAGTGGGGTTAGACTTCCTTCTTTCAAACTGCTTGGTGGAGGCAAGTCATGGAACCCAGACTGTAATCAAACAAATAAGCCCTCACTGCTGTTGAGGCCGACTCATAGTGACTCTATAGGACAGAGTAGAACTTCCCTTGTGAGGCAGTACTTTTTGTGATTGTTGTTTGGGGGTGGGGTGAGGGTGGGGTTGAGGGCTCTTTTTTCCTATTTTCCAAAGTGTTATTGTCATATAATTCAGTAGTTCAGTCGCATCGAGAAGAGTTGTACAATCATCACCATAATCAGTTTTAGAACATTTTCTTCATTTTTAATACTCATCATTATCTCCTAACCTTCCCTGTCATATTTCCAAGGAACCATTAATCCAGCTACTGGCTCCTTAGCTTTACCTATCCTGGATTTCATATACAGGAAAACATATAAAAAAATAGAACTAACAAGTATAACAGAAAAACCTCACTCGAAAAGAAAGAAGAAATTATTTAAAAAACTAGAAAAAATTTAAATGGATCATACAGGAGATCAAATGAGAGGGTTTTAACCTAAGTAAACTTTAACCTATTTACTTCTGCATCAATCCATATCCCAACGCATTCTGCATGTGAGCTAAGCCACTCCCTCCCCTGGCCTCTGGCGAGAGGGGCTTCACCTGCATGTTAGCAAAGCTACGCACTTCCCTGGCCTATGGTGAGAGGGGATTCACCAGAGAAGCTGAATCATGTGTATTGCCCCTTCATTTTTTAAAAAAAAACTAAAACAGCTTTAAAATGGGTCAAAAGGGAGATCAAATGACAAGCTATTGCACTTAGACCTAACTATGTCTGCCATAATCCACTTTACATTGCTGTCTGATAACAGGGCTATTCATATCCCTCAATTCAATTATTTTTAATCATAAAGTAGCTAAGGCAGATGGAAGAAATGATGAAGTCCAAGAGCTGAACAGAAAGTTTCCAAGGGCAGCTTGAGAACACAAAGTGAAATATTATAATGAAACATATAAAGCCGTAAGAGTTAGAAAACCCAAAAGGAAGAACACGCTCAGCATATCTGAACCTGAAAGACCTGAAGAAAAATCTCTGCCGAATTGCAATAGTGAACAACTCTAAGGGCAAAATATTGAACAGTGCAAGAAGTATCAAAAGTAGATGGAAAACATATACAGAGTCACTGTACCAAGAAGAACTAGTCAACATTGAACCATTTTCAGAAGTAGCATGAGCACTAACCAAAGATACTGAAGGAGGAATTCAAGCATTAGCCACTAACCAAAGATACTGAAGGAGGAATTCAAGCATTAGCCACTAACCAAAGATACTGAGGGAGGAATTCAAGCATTAGCCAGAAACAAAGGTCAAGGAATTGAGGGAACAACAACTGCAATGCTTCAAAAGCTTATGACGCATTCGAAACACTCACACATTTATGTCAGAAAATGTGGAAGACAACTACACTTGGCCAACTGACAGGAAGAGATCTGTATTTGTGCCCATTGCAAAGAAAGGTGGCCCAACAGAACGCCTAAATTATAGAATAGTGTAATTAATATCACATACAAGTAAAACTTTGCTCAAGATCATCCAGCCATGGTTGCAGCAGCACATGGACCAGGAGTTGCCAGAGGTTCAAGCCAGATTCGAAAGAGCATATGGCCCCCGAAGGGGACGAATCAGAGAAATGTGGGTGAAGCGAGACAACAGACAATATAAGATATGAAATAATAACAATATATAATTGAATAAAGATTCACAAGGGGGGGAGGGGGGAGGGGGAAAAGAGGAGCTTATACAAGGACTCAAGTAGAAAATGTCTTGAAAATAACGATGGCAACATATGTACAAATATGCTTGATACAATTGATGTAGGGAATGTTATAAGAGCCCCCAGCAAAATGATTTTAAAAAATAAACGAAATCATGAGTCCTCAATAAAATGATTAAAAAATAAATAAACAAAATCAAAAGGGAGCATGTGGTACAAGGGATATCATTGCTGAAGTCAGGTTGATCTTGTTTTAAAGCAGAGAATACCAGAAAGGTGTTTACTTGTTTTATTGACTATGCAAAGGCATTCAACTGTGTGGATCATAATAAACTATGTATAGACTTGAGAAGAATGGGCATACAGGAATACTTCATTGTGCTCCTACAGAACTTGTACATGATCAAGAGGCACTTGCGTGAACAGAACAAGGGAAGACTACATGGTTTCAAATCAGGAAAGTTGTTCAATAAGGTTGCATTCTCTCACCGTAGTTGTTCAAACTGTATGCTGCAGGAGTAATCAGAAAAGCTGAATTATATGAAAAAAGAATGTGGCATCAGGATTGGAGGAAGGCTAATTAACCTGAGATATGCAGACAACACAACTGTGCTTGCTGAAAGTGAGAAGACCTTGAAGTACTTGCTGGTGAGGATCAAGAAGTGCAGCCTTCAGAATGGATTACAGCTCAATGTAAAGAAGACCAACATCCTCATAACTGGACCAATAGGCAGCATCTTGATCAATGGAGACAAGATCTAAGTTGACAAGGATTTCATCTTGCTTGGATCCACAATTAATGCTGATGGAAACAACAGTTAAGAGGTCAAAAGACACCTTGCGTTGGGTAAATCTGCTGCACAAGACCTCTTCAAAGTGTTGAAAAGCCAGGAGGTTGCTTTGAGGACTAAGGTGTGCTGAGCCATGGTATTTTCGATTGCCTCCTGTGAATGTGAAAGTTGGACACTGAATACAGAAGGCTGAAGAATTGATGCATTTGAACGATGGTGCTGGCAAAGAGTACTGACAGCACCATGACCGGCTCAAAGAACAAACAGGCAGAAGGCTCCTTAGAGGGAAGGACGGCGAGACTTCGTTTCATGTACTTTGGACATGTTGTCCGGAGAGACCAGTCCTGGAGAAGGACCACTTGCTTGGTGCAGTGGAGGGACAGGGAAAAAGAGGAAGACCCTCCGGAGGATGGACTGGCAGCAATGGGCTCAGAGAGAAGAACAGTTGAGAAGATGGCACAGGGCCAGGCAGGGTTTGTGCGGCTGCATATAGGAGCGCTAGGCATTTCCGTGCACTCACCAGCATCCGACGGCAGCACTTCTCCAACCGCTACAAGCACAGCGGTTAAGCTGAGAACTAAACAGGCAGCAGGTCAAACTCACCTGCCCCTCCACGGGAGAAAGATGGGCAATCTCCTTCTAGGACAGTGGTTCTCAACCTTCCTAATGCCACAACCCTTTAATACAGTTCCTCATGTTGTGGTGACACCCCCCACCC
>NW_022103898.1:40164846-40181565 GCF_000313985.2 Echinops telfairi | reverse complement strand
ATTGATACTTCATCACTGTCATTTTACTACTGTGATGAATCGGGCAACTCCTGTGAAAGGGTCGTTCGACCCCCAGGTTGAGAACCGCTGCTCTATGAAGCCAATAGCTTGGGAAGAACCCATTTAACGCAGCTCCATTCGTGGCTCCATTCTCGGTTGGGTTTGGCATCTACATCACAACACATAATTGTAATTTAGGCCTTATGCTAAGGTGCTTCATGTACTTAGCTCATTTGCTCTTTATAAGAAAGTGCTGTTTTTTGTTACCATGAGATAGATCAGGGTCATCTGCTTTACCCAACACTACACGGGTCGTTAGTGATGGAGTGGGCATTGAAATCTGCAGTTCTCTGAATGGAGAACCCACTTTTTAAGTCACGGTTCTAATGACAGGCATACGTTAGAGCTACCCCTTCGTCTAACTCCGTTTTAGACACGAGGGAGCCGCGATTCCAGCTGATTGAGGTATTGCTTAACCTATAAAAGCTGGCCGATTTAGGGAGACTAGGATGGGATTACATCGTTGACAACAGAATGGGACTTGCCTCTCCCAACCGGAGAAAAGCTCCAACGAGCCGAGGCTCGTGGCAATCCTGCAAATTTGGTAAGCCCTGGTGCAGTGGTTACGAGTTGGGCAGCAATCTGCATTGTCGGCAGTTTGAAGCCCAGGCAGCCCCTTGGGCGACAGACAGGGCTTACCACTGCTGTAAACAGTCTTGGTGAGTCTTACTGACTGGATGGCAGCGAGTGCGGTTTGGTTTGGGTTGGTCAATGTGTTGTTGCTGTCGGTTAAGTGCCATTAAGACAATGGTCAATTCCTGGCAACCCTGTGTGATGGAGCAGCGGTGTTCAGCCTGGGGGTCGCGACCCCTTTGGGAGTCGAACGTCCCTTTCACCGGGATTGCCCGATTCATCACAGTAGCAAAAATACAGCCATGAAGTAGCAACAAAAAGAATGTGATGGTTGGGGGTCACCACCACATGAGGAACTGTATGAAAGGGTTGCGGCATTAAGAAGGTTGAGAACCACTGGGCTAGGGTCAAACTGTCCTGTAGAGGGCTGTCGTCTTGACAGGAGTTCTCCAAGTCCTCCTCCCTCTGAGCCGCTAGGTGGGTTTGAATTGGGAGTCCTTCACTTCTTTAGAGAGGGTTAGTGGAGAATCCCCATGCCAGGCACAGTGCGATCTTGACACCCGTACACCAGAACCCAATTATGGGGCCAGGCAAGATGTGAAAAAAAGATTTCCAGACTATTTTAAAACTACCCACTTCCTAAGAGGGGCCTCCATTTCCAAGTGGAACCGTCCTGTTGGAGCAAACCTGGGGAATGAGGAGCCGTTCCGGAACACACTTCTCTCAAGCTTTCAAGGGAGTCAGTCATCTTTGAAAACCCCATGCACAGGAAGTTAGCTGCTGTCATCAGCTGATGGTGTGGCGATAGTGCAGGTTTTATTATTTTTGTTGTTTTTCTTTCTCATAAGGGCTCAGTAAACCGCACCGAATGTTAACAATACAACTCTAACCAAAACAGATTCTTAGCCCCCAGAGAATTCATTTGGCCTCCTCAATCAGAACCTGCCAACAAAGGCTCGTCCTGACTAAAAGGCTTGGCTTGGTTTCCAAAATCTTAGCCCCACTGATCTGCAGCACTTGGCCTTCTAGAAATCATCACACCGTCCTTTTACCATTTGTCCACTAAGTTACGGAACTGGTGTTAATTACTCGAGCTGGGCCTGCTGAGGAGGACAGAGATCAAACGCGTGGGTGTGACACCGAATATTGGCTTTGATAAACCAACCAAGGCTAACGCATATGGAGCTGGTTACAAAGCATTATCTTCCCCACTCTTCACAGACACTGAGACAGTGGAAGGTCACTCTGTAGTTCTGCTTAGTGTTCCGGATGCACAGGAAGAAAACCCTCACCTGCAGTCTGCAGCAAGGAGACCAGGGGAGCTGTTCAAAGAACAAGCAATCCGTGTGAGAGGAGGCCTGGGGACTGGTGTACGTACCACCCCCGCTGGACCTCCTTCTGCCCTCTTCAGGGTGGAAGGCTGCGTGACAGCCTCCCGATTGCTGTCCCCCAGCCCGTGTGCTCACCCTAATGGCAGGAGGGTGAACAGAGAGCATGGAAAGTCACTCATTACAGTGGAAACAGCTCTGTCGGGACCAGTGTCTAACCTCAGGCGTTATAATAAAGAAAATGAGGTATTAACTCCCAATTGAAAAAAAGACGAAGAAAGAAAGAAAATGATGTGGGTGCCACCTGATCTCCTCCAGCTAAGCCAGGGGAAAGGAGTAGCAAACTCCACCTCAGCACCACTCAAGGCAGATTGCCATGAGGTTGAGGCCAGACATACCCTACCCTACCAAATTGAACACCAATTGTCTCTCGTCGCACTCTGTCTCTGTGCCTGAGCTCCATAATTCCTCGTCATGGCCACATACAACACGCAGACAACGCTCCTGATTATGGGGTTGATTACAGAAGTGAAGAATTCAGGTGAGAAATGCTCAGTTGGAAGAGTTCCTTCTCTGCACTGCCTGCAGGCTTCTCCTGTCCCCCAGCCTCTGCCCCGCTCAGAGGGTGTTACATAGCTCTTCTAGGGCTGCCAATAGATGCCCAAAGGACATGCTACTCTACTACAAGCCTTAACCCAAGGCCCTAGTTCCAGCTCCCTGGTCAAGCAAACCCAAGTCCCCTAATTAGGGTCTGCATGTGCCCCACTCCACAAGCCAGCCTCCTGCCCAAAGGCACTCAGCATTGACGTGCTCTGGGAGCTGGGGAAGTCTACTGCTCCCTCTCACACTCCGGTTCTTGTTTCTTCTGCTGCCACTGCTCTGATGTCAAAGCTGCCTCCTAGATCAAAGAGGTTTATTGTGCAGGGCCTTTGGGGTATAAGCAATATATTCCATACCTGGCTCTTTTCTCTTGCTGATAGAGAAGTCTCCCTTTCCTGCTGCTGAGCCATCTCGTTTTATACCCAGCGAGATGGTAGTCACAATGAACCTTGTTCAACAATCACTCACAACTGAAACATATAATCCAATCAGCATCTTCCTCATCTATCTTACCCAGACCCAAGAGGACACTGAAGTTCCTTAGGTGGGAATAACAAAGGCTATACCTTGACGAGCCAAATTAAATAATTCACTGCATGGCAGGTGTGCAGGGAAACCATCAGGGATCGGGTCAGGAGAACCATCACAGGAATAGGAAAAATACAAAATAGTTTGGCAAGAAAGGCAAACCGGATGGAGCCAAAAAATAAAATGAAAACAAAACAAAAACCACACGCTGCATTTACCTGAGACAAAAGAAACGGAAGGCAGCAATTTTAGCTAGAATGATGTGGTGCAGGGAGCTCCCACTGCCTGCCTTCCCCAGCAGGGCTACAGAGGTGGGCGGACCCATTCAAAGCAGGCACCTCCAAGCCTGGCAGAGGCTGGCTGGCTCTCCAAGTGACAGCTTGTTGTGCGCAGCTGCTTGGAAAGGGGTTTGCATGAAGGTAAGGGAGGAGGGATTGCCAAGAGCCGGCTGGCTGGCTTCTTCCCACTCTGATGCTTCAGAGAACTTTAAAGGCTGACAGCTAAATTTAATCAGGGTTAAACCATGAGAAGGAAGATGATGTTCTTATGCGACAGAAATGAAAAGTGATCCTGGCAGCTTTGGGAAGCGCACTTTCTCTACAAGGCACTTTGACAGGCTCTTCGGCGCAGCCCGGTAGCTTAGAAATGAGTGTTAGGAAGGCGGCAGGAGAGGCAGGAAATGTGAACTTCTGGTTCATCGCCAAGGTTGTCTTCCAGGGGCTTCAGGCCTGTAGATGAAACAGGCCGGGTTCTTTCCGCACCTGGTACTGGGAAATGATTGAGTGCTCACTTTCAGTTCAGTAAAATTCCTCTTACGCGGCTTCCTAACTACATTCTATACTTAAGGCAGCCGTTTTCTCCAAGGAGCATAAATGATTTCAGCAAAAGTAGCTTGCTGTCGTAAACCTTCCAGCCAGAGACTGCGAATGAATGAAACATTCGTTTGTTTCAAGATGACGTGGCGACCTGATTTTGTTCAAGTCTTGTCATTTAGGAAAGGTGCAGGTGCAGCGCTGGGCCTGTAAATATCAGAACTGGAGCAGAAAAGAGGCATTAGGTGAAAAATTAGGCAATTAGAACAACATATGGACTTCAGTCAATAATAATGGATCGGGTCTGTGTCAGAAGTTATGCAAACAGACCCTCCGTATGTATGAAGTCAGCCTGATGGAAAGCAGTGGGGAATAGATGGAGACACTCTGTACCATCTTTGCAACTTTTCTGAAAATGGAAATTATTTAAAAACTTTTTATTTAAAACATGACAATAATTTGGCTCATGATTCTTGAAAATCCATCATTTCAGTTGACTTCAGGTTTAATTTATACCCATAACCCACGACCCTATAGGACAGGGTAGAACTGCCTCTGTGTTTCCAAGAGTATAAGGGAGCAGAAAGCCTTGTCTCCCTCCCAAGGAGTGCCTGGTAGGTTCGACTTCGACTTTATGGTTAGCAGTTCAATGCATAAACAATTACACTACCAGGTCTCCATATTCTTCCTTCTAAATCTATTACTGATATTTTTGCCAGAGGGAAATAGAAATCTAACGGTAGGGATGAATACAATGTGTTATCAGAGAAGTGTCTCTATTCAAGCATTTGTGCGATTGGTGCTCCACTTGAGCTTCACCTGTACCATGGCTTCCTGGCCTGTCGTATCCTGACATGTTGCTGCCCACTCCCTAAAATATCCCTAAAAGAGGGATAGTTAGGAGACAACAGACAACATTCCTAAAATCTTACATTCAAGTCCTGACTTCCAAGTTTGCCAGGTCAGGCTACTTAATCTCTCTGCATTTCAGATTTTTCATCAGGAACAGGAACAACACAGCTGGTCATAATCTGGCTTGGGAGGATTACTCCTGAGATTAACTACAATGAATTTGTGTGAGCCCCTGGGCCTATATGTAGAACATAGTCTGTACTCAACAGGTGGCCCTGTCCCCTCCTTTTCCCAAGAACGGTAGAAGTCCCTAAGACCGTGGGGACAGGCACAGCCTGACAAGTGTGCAACTCAACCCCTTTCACTAACGTTTCTCTCTGTTCTCATGAGACTAGCTTTTCTAACAGGGTCAAGAATTCGTTTAACTCACTGATTTTTAACCTCGAGCCTTGCTGAGAATTTTCTAATTTGTGCAGAAGCAAGCACTCGGGGCTTATCCCACTAGAAATGGTCAGGGCAGTTCCCTTGCTGGACAACCAAGGAGCCTTGCAAAGTAGACACCGAAAGAGGACTGTTTAACAGAAGACAGGAACCATCCCCTAATAGACTTTCTTGTTGTGAAAGGTGACCGTGCACCCCGATAAAATTGTGGAAACAAATAAGCAAGAAGCAAGGCACCTAGGATGGATACGAGTGGTGGAGAAGAGGAAAAAGTGGGGCAGTATGTGTGTGGTGGGAGGGGGAACAAGCAACCAGGGAGGGTAAACAGGAAGAGAGCCCTCAACTTAGAGATAGTCAGGGAGGTGAACAGGCTGGAGAAAGTTCTGATCTGAAGCCCTGATAGGAGATGTGGAAATTACACATTTCTCGGCATTCAGGCCATTTTGGGACGAAACCTATATCTCGCGGATACATAAAGCCTCTGCTTCTCTGAGGGTCCGGTGATAAGAAGTCTGTACTCCACTACCAGCCTAAAAGAGGCCAGGTCGGGAAGTGCTGCAAGGCTAATGGTTCAAACCAACCAGCGGCTCCTTGAGAGAAAGATGGTGTTTTCTACTCCCGTAAAGTTAAGTGGCTTGGGAAACCCTATATGGGATTGCCGTGAGCTGGAATCGGTTCCGTGGCAGTGGGTTTTACTCACGTCGAGGCTGGTGCTGCAAAGCCATCCAGCAGGGCCTCGGGAGAAAATGCCTGGCATTTTACCACCGAAAGATGGTGGTTGCTGGGTGTCACTGAGTCGATTCCACCCACAGAGGCCCAGTGTGGGAGAGGAGAACTGCTTTCCCCATCAAGTTTGCTGGATGGTAATCTTTATGGAAGCAGATCGGGAGATCTTTCTTCCGCAGAGCTGCTGGGTGGGTTGGAATGGGCAGCAGCACTTCCCTGAAGATGACAGCCAAGCGAGCACCCGGAGGAGCTCTACTCCATAACCTAGCAAGTCACCATGACGCCAAACAGGAGAGAGGACAATGGATTGGGTTTGGGTTTGTTGTTCTTTCCCTATGGCCCGAGGCAGCATTCAAGTTAAATGCGTAAACATTCAATAATGTTATGATCCTTTCACAGTCAGTGTTGTAACACGGCAGTGACACCTGTCAAATGATCCGTTATTTAGGCCAAATATGATTGGGGGGGATCCATTGAGATGTTTCTAATTCAGCCCCAAAGATCCTGAGGGGGTTTCTGAACTATTGGAGCAAAAAAAAAAACGAAGAGAAAGATGGCCTGGGTCTTAGTGGCAAGAATCTTTTGTTGTATTAGTTTTTAAAAATATGTATATTAAATAGCTAGATGCATATGTCGAGAAGTTGGAAAGTGTAGACAAGTTAAATAAAGAGACTCCATCCATTGTTCTTTACTGAAGGGGAATTCAGCTAACATTGGCAGCTTCTTTTTCTTTTTAAATTAGGTTTACATTTTCATTATAAAGATATACTGAAAAATGGGGAAAACAGGGAAAGAAGTTAAAAGCATTCAGAATTATGCACCTTGACAATTATTCAAATGTTTGGTATAATTTTTCCTTCCTGTGTCTCCCTTAAATACGGTGCAGCCAAACTGTACATCAACTGAGTGCCACATGTTTTCACTGGACACTGTCACAGCGGGAGGGGAGGTAAAAAGGAACTGTCACAACATTGTTGACACCTTTATGAAACTATCAAAATAGGAAGCTAGGTATTTCTTTTTTTTTTAATACTTTTATTGGGGGCTCTTACCTCTCTCATCACAATCCCACTTGAGCCCCTGGATATTAGCTCCCCATTTCTTCCTCCTCCCGTCCCTGCCACCCTCCTTCACAAACCCTTGATAAGTTATAGCTTATTATTTTCATATCTTACATCGTACTCTGTCACCCCTTACTCACTTTTCCATTGTTGGTCCCCCCGGGAGGGGATATAGCTTGATCCTTGTGATCGATTCCCTCTTTCTCCCCCAACCCTCCTCTAATCCTACTGCTATCTCTACTCTCATTGTTGACCCTGAGGGGTTTATCTATCTTGGACTCCCTGTGTTTCGGGTTCTTCTCTGTAGCAGTGTGTATGTTCTGGTCTAACCCAATTTGTAAGGTAGAATTGAGGTCATGATAGTTGGGGGAAGGAAGCACTAAAGAACTAGAGGGAAGTTGTGTGTTTCATCAGTACTATACTGCACCCTGACTGGCTGATCTCTTCCCTGTGACCCCTCTGTGAAGGGATGTCCAATTATCTACAGATGAGCATTGGGTCTCCACTCCATGACACCCCTCCCCCCCATTCACATTGGGTATGACTTTGTTCTGGGTCTTAGATGCCTGATACCTGATCCCATTGACACCTCATGATCAACAGGCTGGTGTGCTTCTTCCATGGGACTTTGTGGCTTCTGAGCTAGATAGTCGCTTGTTTATCTTCAAGTCTTTAAGACCCCAGATGCTATATCATTTGATAGCCAGCCACCATCAGCTTTCTTCACCACATTTACTTATGCACCCATTTTGTTGTCAGCGATCGTGTTGGGAAGGTGAGCATCACAGAATACCAGATTGTTAGAACAAACTGTTCTTGTGTTGAGGGGGTACTGGAGTTGAGGCCCAATGTCCATCTGCAACCTTATTTTTTTTCCCTTAATTCTTAACATATAGATATGAGTACATAGTTCTATTCTCCTCCTCTCATTATATATATATTTACATATGTACATTCCTGTATTTAGGCCTCTATAAATGTCCTTTGCCTCTTGGTTCTTTCCTCTATTTCCTTTTACTTTCCTCTTGTCCCACTATCATGTTTGGCCTTCATTCGGGTTTTGGTAATTCATCTCGATTACATTGCCCTTGATTAAGCCCCACTAGGCATCCACGCCCTTCTCTCCATTGATTTTAGTTCACTTGCTGTTCCCTTGTCTCTCTCTCTTCTCAGTGGACTCATGTTGTACTTTTTATTTTTGTCCTTGGTTCACTTCACTTAGTATGATTTCCTCCAGTTCTTCCCATGCGGCAAGGTACTTCATGTGTTCATCGCTGCTTTTAGGGATGCGTAGTACTCCACTGTATGTATGTATCACAGTTTTTGGATCAATTCGTCTCCTGGATGGCCATGATCTCAACAGCCAGGTCCGCGCATGGCACGGGCCAAGAGGGCAGCTAGGTATTTCTTGACATTGCCTCCATGTAGGTCAACACACTTCGGAAGGGGTTACTGCCGTCTCTCACACTAGTGGCCTCATGGCTTGTGCATTTCAGTTAGCAGTTGGAACATCCCAGCTGCTCTGAGGGAGGTCTGCTTCTGTAAAACTTTACAGTCTCAGAAATAGAAACTGTAAAGGGGGCAGTTCTACTCTGTCTTACAGGGTTGTTATGAGTTGGAATCAACTCAATGGCAGCAAAGTTTTTTGTTTGTTTATTTCAGAATGCTTCCTTAAAGAATACTGCAGTCTTTGATGTACACCATGCCACAAAGTAGCTTTGGAAGCTTTGAGGAACTCAAATTGTGTGTTCTTATTCAATGTTCTAGTTTGGAGTACAAAAAGAAGCCTGAAGGAGTAAGACTAAGGCTGTAAGGTGGGTGGGGCAAGCTTTCTCAATGAAATTACCTTAGGAAAACCCTTCCACCCTCCAAGAATGAGGAGGTGCATTGTGCTGGAGGAAAATTCCTTGGCGCAATTTTCCTGGACTTTTCCTCTTCCCAATACAGCTTCCTATTTTCTTAAAACGTCTTCCAAGCAAGCTTGGGTTCTTACAGAAATTTATCATCTTGTGGCCGTACAGAAAATCGATCAAAATTACCCCTTTGGAATTGGAATACACTTAGCATGACCTTTTAACCAGACCACTCGGCGTAACTGGGTCACCGAGTCCCCTTGGAAGTTACGCTTTGGATGGTTCTCTGGATCCTATTGGTAAATACAAGACATCCCTGTTGTGAAGCATTCCATCAAATTGTCTTCAAAGACTGATGGAAAGATCAGCTCTTCGAGCCAGGGGATCAGACGTGCAATACATTTGGCTCCATTATGCTGAAAGCTTGCTGAGGCAAGATGCTCAGTGAAGGGGATGCTGAAGCAGGGTGATCCCAGTTTGAGCAGCTGTGTCATCAGCGGTCAGTCTGTGGTCTTCTTTGGCTGGTTTTTGCAAGTTGATGTATTTATCTAGGTTAAAGATCTTCCCCCTCTTGGATCTTCCCTCATCTTTGAGGCCTTTGTAGGCATCTTTATAACTTTCGCTTTATGGCAAGCAGCATTTCCTACAAACTTATTGTAAAGCTTCAATGATTTGGAAATATGTTCATTTGACTTTTGTTACATATTTGGTGTTAGCCCTGACCTCAAAACCGGTTTTTACCATGGCACACAGAGTCTCCCAATTTTGAAGGCGTCCTAATGTTGATTAAGACAAATGTCCTACTGAGAGACGGTGTCTGCCGCCATTGCCCGATTGTGGAGACATGGTTAGATCTGTTTGTTTAGAACAAACCCATGCACATATGAATCCGAGCCTGGGTAGCAATCCCTTTGAATTTTTTTAACCCTTGTATTTTGTTTTATAAGCTTTCTCTTTTTAAAATCTTTATTTTTAATACTGTATAGTGGTTACCGTTCTTTTTTTTTTTTTTGCCTTTTTCATTTCTTTTATTTAATTCTGATAATTAAGTGGGGTCAGCAGGAAAGGTGTCAGCATGCCCATTTACAGATGGAGACACTGAGATTAAGTGGCACTTAAGCGAGTCACTGTTTGGCACAAATGGTTAAGCCCTGAGCTATGGCCTGAAAGGTTGGAAGTAGACAGGCGGGTGATCTAATTCCCAAAGATTACAGACCCTGAAAACCCTATGGAGTTGCCATGAGTCGGAGGTGACTTATTGGCAATTGGTTCTTTTGGTTACCATTCTTATATTAATCTCTTCTTCTATCATTGGTATTTAGTTTAGAAATACCATTATGTCAAAGTAAAACTACCAAAATTGGGGACATGGGGGGGGTGTCTTTTTATGAATCATGGTCACTGTGTGATCTTGTTATGTCCGGTTGTTTCTCTTCGTGTAACTAGTACTACTGTACACCTCATATGTGCATCACCCTGGGATACCATAATGAATACGATGTTCACCCTGCACTCAGGCACTTAGGAGACAGATGCTTATACAGCTTATTGAAATCGCCTTGAGAAATGCCACCGAGTGAAGTAACGTGCCAAGATCTAGGTTACAAAGAAGGATAAAATAATTTGCATGGTGCCTGGAGCAAAGTAAGTATTCAGTAACAAAGGATGATGATGATGGTTGGAACCATCACATTTCTGGTAGAATAATTTCAATGCTGGCTTCCATGATCCACAGCTACAGAAAATAAAGCAAGCCGCAAAAGGCACTCTGTGAAATATAAAAATCAACGATAGCCTGTATACTCTCAGGCTGTGCCAACAAAGAGCAAAGGTTATCAAGTTCCTTTTAATTCCTAACAAAGTTCTTCATAAACTTGCTATTCCTTCCATACTGATTTTCTAATGGCATGATGTCATCCTAGTTTAAATATTGCCAAAAGCAATGACTGTTCTTATGGATGTGAGGTGTCAGAGCTATTGTGAGATAAGGACCAGGTCAGATTAACTATATATATATTTCTCAACAAACAAACAATAACAAAAAGGGGGGAAAAAACCATATAAGATTGGAGACCAAAGTAGATGTAAACCATAAAACTTTCCACAGGTAGGTTTTGTTGTTGGGTTGAGGTTTTGTTTTGTTTTGTGGGTTTTTGTTTTTTTTTATCATGTAATTCTTAATTCCTCCCACTGCCTCTGACAGTCAGGTCCACAGACCTTAACAATGGTTCAATTTTTTCAAGTACAGCATGTTCTGGTTAACAGCTCTGTTCGTTTCCTCTTCCTGACGGAGCTCCTGTGAGTGCAGGATTCCAGAGGGCTTTTCATGACAGGGGAACACATGAGAAATGATGCTCAAGTCATAATAAATGTGAGGTTGTAGCCACTTGACGGAAAGGAAGTTGCAATCTTAAGGGAAAGCTCGAGTTGGCTTGTACTTCTGTGGTAGTAGGTTTACTGTAGGATGTGGAAATAACCCACAGCCACCTTCAAAGGATGGTAAGGATTTCAGACAGGAAATGAAGGAAATGGTGCATTAAACTGGAAGTGAAGTGGGATTTAAATAAGCCCAATATAGACTCTCTGGTGAGAATTTGATCAGGGCACTGCTGGAATTGGCTAGCTCTCTCTTATACAGTAATGGAAAGAATTACATGGTCTGTCTATCATATCCAGGGCACAAAATGACTTCAAGCCCTCCACTGTCCTCGTTTGTCCTTTATTAATCGCACTTCTCGTGAATCCCCTGGACGGATGATCTGTGAGAACCACTGCGGTGCAGCTACTGACCTATGCCCATCAGTGAAATGTCCAGTCTTCTTCCCACCACTCCGATGGTTTCCTCTTCCTGAAGACGTTACCTGGTATTCAACTCTGTTGAAGCAGCGTTCCCTGATGACCCACAGTCATTCTGTGTCATTGCAAAGCCTCCGGAGTTGTTTGGTGATTGATTTGTTCACTGTTACTGGGTGTTTCCTTTGACCAGGCATCAGGCTTGGCCCTGGAGATTCACGGATGAGTAAAATCCAGTCACTGCCCTCCCTCATGGAGTTCACAGTTCACATGCTAGAAGACAAACATGATAAATGTGATAAGGGCAATGACTGAGATGTGCACACGGAAACAAAAAGACATACATTCTCTGGGTGGTCAGGAGACTTCCTGGAAAGCTTGTCCAGAGTCGAGCCTTCTGGGCGGAGCGGAAGTGAAACAGGTAAGGGAAATGGGGTGGGAGTGAGGGGTGACGGGTGAGCACAGGGGAGATTGGCCAGAAACACACATGAGGGGCCCTGGTCGCCATCGTATGTTTGCCCATGAGAAGGTCTCTGAATTTTCCGTCTTTTCCTGTCACAGAAAGAGAGGCTTTCCCAAGGACCATGTTTTCTACGGATTGTGCTTTCCTCCCAGTGGCTCTGCTGACAGTGCCTTTTCCCAGGGAAGCTCAGCAGAGGAGATGAGCAAGAAATGAATGGCATGCATGAATGCAGCTAGTTGGATGGCGTGAACACATGTTGCATTCTGGATCTGATGAAGAGATGATGTAATTTTCCTGTGTGCTCTATGGGAAAAAAAAACCCCAAAAAACCCCCAACAGCTCATCTGCCATCTAGTTGATTCTGACGACAGCGATCCTGTGGGACAGGGTAGAAGAGCCCCTGTGGATTTCTGAGACTGTCCGTTTTTTCAGGAGTCGAAAGCCTTGTCTTTTCTCCCCCGAGGGGCTGGTGGCTCGAAACTGCTCACTACCTCACGGGGCTAGCATCCCTGAACATACCAGAGAGGGCTAGCCAAATTCCAGGTCGGTGCTGTAGAATGTCCGAGAACAGGAAGTGGATTGACAGTGGGCTGCAACGAGGGCGCCAACGTAGGAACAGCTGTGAGTGCAGGCCTGGGCCGCGCTTTGTACTGTTGTCTCTTGGGTCGCCGTGAATCGGAACTGACTAGACAGCACCTAACAGCCAAATTCCATGTTTTCCATGGCCCAGGGAAAAACTGGTTTCCAACGTCAGCGACCTTGGTGCTGCACTGACCAGCCCCTGGCCTCTCTGCCCACCTGGACCCCCAGACTCTGGCCGACCTGGAAGGGAGCTCCATTCTCTTAGCTGCAGGTCTTTCCTCGGCCCTTAGAATCGATCCAAGAAGAAAGGCAGGCCTTTGAGTCAAAGCAGGTACATTCTGCCCAGTAGACGAGCTACCCAGATCTCTCACCCAGAAATTCTACAAGCCCTCATCAAACGCCATCTTTCCGCTAGTTCGCACCCTTCACTTTTGCTATGAAAATGATCTGGTTAGCTAGCTAGCTTAGGGACAGGGGGTTGTCCCTCCCCTGCCTGCAAAGGCCCCCATAGAGGAGGTTGGAAAGAAATCCAGCAACCAATAGACACCTAGGAAGACCCCACACTGAGTGTGCTCATACTCAAGCCTCTGAGGCAAGGTGGGAGGCACACCTGAGCAGGCCAAACTAGGCCCAGGCGGGCTTAACCCAACCAATAGGGACAACCATGCCTTCCCCCAGGGTGGGCTAAACTAAAGGCAGAGAACACACTCTGGGGCTCTCTCTTACCCTGCTCCTGGTCAGTGGCAGGTTGGAGGGTGGAAACACACATGTCGCCCGGGCGTACCCCCTCTGGGCCTGCTTGGGGCCCACAGCCCCCTTTGCCCCTGCATACTGACCCCCTTGCTCTGTGGCCTCCACACCCTCTTGGCCCTTGCTCCCTCAACCCCTTGGTCCTTGAATCTACCCTCAGCCCCCAGTTCCACATGGGTAGGTGATCTTTCCTATGAGGTTACTTGTGTCCGGTTGTGAGGCCCTTTGAGACTGTAAAACCTTAAACTTGCCCTGTCCTTCATAAAAAAAAAACATTTGGATTACAAAACGGACTTCGGCATGAATTCTTTTATTGTGCAAAACCAAGAACCAAGGTATTACACACTCCAGAAACCTAACAATCTCATTTTCAGAAAACTTCATTAGATAATTTTTAAAATCACCAGGAAAAAATGAAATAATTTCCCATGACCCCCCCTTTCCTGCCCTTTCTTACAGAAACAGTATAATTAAAAAAATTAAGACCTTAAAAGCCCCCCTGTATTCATGTGGTTGCTAATGCTTAGTGATTCACTCACCTCCCTGGAGTCATCTGACTTTGCTGTTGTTAGCTGCTGCCTGCCCTCCACTTACTGGGGCCCCAAGCACCATGATACAAGATGCTATCCGGTCCTGTGCCGTCCCCCAGGAGAAGCTGCGGATGGATCTTCCGTCATCCATAGCATTCTCATTGCTTGATTTTCAGAAGGAAATCACCAGGCCTTGCTTCCTAGCTGGTTTTAGTCTGGAAGCTCTGTTGAGACCTGTTCAGAATCACAGCAACACATGAGAATCCACAGGCAGAGAGGTGGCTGCACGTCTGTGCACTGGCTGGGAATCAAACCTGGGCCTCCCCATAGAACCTGGGTTTCCCCATGCAAGGTGAGAATTCTACCACTGAACCATGACTGCTCTGCCCCGCCCCCACTACCCACACCCTTCCTGCAGGCCTCTCCAGCTTTATTTAGAGGTAGAAATAAGTATTGGGTCAACAATGTCCTAAAAAGCCTTTGAGAGACCAGTTGCATCCTTCACATTGAAGTTGAGGTGTGGGGATCTGTACATTGTCTCTGGCCACCTATTTGGCCTCTCGGTCAACAGGCATTCATAGCCACGAGTGGTCTTGCCAGTCTTTCTTGGATGGCTACTTCCTAGTCCCCTTTGCCTGCGGCCCAGGGTTAAGAGATGGGGGAGGGAGGATTAAAGGAACAACCGGAATTCAAAACAAAACAAAAGACAAGGAAAAAGTGCTAAACCAGTCTGACAGGTTCTCTTGCTGCAAAGCTGTCATTTCAAGGTTATGGTTTTAAATGACAGGGAAGCAGCTTTCCACCTGAGTGCTCCCGGGCTCTAACCTGCTCGGAGAAGAAGAAAGGAAAAACCCTAGAACAAGTGCAGATGGGGGGTCTGGGGCATGGGGCGTCGGGCGTTATGAACTACCAAATACTAGACGGCAGCCTGTGTTTCTAAAGGCCCCTTGTTATTTGCTGTGGTGGAATAGGCCCCCTAACTCCAGGGGATCCCATGCATGACGGGTCCATCCCCATCGTAGCTGGGGCTCAGACTGTGGTCTTCTAAAGGGTTCACACTGGCTGATGTTCAGAAGTGGAGCAAGCAGTCTTAGTCTAGCTTAGTCTGGAAGTGTCACTGCAATCTCTTCTGCATCATTTCAAAATGACATTTTCTGTCAAGCTGATTCTAACTCGCAGCAACCCCATCGTGCAAAGGAGAACCGCTCCTTTGGGTTTCTGAGGCTGTACACCTGTACACCTGGACGGGAGCAGAAAGCTCATCTTTCTCCCTCAGAGCGGCTGGTGAGTTCCAACCTCTGATCTTGTGGTCTGCAGTCCAATAGCATAACAGCATATAAGTTCCCACTGCCCGTTGAAGATAAGCTGCAAATGAGGTACATTGGCATGCATTCAAACCTGGGCCTCATTCTTCTACGAATTCTACCCTTGAATTACCCCTGCCCCCACTTACTTCTACCGGTCATGAGTTATTTTACTCTTGTCTGACTTTTCTTTGTATCAACTACATTCAAGGAATATTGGAAAACTATAAAATGTTTTCAAAATGTTTTAAATTATAACATGTTTAAAATGTAATTGAATGGCCTGTCCCCAGGAGTGAAAGTCTCTCTGAATATATGTTGAGCATTAGGAGAGAAACCCCCTCGAATTGGCCTTTTAAGTTTGTTATTGTGTGCCACTGAGACGATTCTAACTCAGAACAACTTTATATGACAGAGTAGAAGTGCCCAGAGGGCTTCTCAGGAAGTAACCTGCATGAAAGCAGATGGCCAAGTGCTCTCTGTGAGCTGCTGAGGGGATTTGCATCCTTAGCCATTGTGCAGCCAGGACTCCGGAGTCCCAGCCAGCGGTGAGGGCCACACAATTATCTGGCCAGAAGTACATTGCACAGAAAGCTCCATGGCTTCACCGAACACAGCTCTCTAATCTGTTGCAAAAGGCAGGCCTGAACCCTCGCTGCTGCTTTCTTGATATGACCAGCCACCAGACAGGGGACATTTGGGGAGACTTGGACTTCTATTGATAGATGATTTCTACAAGCAGACACAGAAGGAAAGCCAAGATTACCACTGCATCTCACAGAAAGCTGAAGTCGGAGGCGCTATGATGTGCCTAGAGTTGGGTTAATCCGAAATTGTCAGGTGGAAGCACCTGCGGCTCGTGGTTTCCAGCACATTCCATTTATTCCTTTATTTTAAGAAATGCTTATTATGCCTCCTCTCTGTTAGCATGTTGGAGATAGAAAGACGAGGAGCCGATGACTGATAGAGAGAAACAGCTATAAGACAATGCAGCGTATCGGCTCAGGACTTAAGAGGGAGCGAGGGGACTAGGACTCAGTCGCCAATATAAGGCATTTAGTAGCGCCCCCACCCCCATCATTGACGGTTTCACTGTGAGGTTTCTGGTACTAGCGGTCAACTGAGGCTTGAAAACGTGACACGTGATGAACTCTTGCTGAAGTTCTGCTCCATCTCACCCCGGACACGGATCACCAAGGTGTCAGGTGGACCTGACGGGAAGATTAGGGATAGAGGGGTTGTCTCCACCGGATGCCCACGCTAACCAAAACTTAGCTGGCTATACCACCGCAAAGGGGTTGGAAAGAAATCAGGAACACCTTAGACACCTTTGGGGAAAAGCCAAACTGGGGCTGCTCAGATCAAGGTCACCCAAACACAGGTGAAACCTGGCCACAATGAATCACGCATGCGCCTGAACTCAGCCACTAAGATGGGCAGTGTCCTCCATGATGCCCCCCCCC
>NW_022103898.1:40150754-40164724 GCF_000313985.2 Echinops telfairi | reverse complement strand
TCTCCCCTCTGTGGGTGGTGTGCACGCATACCTGCTCTGGGCTCACATACTTTTGCCGTTCTGGGACTCCTCTTAACGGCCAGGTTCCATTTCTCGCTCTCCCCTAAAGTGGCCATTTTTGGTGGGGAACTTTCCCACGGCCCCCACCATCCCGCCTTGCGTGCATTCCAGGGATCATGTGTCCTACCTGCGGCTGTATTACCTGAAACTTCCCTTTCCCTCCTAAGTTACTTGGATTTGCCAAAGCGCTTCTGCCGTGTGAATTCTTTCCACAGTGAGAAGAACGGAAACAAACCACCCCAGAAACCTAACAGACCTGCTGGCTGTAGACACGATTCCACGAGTTCCTCGGATTGTTACTCTGACTGTGCGTATTGTTTTCTAAATTATCATGGATATGCATGTGTAAACGAAGGGTGGGAGGTGGATATAGGGTTGGGTTTCAAACGTCCACTGGAGCTCCCCAATAGCTGAAGAGGGGCCACTGTATTGTGAAGATTAAAAACCCAAATCCACTGCCATGAAGTCCATTCCAACCATCATTGTAGCAAGAGCCTCTGGGTTTTGGAAACTGTAACATCTCTTCCCACGCAGCGCTGACTGTGTTAGCAGCCCAGTATGCACCCCACCCCACCCCCACCCCCATGCCACCAGGGCTCCTAAAGAGCGAGGAGATGAGTATTATTTACTGACATTTCCTTTCACCCAAAGCTCCAGTGGGACTCAACAGGGGGTTGTCGCAGATGCTGTTTTTCCCTAAACCTTCTAATATTCCTGTATGTTTAGCACAAATATTTTGGCGGGGCGGGATGGGAGGAGGAGACCCTGAGTAAGTCGGCAGGAGAAGGGCAAATTCCGCTTCTGGGTGACCTGTAGGGTCAGCAAAGGCCCTCAGAGTAGCTGGGCCTTGGTCTGCTCTGGTTGGGAACGATTTCTGTAAAGGTTTATAGTCTTCTTTGTTTGGAAGAAGAAGATTCTCATGTTTATAATGGTTTGAAAATGACCCACAATTATGAGAAAAGAGTCTCTTCAAATACTTAAGATCCATTGCAGGCATCCTAGGATTCTAGTGAGGTCCAAGGGGCCCCGAGGGAATCACAGGCACAGCTTGCCACTCTGCAGAGGGACAGACCGCCCGCCCGCCAGCATTCTAGGCATGGTTTTCCGAGCCCAGCAGTTTGCTTTCTGCCCGGACTTCCCCTAGGGCCCTGGTAGCTGACTCAGGGGGGTGAGCAGGTCTGCTCATTTTACTGCATCGCTTCTCTGGCACCCCTTTCTTTGTCCACTAGAACCCAGGCAAACAAAACCATCGCCGTTGAGTGGATTCTAAAACCCGGCAAATGCAGGCATTCTGAGTAGAAGGGTGCCTTCCATAGGACTTTCTGAGCCACTGTGTTCACAGGAAGAAGCCTGGTGGCACTTGGCAGCTCACCCCAGGGCAGTGGTGACCCCCCCTCCCCCCCAACCACTGGGTGGGAGAAAAGGCGGGGCTCGCTGCTCCTGTAAAGAGCATGAGTTGACGTGATGGCACACCTGGTCACGGCACTCTTTATGGAAGCAGGTCACCGAGCCATTTTTTTGGGGGGGGTGTCACTGAGTGGGTTTGAACTGCCAACCTTTAGGTTGAGCACAAGCCAATTGTGCCAACCAGGGACCCTGTGAGAGAGGGTTTAAATGGGCTAATGGTTACAAGTTGACTATTAGGAGAGAATGCCTGCTTTCTGTCACAAATGCTTAATATATTGGGAGGGGAAAGAACATTTTAGAAACTATTTCTAAAAATGAACCAGGTGTAATCCAGCTGGCGGGTTCACATTGTTGACCTTCAGAGCAGTAGTGGTCTAAACAGCCAGGCGGAAATAATCGCATGTGTCCCCATCTGGCTCAATTGAAGGGCATCATGCATGGTTAGATTACATATGACACAAATGCGGTAAGTGTTGAGGTAAAGTACAAAAGTTAATTCTTATACACTGCTAACAAGGTGGGGGTGAGGGTGGGGATCTCACTACTAACAAGAGAGAAGAACCAGGAGTGGAGTTTGTCGTTTAGACCTCGAGATCCCTGCGTATGGACTCTCCTGGACCCAGGAAAAAGTCTTGGCCAGAGGAGCCGCAACAGCAGAACCAGTGGCCAGAGGATAAGACAGAGCACTGGACTTGCAAACCCGCAGAGCAGGACAATGGAGTACTGTTGGGCGGGAGGCTGGCTACATTGCAGAGTGGGCTGCCTCTGGGCACTGAAATATGGGAGCTGGGTTTGCTGGCCCATGCAACTGGAACCTTAGGTTGAGGATTACAGCAAAGTGGAATTTCCTTTGGGCATTTATGAACATCTCTAAAAGAGTTTTGCAACATTGACCAAGTGGGGCAGAGGCCAGTCAAAAGGCTGAGGGCCAGAGGCAGGTCTACCTGTGAGCAGGATAGAGAAGAAACTGTCCTGTCGGAACAACTGTAGCCTGAGACTCTCTCACCTGAATTGTAACCTGTAATGTTACAGGTTACAAACCTCATAGTCAGATCATCTGTGTGTTGCGTATGGCCAAGGCAATGAATTATGAAACCCGGCCACCCTGTGGATTACTATAAAGCAATGTGGGAAGAGCAGCTGGTTGGAAGGGTGGAGGGTGGGACTTGCCTGCCCTGAGCCTCATATAACTTGACCTTGGTGACTGCTGAAGCTTCATTTTCCTTCCCCGTCACGTAGCTGGAGGAGATCAAGCACCACCCTCACCCGCGCATCACACACCCTTCTTCTTTTACAACCAGTTTCAATAGACCTGGTCAGGTGTTGGTTCGAGTGAGAGCGACTATGAGTGGAGTGGGATGGGTTCCTTCCAGAAGTATGGCCAGTGAGATTGGCTGAAGGTTCAGGTAGTACCATGAGAGGGAAAGAAAACTCAAAGACAGTGTCAAGGTCTGGTGCCAAGTTGGAGTTGCCACTGACGGAGATTCGGAAGTCTGTAGGAGGGGCCATTGGGAAAGGGGCAAGACCCAGGGTACAAGCTCTGTTCGCAATATTAAGGGGCAGTTGGGTGTGGAGTTCAGTGGGAAGCTCGAGGCTGAAGAACTACATTTGGGAGTTTGTCAACATACCAATGGTTCTAAAGTCAAACGACGGGATGAGATCACCAACAGATTGAGTTTAAACAACGAGGGTGTAAGCTCTGAACTTTGACCCACTGTAAAGTTAAACCACTGTAAAGTCCACAGAGTTGAGGAGGAACCAGCAAGGGAAGCTCAGAAAGAAAAAGTGAAGAAGGAGTGAACCACGGTGCAGAGGGGCCACCATATCAGACCTCCTCCAACTTCCTTTTCACTTGCCACGAAGCGAAGTCAGCCACATCTCCACCCTCCATCCCCCACTCCCCCCCTTTCCCGGCCTCTTCTGCGCTGGGTGTGTTAGTCCGGGTGGACTAGGGAAACAAATTCATAGACACTCATATGTGTTTAAGAACGATCTTTAGATAAGGAGTAATTGTATATTAAGAAAACATCCTAGCCTAGTCCAAATCAAGTCCATAAGTCCGATATTAGCCCGTGTGTGTGATAGCAGTCTATAATTTCCTCTTCAGACTCACGCAACACTTGCAATGACGCACAATGCAGGAAGATCACAAGCCAGTGGGTGGAAAGTCTTGTGGATCCAATGGTGGTGGAAGCATCTCAGCACTGGTGTGGGTCTCCAGGTCGCTCCTCCAGCTCCAGGGCTCTGACTCTATCAGCGTAGCTCCATCTGGCTTGTCATCAGGAATATCTCCAAGCAAGTATGTGTGTCCTACCTCCAGGGAGCAAGACAGGAGTTCCTAGCATCCTCAGGAAAGGCCATGGCCACACAGAGGCCACACTGGCTATGACTGACAGGCTAGACTCCCGCCCTTTACAAGTTGACAGATTGTGTAACTACCACACTGGGTTTGAGAATTTGTCGCCATGGTCACACAGAACTCACAGACAATACTCACAATTCAGGGGACTTATTAGAGGAAGTTAACAGGTTACCCAAAGCCAAGGGCAGTAAACAAGAAGGAGAAAGTCACTGGGCTCTCTGCAGCCAGCAGCCAAGGCTCTCTCGAGTCTTTAGCCTCTCGGCCACGTGGTCCCCTGGCCTACTTCTGTGGGCCAAGAAGTCAACCTGCCGCTCTGCCTCACAGTCTCCTCTGTTCGGCTCCATGGTCTCCTTGCCTTGGCCTCGGGTGCCTCTACCTAGGCATCTGCCCCTCAGACAGCAAACAGAGATCCTGGGTGTGCTGTAGTGGTGGCTAGCCAGCAGTGAGAAGTCCGAGAGTGTGCGAGGAGTCGAGCAGAGACATGTGACACAATGACTAGGATTAAACATGTATTACTTCAGGACAAGGCAACAAGCCCGGGAGGAAAATGCAAGTTTTCATAAACTTTCACTTGGCCAACACCACCACCAATTCAATGGAATTTTACTTAAGGAAATGATTAAGGAATTATGCCAGGATGTTCACTGCCCAGACTGTTGGAACAGAAAGTTGGAGGCATTCTAAAAGCTTCAAAATAAGGGATTGGTTTCTCTTTAACCAATTTATTTAACTCATTTAAGGATCTGTACATTCAAATGTATACACTGCATACATTGACATGGAGCTGTCGATAATTGCATTGAGAACAATATGAAATCCCTCATATTTGTTAAGCCTTATTTGTGTATGTGTATGTTTACAATTGTAATCTTTAACTCTATTTCTGATTTTTCTATAAAAAGCAGAATGAAACATTTGCAGTGATAAAACAACAGGAAACCCCCCTGCTTGAATCTTCCACCGTTACTCCTTTAGTTTAATTGTTGTTTGGTGTGTGCATCTCAAGTTGTCCTGAAGCCTCTCTGAGCGCCCTTCAGGCCAAAGTCAACACCCGGTGGTGGCGCCACACAGCTACTCTCCCCGAGAGTTCCCACCAGCCACACTGGTACCGCTCACACCACCCTGACTGAAACCAACGAGGTGTTCTCTTCTCTGCAATCCTTTATTTTGAAACACTTTAGTATCAGTGGTTTGTTTGTACGAGGGGGTACCCCCAAAAAACCCAGAATTTTTTTCAAAGCTATGTATTTAGTTTTAAAAGAAATCATTTTATTGGGGGCTTGTACAACTCTTATCACAATCCATACATCCATCGTGTCAAGCACATTTGTATGTGTGCTGCCCTCATCATTCTCAAAACATTTGCATTTGACTTGAGCCCCTGGTATCAGCTCCTCATTTTTCCCCTCCCTCCTTCCCCCATTTTTACTTTTTTTTTTACAAAACAACCTTATCACCTTCACAGTTATCACTCTCCATTACACTTAATACATTTGTCAAATCTATGATTCCATTCTTGGAAACATTTTTCAAACTCATCTTTTTGGATGGCTGACAGAACCTCCCTCGTTTTTCTTCACCTTTTCTACGTCCTCAGATTGCGCTCCTTTCATGACCCTCTGCATTCTCGGAAACAAAAAGAAGTTGCATGGAGCCAGGTCAGGGGAGTAAGGTGTGTAGGGCAAGAGCGGCATGCTGTTTTTTGCCAAAAACTAGCACATTGAGATGACTGCGTGAGCAGGTGCATTGTCGTGGTGACAAAACCAGTTCCTGTCTGCCACAAATCAGACATTTTTTTGGTCACACACTATTAGCAGAAAAAAATGTGTACTACAAAAGCTCTGCTCCACCCAGCACAATTCCGGTTTTTTTTTTTGAGAGGGGGGTACCCCCTTATATACATATGAATTCTAACCAACAATTTAAGGGCTCATTAATAAGCATATGTAGTATCCGAAGCTAAATCAGTATCTTATAGTAAGTTAGTTGCCATGTGGAGTATACTGACTGAGAGTAACTGATTAATACATAGAAATGCTACAAACCATGTACTATTTATTGGTGGAATTGTGAATTAGCAGTAGTGAGACAGGATCTGATGACCTCCATGGACAGAAAAAAAAAAAACTGGACAAGTCCAGTAGTCCAGGCCTGACAAATGAGGGCGCTGGTTTGGGGGTCTCACAATGCTGAATCCTTCACTTTCTGGAGTTTCCTCTTGTCTGGTCCATCTGAAAGGTCTGACCACTCGGTCAGGCTGTGGGAATGTCAGCAAGTTCACTTCACACTGCTCCTGACCTGTACGATGCTAGCTGGCATGTACCACCACAGCAGAGATGGAGATGCCCAGAGCTGTCATGAGGCTACAGAGCTGTTTACACCTGCTCTTTACGTGTGCATACCTGTAGCTTATTCTGAGATTTACTTTGTGACACACCAATTGATTTCGAGCCACTCATGCCCACTTCCCTGTGAGCAGTTGTTGCTGGGCTGTTGAGTGTCCTTGAGTCGAGCCTGACCCATGACCACCTCGTGGGACGACATGGGACTGTTCGTGCAGATGGTCAGCATGTACCAGAAAGAACCTCAGGATTACGGATTAGTTTGGGCCACTAGCTACACATGAGAATCATATTATTCCTTGATGTGTCCAATGGACATGTTCATAGTAGCATATAAAGTGGGTGTAGGAACATACGAGAGGAAGAATTTCATTATCTTTCAAGGCCGCTCTTCGCCACCCTTTGAAGTTTCCTTGTGTTTAGAACAGTTGGCTAAAATCTTTAAAGGTGCGGCCTTTGACATAGCTTCAGGCCAAGCCCCCAGCTTGCTGCCCAGTCCCTAGAATACAGAGGGGCTGGCATCACTCAAGCCCTTGTGGCACACTGGCTCTTATCCAAAAGACCAGGGGGTGGAATCTAACAGCCACTCCAAGGGAGAAAGAAGTAGTAGTCCAGGTCGGTAAAGATTTGCCCCCTTGGAAACACATAGAGGGTCGCTATGAGGTGGAATGACTTAATGGCAGTGGGTTTGGTCTCGTTTGGGTGGGACTCACCCCAGGGGATTCTGGGGATTCTTCTCTCGGTTAGGCCTCACAGCACACGGGACCTTAGTTCGACGTCCCGGGTGAGCCTGCCCATTGTTGGCCATGTAAGGAGCGACATACTTGTGTGACTTGCTGACTAATCTTTATGGGCTGCTGTCTGCCACATCAGATCCTGCATCTCAGGAATATTATCATCGGTGCTTCTCCCAACCCCACAGCAACTTCCTACAGGGACAGAGTGCCCCCCCCCACTCCAAAGCAAAGTAAGCATGTATTTGCTTATGCTTACTAATCTGTAGTGAGCCACTCACATGGGTGGTGGAAAACCACGTGAAACAATTCTTCATCACAGATTAGTAAGAAAGCACAAGGAAGCCCACGTTTACCTTGCTTATTGGAAAATCTGCCCCTGGGTGAGGGGTAGGCCCTACTGAGAGTGGTCCTCCCCTCCCCACGTGGATGGAGGGTAGGCGCACAGGCGCGCTCTCAGCAAAGGAGAAGAGCCGTGTATCAAGTTGCCTCCCTCCCCACCCCCTTTTTTGCTTCTCATGCTTTCCCACGGTTCGATTTTTTCTTCTTCTAGCCATCCGGACATCCTGCAGGGCCTGGCCTCCGTGACCACACTGGTTACTGTTCACCTAAGCTCGGGGTGTTTCTCCGAAGAAGACTGAACAGAGATTTTTAGCCAGTTCCCTCGGCAGAGGTTAAATTCCAAAGGTGATTTTTAAAGCTTAACTTCTTGCCTCACAACTCTGAAGTCAAATCCTTCATGAGATGTGCCCTCACAAAGTACAGAGAACAAACAAAGGTGTCATTATTACACTCTCAGGGATTCCAAAACTCGATTAGGGAACAACTCAAGTATTTATAAATTAACTTTGCCTAGACCACCAACTAGGCTAACACAGAGGCTTCAGTTGGATCTAATGAAAACAATAAACAGAGATCAATACAAGTTGAACTTTTCCTCTTTCCCTGGGAAGTAATTAATGTTGCAAGAATGATACTGTCACGCGGCTACACAGGCATGGAAGGTGGACTATGGTTTCATCACCCAAAGGAGAGGGAGCCACGACTCCCTAAGCTCAGGGTTTCCCCCTGTAGGAAGTTTTGGGAAGTGCCCCGAGCCTATTCTTGAGTTCAATTAGGGTTTCTCTCTCTCATTCCTTCTCTTTCTTCTTTTCCTTACTTGTCCTCCCTTCAAAGCACTGCCTCACAGGAGGAGATCTAAGAAACTACTGAAAAGTGGTTTGACAAGCAGCTACTAGAATTACTGTCGTCCTTCTCAAAGTCATCAACCCCTTGTTAAGTGACTAATTCATTTAATAAATTACTATGATAAGATGCACACACACGTGTGCACCTATACCCATGCCCCACACTTACATGAGGGCTTAAACACTTCAGTGTAAAATAATGACCAGAACTGAGACACACACACCCCGACGCTCCACCAGCCCCACCACTACCTTCTCCATTTAAGTCTGGAAATTAAATTGGGTTTGTTTACAGTTACTTTGGGGTATGAGTGACCCCTAAAAGCCATCTCCTGCCAAATATCCTTCTCAAAGAAGAATCAGTGTCCAAAATGTCTTTTTTATTTTAATAAATCATTTTACTGAGGGCTCTTACAGCTCTTATAACATTCATACATCAAGTGTATCAAGCACATCTGTACATATGCTGCCATCATCATTTTGAAAACATTTTCTTTCTACTTGAGCCCTTGGTATCAGCTCCTCTTCCCTACCCTCCCACCCTCATGAATGTGAACACTTGATAATTTATTTTTATTTTCATATTTTACACCGTGCTGTTTCCCTTCACCAGTTTCTGTTATTCATCCCGGGGGGTGGGGGTGTGGGGGTGTGTGTTGTATGTTGACCACTGTAATCGGTTTCCCCATTCTTCCCCTCTTCCCCCCACCTTCCCCCTGCCCTAATGGTATTGCTACTCTCATTATTGGTCCTGAGGGGTTTACCTATCCTGGATACTGTGTGTCAAGAGCTTTTATTTGTACCCGCGTACATGCTCTGGTCTAGCCAGATTTGTAAGGTGGAAGTGAGGTTGTGATAGCTGGGAGTGTGGGGAGGAAGCATTAAAGAACTAGAGGAATGTTGTGTGTTTCCTCAGTGCTATACTGCACCCTGGCTGGCTTGTCCCTTCCATGTGACACTTCTTCTTGAGGAGATGTCCAATTGTCTAATGATGGGCTTTGGGTCTCCATTCTGAGCCCCCTTGTTTGCAGCAAAATGGTTGTTTGTTTTGGGTCTTCTGATGCCTGATACCTGATCCCGTCAACACCTCGTGATCACGTGGCTGGTGTGCTTCTTCCATGTGGGCTTTGTTGCTTCCCTGCTAGATGGCTGCTTGTTTAACTTAAAGCCTTTAAGACCCAGATGTTATATGTTGTTGGACACCATCCGCTTTCTTCACATTCGCTTATGCACCCATTTTGTCTTCAGTGATTGTGTCGGGAAGGTGCGCATCACAGAATGCCACATGATTAGAACAAAATGTTCTTGTGTTGAGGGAGGACTTGAGTAGAGGCCCAATGTCCATCTGCTACCTTAATACTTAACGGATAAGTATATGTACATAGACCTATATGCATATAACATATTAATATATTTACATATGGACATGCCTAGGTTATTCCTCTATAAATGTCTTTTGTCTGCTAGTTCTTTCCTCTATTTCCTTTTACTTTCCACCTGTCCCACGATCATGTCTTCTCCAATATTCCTTGTTAATTTCACATGCATATGAGGCAACTGAAAATACCATGGCTAGATCTAATGTACCTTAGTCCTCAAATCGACATCTTTGCTCTTGAACACCTTTAAAGAAGCCTTGTACAGATCTGTCCAATGCAATATGTCATTCGATTTCTTGATTGCTGCTGTTTTGAGCAGATTGTGGATCCAAGAAAAGTGAAACTCGTAACAACGTCGCTCTTTTATCCTGATGCTGCTGCCTGTTGGTCCATATGAAATTGGATCCCTAATGCTACCAACTCACCCACATTTTCAGCAAAAGCCAGAAATTGGGATTTTGCATTAAACGGCTTGATTTTTAAATGTTGGTCCCTAATTTAAAAAAACAAAACACTGTAGAAGCCAAACAGAATCTATCTGCTGATGCTGATTTGCAGCTTCAGCTACATCACCAGCCCACTTGACAAATGCTGGGCGAGCGATGTACAATGGGGAGGTTAAGAAGAGCTGCCAATAATGAAACCCAGGATTGCTGAACCTATAAAGAGAGCACGCAGAATAAGGGGTTTTGGGGGAGGTGAGTACAGTACAGTGGGGGGGCGGTAAAGGAACAATGTCAAGGAGTCCATGTGAAAAAGAACGTTTGGCAATGGATTATAGTAGCAACTGCACAATTCTACTTGACATGATTGAACTATGGAATGGTATATGTAGTAAATCCCAAGGGGAAAAAAAGAAGAGCTGTTTATAGAACTTTTTTTTTTTTTTTTGCTTTTGCTTTAAGTAACTGGATCACAAGGGGTATAAAATGCCTTTGACTTCTGTTAGTGGTAAACATAGTCCCGCACTCACACTACACTGAAAGCATTAGCCACAAACAAGGCTCGAGGAACGGATGGAACACCAATGGAAACATTTCAACAAGTCGCTGAAGCCCTGGAAGCACCCATTGGTCTATGCCAGGAAATGTGGCAGTTATTTGGCCAACTGATGAAGAGTTCCATATTTGTACCCATTCCAAAGAACGTTGATCACCACAGAGTGCCGAAAGTATAGAACAGTGGCACTGGCCTCACATGCCAGTAAAATTTGACTCAAGATCAGCCAACATAGGATCGCTATGGATTGGCGCTGACTCGACACTGAACAAGGACAGGATGGTCCAGTATTGTCATCTCTTTAGTTCTAAAACTGACAGTATGATTACTTCCCATCTATGATACCAAAATGCCACTGAGCAGCGGTTATCAACCTGTAGGTCGTGACCCCTTTGGAGGGCGAACGACCCCTTCACAGGGGTCGCCCAATTCATCACAGTAGTAAAAAAATCACTTTATGGTGGGGGGTCACCACAACATGAGGAACTGTATGAAAGGGTCACAGCATTAGGAAGGTTGAGAACCCCTGCTCTAGAGTATAGGATTTTTCCCAAGTTGTCTCCCCCAAATATATGGCAAATATAGCTGCTTGCTACCCATGGTAAATACTTAGGAGGTCAACGAAAGCAGGTCAGGGGTTATTCTCCCTGAGGGATATCTGCCATCTAGATCAATCAGACTGTATAGTCTGTCCCACCCTAAGTAAGGCCCACTCCCTTCTGATAGTAGATTGTTTCCCTGAAGGAGAGCCCAGGGAGGTCAAGTTCACTCAAGGATTCACTCAAGGATGACCAAGGTTAGGCTGCCATATTGAGTCTAGGGTCCACCCATCTTGTCACATGTGTACTCCTAATCCCTCCCCTTTCTACTGAATGTACACCCCCCCCAGCAGCTCATCCCCTTCCTGTCATGTGTATGTCTATTGTATAGCCCCTTCCTGTGATGTGTGTGGTTACCTGTAATCACACCCCCTAAGATATATAAGCCTTGGTTAGATATAAACTCTTCTCCTGCCCTCTCTGTGCTCGTACCTGGCCCGTGAGATCACGGCTGTTCAAGAGGTGAGCATGCTACCATGAAATGTGTCTGATTCCTTTATTTTACCTTCTCTCTTATTCTCTATGACTTTACTATAATCTTTATATGTATTTTAACCGTACAATTGCACCTATTGGACCCGTGGTATAGTTGTGAGGGACTGGTTTCCCCCACACTAGAGGATAAGCTTTCTCCATCAGCCCTGGAAGAAGGTCTCTTCTGAACTTCTGCTCCTGGGCACTCTTCATGTAGTTTGTCATGACTTCTATCCCTGCTTACTGTGTGCATCTTGTGCCATAGAGATCCGCTGCACAACACAACAGAACACCGCTCTGCCCTACGCCATCCTCACAATTGGGAGCTTTGAGCCACTGTCAATCTATCTCGTTGAGGATCTTCTTCTAGTTCACTGAGCCTCTGCATTACCAAGTCGGGTGTCCTGCTCCAGGGACGGGTTCTTCCTGGTACCACGTCCACAGTCCGTGAGATGAAATCTTGCCATCTTCACTTCTAAGGAGCTGTACTTCCTCCCAAACCGATGTGTTTGCTCTTCAGGCATTCCCAAGTACCTTCAATATTCCTCACCAACACCACAATCCAAATGCATCCATTCCTCTCTGATCTTCATTACTCATCGTCCAGCTTCTGCCGGCACAGGAGGCCATTGAAAATCCCATGGCTGGGTCAGACGCACCTTAGTCCTCAAAGCAACATCTTTGCCCTCAAACAATTTAGAGGTGGTTACACGTAGGGAAGCTGTGGTAATGATTTCTTTTGTAAGGATTAATACCAAAGTCAAACATGTATCAGAAAATCACAGCGAAGATCGAGACATCATTTTTCCTGGGGTTGGATCTGGGGATTAGGAGTGGAGAACAGACTGGCCTTTTGTGTTTCATAAATACATGTACTAGAAAATGGTGGTGGTGTGTGGTGCCATCGAGTCCCTGTGACTCCACGCACAACAGAAGGAAACGCTGCCCGGTCCTGCAGTCCTCACAATTGTGCTTATGCCTGAGCCCACTGATGCAGCCTCTGTGTCCCTCCAACTAATGAATCATTCACACGAGGAAAAAGTTCCCTGAGTCCAACTCTTGCAAGTTGGTAATCTGCTCTATCCCCCCACCCCCAACTCCCGACTCCCCCTTGAGGACCTTTGCTCCCTGGGAAGTCCCTCTCTGGGTTTGGAAAATCACTGCAGTGTTCCACAGAACTCACAAAAGCCTGAGGAAATGCCCCCCTGCAGTGGTCGGTGTAGTTCCATCCAAAATCCGAAGGTCAAGGGGTAAGACAGATGCTGGGGCCAAAGGAACCGCCCCCTCCAGCCTCTTGCTGGTGATGAGTTACACCCCATGCGTCTCAGTGTGGTCTCATTGTATGAGCCAGGATGGCATTGCAGGGGATCCTGTTCACAAGCACTCACAGGCCAATCCTATTACTATCTATCCCCACCTTCTTACCAGACCCACATGACCCAAATTAATAATCTACTGTCCACACCTGGCCTCTATCTTATTTATGCATATATGACTCGGGCAAGATGTGTCCAGTAAGCACTGACCTCCTACTGATCAATCTGCCAGGGTTCCCTCTCCTTACCTCCAGAACGAGTGTTCTTTCTCCTCTCAGCTGTAGTGTATCATTTCTCACAATGCTAATGAAGTAATCGTAGCAAAGTTAGCCATTAAATCAAGAGTCTTGTCTGATTCACACCCTCTACCAGGTCAGAACTCAATCTCACCCCATCTCGATTTGTCCGTTGATAATGCCCTTCCAAATGGGACTGTTAGGTAGGTTAGCAAAGGGCTGGGAATGTCCGTTAACGCATGCCCAGAGGGCCAAGCTAGGGGAACAAAGGAGTGGCGCACTGCACATGCTCAGGGTTCCCGCAGGTAGGCAGGGGTGGGTGTGAACTTGAATTGGCTCACCTAGGCAGGTGAATTCAATTCAGCCAATGGGGTCTATCAGGGGTCTTCCACCACGCCTCCCCGTGGAATCTTGGAAAAGGCAGAAGCCCGTAGAGAAAGACTTCTTCTAATTCTCACAAAACTCACTTCGATCACGAACCAGGCTTCGGCGTGAATTCTTTCTTGCCGCGGAGCCAAGGACCGAGGTATATATCTAGCTCCAGAGAGATCTAACAGGACCACGGCCACAGGCATATGAAATCCAGAATTATTATATATCACAGAAGGGATTATGGCTGGTAGAGCCATATTAATTAAATAGAACTCAGCTGCTAACCACAAGGTCAGCAATTCAAAGCTACCAGCTGAGGGAGGAGGACTGAGCTCTTTACGCCCGTAAAGAATTCGTCTCGGAAACCCTCAGAGAGTACCACGTTCTCGCTGGTACTCTGGGTCGCTGAGTTGGGATCGACTTGATGGCAGTGAGTTGTGTAATAGATTGACCCAATGCAGTGGGTTTGATTTCTTGACTGCTGGTTCCGTGAGCATTGATTG
>NW_022103898.1:40142596-40149727 GCF_000313985.2 Echinops telfairi | reverse complement strand
TCACAATGATGCATCTTCTCACAGACATTGACATTCGATCCTAACAGGACAGCCCCTGGGTTCCATCCTTGGGCTTGGAAAGGTTTCAGTGAAATTCCATACCAAATACACAGGCATCTCCCTGTGACTTTCTCGTTGTTCTATGAACTTTTTATCTCTGAAAAGTAGAGGGATTTCCTCTGGGGATTAAGCAGAGGAAAGCAGCGAGAGAAGAGGTTGTGCTGCATTAGAATTCCGGGATGCAATGTATCCAGAAGTCAACTCAGCAAGAAGTCCTTTACCCAACCTGGGGGTTAGCCTGGATGGACGGACTAGAGAAACGAATCCACGGACACACATATGTGTATAAGAAAGAGATCCACATACAAGATCAATTGAACACTGAGAAAACGTCCCAGCCCAGTCCAGATCAAGTCCATAAGTCTGATATGAGCCTATGTAGCCGATACAACCTATAAAGTTCTCTTCAGACTCACAAAACACATGCAAGGATGCCGAATGAAGATCACAGGCCAGTGGGTAGAAAGTCTTTGGACTCTGGCATTGGAAACATCTCAGCATTGGCAGGGGTCTGTGTGTCTTGTCAGCTGCTATTTCTCCCAGGGTATGAGCAGAGTCTCCCACCTCCGAGGAGGAAATACCAGATTTCCCAGAATTCCTAGGAGAAGGGCATGCCCACACAGAAGTCTCATTGGCTATGATCTGACTGACCGACTAGACTCCACCCCTTCTCTCACAATCCTCTCAAATTAACAATGATATAACTACCACACTGGGGAATGTCTCCTCCCGATATTGCCCGGAGAGTGCCCAAATCCTTGCTCTGCTGGCATGGGCCGCTTTCACTCTCCTGACTATGGTGAGCCAGAGTAAGTTACCTGTACCTCCTGTATTCCAAAGTAGAACGATGGGCCATAGGGTTTCCAATGGCTAATTTTTCTAAAATAGATCACCTGACTTTTCATCCAAGGCAGGTGGCTTTAAACCTCTAACCTTTAAAATATTAATTGGGCATTAATACATATATCATATCATTCCATAGTTCAAGCAAAATTTACAGTTACTACCAGTTTCCAAATATTCGTCTTCTTCCTGGACTCCTTGACATTGTCTCTTTACCCCCTCCCCCCACATCACTGCCACTGTACCCGCCCCAATGACCCGAAACCCTTATTCTGCATGCTGTACCTACAGGTGCAACAGTCCTGGGTTTCATATACCAAAACCAGACAAATATATAACACAATTTCAACAGGGTTATCCCCAATGACATACACCTCTGAGATAAACCCCAATATGAACAAAAACAAAACTGCAGAAAAAGTTGAAAACCAGGTCAGGTCCAGTGTGTGTCAGAGCAGGGATCAAATGATAGTATTAACTGCCGAAGGCAGGTCTATCCCTTTGATCTTCTATATGTATTTCTCCAATGCACTGTTTAGTAGCCATTATCATCCTGTCCCTCAACTGTGGATAGAGGGAGATCACCCGAGGCTTATTTTCTATGTAGTTCCCACAAACATATCCTGGGCTCCCACTGTCATCCAGAGCCTTCTTCCTCCAACCTTTGTGTTGGCTGCTGTGGTAGTCACATAATTTTGTGTCAACTTGAACTCTAGCCTGGCAATCAGGTCACAGCCTGATGGTACCCTCTTGTAGGCAAGACCTCCTCATAAGGGTACTGGGAACCTGCTCCTCTCTCTCTGCTTCACTTTCCTGTTGAGAAGCCACGCGGAGGGCGGCCAGAGCCCTAGAGATGCATCCACTGCCATTCGATCTACAAGACTTTGCACCCACAGCTGGGGATGTTCCTGCATTCTGCATCATTGCATGTGGCTTCATGAGTCTGAAGGAGTAGTATTGGACTTATGGACTAGTATTGGACATATGGACTTCAGTTGGACTGGGTTGGGATGTACTCTGATTCATACTTTTTGATGCACAGCTCTTTCTTACACATATGAGTGTCTCTGGATCTGTTCCTCCAGTCAACCTGGTCTAACACAGTTGTCAAGCATGCTAGATGCTTGCACCTAGGGACTTCCGATCCTGCAGTTGGTGGCCCACCACTTACCTGGCAGTACCACTAGGGGTCCAAACAAACAGCAGTCGTTTCTTAAGAGAGGCAGAGAAGTGTCTTCTTCGGAAGTGACACGTGTTGACAATTCTTCCTAAGGTTTCTACTTATATTATTTTGAATTAAAATGTAAAACTCAGTAGGTGGCTCTCTCATCGTCTCACTTTTTTGTTTCAAGAGTCAATGAATGCATCGGGGAGAATGAGACAGATTATATATGTTCTTAGTGATAGATCTGAGACGCTTCTGTACAAAGGAGATGATAGCGTTTCTGTTCCCAGAATGTATCTGGGCTTTGTAAGATGCCCTGGTCACACTCTTTATTCCAAACCAGGAATTGGCAGAGAGATTAGGGTATGGCAGTTAGTCAAAGCAGTTACACTAATGTTAGTCTGTCACTTCCATCACCCATCAGCCTGAGGCTAGATATGAAGTACAAATTTAGTTGCTAGTCAGGAGCCGCTAAAGACAAATCCTGAAACACACAATAACATAGCAGTCGCAACAATAACAAACACTAACAATACTTTGGACATGGTAGCAGAAGAGACCAGTCCTGGGAGAAGGGCATCATGCTTGGTAGAGGGTCAAGGAGAAAGAGGCCCTTGCTGAGCTGGACTGACACGGTGGCTGCTACAATGACTCAAACAGAGCACTCGTGAAGATGGTGCGGGACCAGGCAGTGTTTCCTTCTTTTGTACAAAGCGTCGCTGAGTCTGAACCAACTGGACAGCACCGAACAGCAGTAGTACTTCTGTTAGATTAGTACTCGAGTTTTTGCCAATTCCCCTGTCATATTGAAACGGCTCGTTCTCTGTAAATCCCTGGATGCCATTAAGTCCTTGTGCTGATGGCATCTCTTGTCTGTATGAATTGTCTTTGTCCAGTTTCAGACTTAATACATGTGTCTCTACAACTTATGTTTGAATTTGGGGTCTCTTTTGTCCCCCACGGCACTTCATAAATTTATAATTTTTAGATGAATGAAATCTTTTTTTTTTTTTGGTTGTGAAACCTACTGTATTATGAGACTGTCAAATTAGTCGTTACTCTTAATTGGCACACATTTTAGATTTGAGTCCAAAGAAAATGAAACTGATTTTCTTTGCAAAGAAAATCCAACTCATGTCCTTTGCACTCCTTCCCTCTACCTCCACCCTCCACCTCCACCCTAATCAACCTCTGCCTCTTGGCGAGTCATTGATTGACCTAGTTTCCTAGTAAGCTGGGACTCCCAACCTGGCTGAGTCACAATTTGGATTTATGGAGGACAGTTGGCAATTACAGTGTCCCCAGTTCAATGTACATTCATAAATCCTATGGAGCACGAAGCCTCAAACCTCCTGACTTGCTAAAGCCTTCAGGGAAAATGAAGTACGTAATGTATTGATGTTATAAAATTCCCTTTAAGTATGTCTGCCGACCCAACTACTTTTATTATTCAGTTTGCTCATGAACATGAGTATTTGACAATCACCCCCTATCTCAACCTCTTTCTGGAGTCAGAGACAGATGGTTTCTTTCAATCCTCTTAGACACATCAACTTCCTCTTGGAAATCAGACTCCAAGTTCACTCAGCGCAGAATGAAATGCTAAGAGATTATCTGGACTACTTTGTCTTTAGAGAAAAGGCAGTAAGCAAATTAGATCTTTACTGCAGATAATCAAAGGCAAAGGATAGTATGAGTTTTTGGCACGTCTTTTTCTTAATGACGTTCATTTGATTCACATTCCAGACCCTTCCCCCATTTCCGTTTGTGATTCACTTGTGTTGAAGGTAATTGTTATTCATTTCCCATGCCCCAGGAGTTACCCAATAGCCGGTGCTTGGCTTTCTAGGTTGGGGAGGCTAGTTTCTTTCTTTCTTTTTTTAAAAATTATTATTTTGGCTGCATTTTAAACAATGAAGCATTAACTTTAAATACCACGTTTTTGCTAATTGCTACTGAATATGAATTCTTGTATCATTTCTACAGTTTTTGATTGAAATTGTATTATTTTGAAATGAAGTCTGAGGAAACCAAATGATGAATAAGTAGCAATAATACCAAACAAAACCAAATGCGCTGTCATCGAGTGAATTCCAAGTCAGGCTCTATCTATGTTTCCAAGGTGGTGTATCATTATGGGAGCAGACAACTTCATCTTTCTCCCATGAAGCAGCTGGTGGGTTTGAGCCCCTGACTTTCAAGTCCAATGCTCACCTGACAGCCCCACTAGGGCTCCTTCCAGAGAAAACCGCCAAACACACGACCATCTAGCCAATTCCGGCCGACCCTATGGGGCAGATTCTCAGAAACCCACACGGGCCATTCTACAGGGCACCTTAGCTACTGTTTATTGAGCACCTCCTCGGTGACAGTTGTAGTAATAATTCCATAAGCATAATTTTCAGTATTTTTACCTTTTACGGCGGAGGAAGCTATGCATAAGGCTTTCAACGAGTTGATGCGTTTGAGCGGAGGTGCTGGCGAAGTCTATTAGAAGTACCAAGGACTGCTCAAAGGACCAAGAAATCCCTCTTGGAAAAAGCACGGCCAGAGTGCTCCTTGGAGGCAACAACGGCCAGACTGCCTTTCCTCCTTTGGGGAGAACAGTCCCTGGAGAAGGACAGGACATCACGCTTGGCCAAGCGAGGGGCAGCGAAGGCGAGGGAGGCCCATGGGATGGATTGACACCACGGCTGAACAATGGGCTCGAGCAGGGGAACAATTGTGTGGATGGTGCAGACCGTTCTGTTGTGAACAGGGTCGCCATAGTTCATAGCTGATGGCACCTAACACCGCAGCTAGACAATGGCAAAGCTAGACTTTGCACTCACGTCTTTCTGGTCTCAGAGACTTCCTCTAACTACTAAGCTGGACAACAGGTAGTTGTACAGCTATTAGGGACAGTCATGCCCATTCAGGCCCCAACACTTGGCATCAACATTTTTACTACCTTTGATTTTTCCTAGGGTCCGCACACCTAGTTTCAATTTTTTTCAACGATCTGTATGTATGAGACTTAGCACTTCAGTTTGCAGAAGGCCATGGATGGCAGTGACAGCCCCAAATCCAGTGGCCGGGCCCCCACATAGATTCTTTCCTATTTTTAACCAAGCTGTAGGTAATCTGGCTCCCCAGGCAGAGTGCTTTGGAAAGTAGCTTACCTCCACCCCTCTCCAGCCAGCCCAGGAAGGGGCAGGCAGTCTGTGTCGTTGATGGAGGGCACTGTACTGGCGATGGAAAAACAGCGGTTCTCCACCTTCCTGATGGCCCGACCCTTTAATACAGCTCCTCATGTTGTGGTGACCCCCAACCATACAATTAGTTTTGCTTTTGCTACTGTTATGAATCGTAATGGGAATATCTGATATGCAGGCTATATTTTCATTGTTACAAACTGAACATAATTAAAGCATAGTGATGAATCACAAAGCAATAGGCAATTATATATTGTGAAATATTTACGTGTTTTCCGATGGTTTTTCCCAACCCCTTTGAAGGGGTCATGTAACTCCCAAAGATGTCAAATCGTCATGAGTCATACCTTATTGATTTCACCCTGCCTGCTTTGGCTGGAAGGTTCTAGAGCCAGTCCTTCTAATATAATGTACCTGCACCAATCATTTTCCTGTTTCTGCTTCTGTAGTTATGAGGTGCTGATCTGCAAATCAATCATGACACCAACATGCAACCTGACCTCGTGCTGATGGCCTCCCTCATGTGGAAGAGGAGTCTGCATCTCTGTGTTGCCTTTGTCTCTTTGAAGACGGATGTCCTTAAATTATACTTGAGATTGGGATCTCTTTTGCACCCTCAAACAAGCACAATAGAGAGCAATGTTTGGAAGATACTTGAACACATGAAAGTTCTCCTTTGTTCAACGTTACGTTGGGCTTTTCCTCTAAGCCAGCGGTTCTCAACCTGGGGGTCGCGACCCCTTTGGGGGGTCCAAGGACCCTTTCCCAGGGGTTGCCCAATTCATAACAGTAGCAAAATGACAGTTATGAAGTAGAAAGGAAAATCATTTTATGGTTGGGGGTCACCACAACATGAGGAACTGTATGAAAGGGTCGTGGCATTAGGAAGGTTGAGAGCCACTGCTGTGGGCAAATGGGAAATCCAAAGAAGATCCTGGATTTTGAGAAGGTCAGTTTAGTGGAAGAGGCGCAACTGCATGATATGCAATCTCTATTGTATGGAGATAGGCAAAGAATGCTGTGGAAGGGTAGATAGATGGATAGATAGATAGACAGATAGATAGATAGATATAGATAGATAGAAACACAGTGATATTTTCAAGGTGCTTTTTAAAGAATAAGTAGGGGCTTTCCAGGAGTTGGAGAGGTTCAAACCCACCTAGAAAGATCTCGGAAGAGAAGGGCTTGGCAAATTGCTTCTGAAGTATCAAAGCCTTGTAAACCCCTTCGGAGCCTGGTTCTAATCTGCAACACATGACATCATCTCTAGGCGTGGGGATCGACTTGACTAATTAATGTGGATTTCTGTCACGCGTTTTCCAGGTGGAGAAGCGTTTGGTAGGGTGAAAGGGCAAGGCAAGCAACTCAGAGGCTGGTGATAAGATGCATGCTGGGGGAAGAGAAGGCAGGAAGAGGGCAATGACCTTGGAGAGGTAGAGATTGGGGACAAAGGGTGACAGCTTTAGGATAGCATGAGAGAGACCTGGTTAGCTGTGGCATAAACCAGAGAAGGGTCTAACGCACAAATGGCAAAGTAGCAGAAGGCAGTGATACGAGGGTGGGAGCCAGTCCCGCCTGCCTCTACCCAGGGATTCCTCTGCCAGCTCTAGTTACTGCTGCCCTGGAGTGAGGCAGGGCTGTGCTCCCTCAAGTTTCCTAGGGGAGCTACAAGTCTGTAATTTAATAGAAAATATCCATTTTACAATATTGCCAAGTTTACCCCACAGACAAGAGGTAGACTTCATCTCTGTATGTAATGAGTAAAGTTTGAATAAAAATTTGGGAATCTTTAGTAAAATCTGGATATAGAATTAAGGGTAGTTAGGAAGGTAAGATATATCAAATTGAACTTTTTACATTGCAGGGTTT
>NW_022103898.1:40129561-40141200 GCF_000313985.2 Echinops telfairi | reverse complement strand
TGGTACTGAGGAGGGTCTGACCGAGTCTCAGCCTTGGTCCCGTCGTGGCGGCCACGTCAGTGGAAGGGGGGTTAAGGAATTGCTCCCATTTATTCACAAAACAAACGCGGTGTACCTACAAGTGGCATTGCTCTCAGCTCTGGAGATCCATCCAGGATCAAAAGGCGAGGCCTTCCCTCAGGGATTTTACTCTTGAGGAGGTGGTATATGCCTAAACCAACACATGCTCTATCAGAAGGTAGGGAGTGCAGCAGGGCCCACAAAGTCTGGTAAGCAGTGTGGGGAGGGTTACCATTTGACACAGAGCACTCAAGGAAGGACCACCCCTTACTAGGGCCACGTGAGCAGCAGCTGGCATGTGGTGAGGCCATTCGGGAGACTCGTTGGAGGCAGTAAAGTCATCCAGGTAGTAGCTCTGGAGGCGGTGAAACATGGTCAGGGGTCCATCTGTCCTGCCAAGATCTGTAGAAGGTCTGGAACGCGGGGTGTGAAAGAAAGGAGTCGAAGATCTTCAGCTTGAGCAATGGATGGAGAGTTGATATTTAGAGGAATAGAGAATAGGAAGCGGCTGGAGGGAAGGCGGGTGGGGGCAGTCAGGATGTGAGGGGAGTTTGGGCTTAGACTCTAGTTGAAGGAGACTATTAGACGTCTGAGTGGAGAGGTTGGTCAGGCAGCGAGGCAAGGGAGCAATTGGAATCTGATGCGGACAAAGGAGAGTCCTCTAAGGTTTGCAAAAGGGGGAGAGGGGACTCTCCGGCAACATTTTAACTTATACGATCACTTTTCACATCTCTTAGAAAGGTTAGAAACTAAAATTTTGTGGCAGCATATGTAAGGAGGGCCTAAACTAGTTCTCACTGAGCCCACGACCAGCAAGCGGTCCGATGCACGGCCACTCTCTAGGGTTTCCAAGGCTGTGAATCTTTATAGGAGCAGATCTCCTCATCTGTCTCCTGCAGAATATGTTTGGTGGATTTGAACTTTGGACCCTGTGGTTAGCAGTCCAATGCTCACCCCGTATCGCCAAGGGTCCTTAAAAACTAGTTCATAAGGCATGCTTCTCAGAGTGATGGTTAGAAATGCACATCGGGCCTGGCCTCTGGTTTGGTGACTGGACAGTCTCTGGTACTAGGGGTGTGGAAATTATGATTGGCAAATTCTCCCACAGATCCTGATTCACTTTAAGGGCCCAGTGCATTAGAAGATAAGGAATTTGGTAGTTTCAGGTTTTAGTCATTTGAAGAATAAGACGACTTTTTATAAAGGTAAAAAATTCTTTATTGTTTGAAGCACAAAAAAGAGTAAAAAATTGGTATGACATTTCATTTCATAAAAATACAATGTGACTTACTCTTTATAAGCTCTTGAACATGTCTAAAAATTCATACTTTGATACAAAAAGGCACAACACATAAGGATAACATTTACATAACCCACCTCAGATAGGACTGAAATTGCTGTGAAAAGTTTCTAAATGTAGACTCACACACATAGTACTTTGTTTTTTTCTTTTTTTCCAAAACATAGATAGCATGTCCCTCTAGTTACTCATAGACAGTATAAATGTGGATTAGTTTCTAGCATGTTCTCTGTTCTTGATGTCAGTTAAAAGAAATGCAAGCTAAAACGAATTTGCCTGTTTTTCGTCAAGTTGATCTTATTTTAAAACAAGATTCTTAATTTGTAACCAAGATCTTTTAGGATTCCTAACTTATTTTCAGGTTGTCTTAAATCACAATTCATTTTAAAAGGGAAGACAATAGGATGCAAACAGTATTTTTCTCAAGTGCTTACCCAGATCACCCTAAGCAATAACGGACATACATGTGTGTATACTGGACAGTACCACTGCTATGTCATTCTGGCTGTTGCACATGCTGAAATCACACAAACATAATCTCTCTGAGCCATGATCACAGAACTGGACACAACCCAAATCATTCAGTGCATTCACCGGTTAATAACAAGATACATCGGCTTCATTTTCATCTTTAACTCATTTTCCTTCAGGTTGGCCAAAGGATAAAAAAGTGTACACCACAAACTAAGTAAAACCCTACTATCCTACGCCACACAAGCACTGTTTCTTCTAAAAGAAACAAGTGTATTCTTGCTATGGAAATTGTGTGGCTTTGGGATTTTTACAAGAACAACATTTAAAGAAATGATCAGTATATGTAAAAATATTTTCCTTTATAGTATCAAATAACTCATTCTCTGCACACAGATTGCTATTTTAGAGTTAAAATAATTCTTTTATAGGAAGGGTGCTGTTCACTGAAGAAATACCGTAACCCCTTAAAGGAATTGCCTCAAAACAGTCAATCAGAAATGACTTAGCAATGAAATCCAGAGGGGTTTTCTTTGTTTCTTGGTAAGATTTGAACTAGAAATGAAAAGTGACATCTTAAATAATATGGGGGTAAATACAGTCACTTGAATGCTTATCACTTTATTACTCTAACTATAAATGGTCGTATTTCAAATTAGTCCTTGTCATTGATTTGGGTGTTCAACTCAGTCTTAAATAGGTCTTTTGCTCTGCTGCTCACGCTTTGAAGAAACACCTTAACTCGTGCATCGTAGTGTTGCATGAGGCATCCTCTATGACCTTCCTGAATATACGTACGGGTGCAACGATATCGTACCTCTGCACACACTTCTCTGTTTAACTTCTCTGCTGGGAGACACTGAACAACTTTTGTTGATTTTCAAGGCAGTCTTTCAGCTTATCCTCTGTCAAAGTCAGTCGCTGCTCCAAGATGGAAACCGTCTGCAAGGAGGAGGCATGGCCGTCGTTACTGGAGGAGACCAACAACACACAGCAGACCCTTTCTCAGCATGGGAACAGCCACCGGGCCCCAGACATGGGCCCCACCACCGGCTCTGCTTCTGTGCCTTCTCACAGAGCAGAACACTGGTAAGGAGGTTGAGGAAAAGAAAAAAAATGGATGCCCCCAAGAATGGCCTCTGCAGACAATTCCTACGTCCGATCTCCTGAAGTGTCCAAGTCAGAGCCGAGAATACTTGCAGTCTTCTCAGAAGTGCCAGGAGAGTGAAAGTGGGAGTGGGAGGAACAGTGCACGTTCCCAGGCCAGGTGCTACTTAAAACGCCATCACTGGGCATTCTGCCATAGCTCATCCATGCTGGACCAGAGAGCTGACTAACTCATTTACTTTGAAAGAGTCCAGTGATCACTACGAATTGCATCAACCAGAGAATAGTAATAGCACCTCAAAGGGTTCTTAGAAGGACTGGAGGAAACACTGCATGTAAAACATGTGACTTCTCCATACTGACCGAGAGATGCAGTGGCCCGCTCAGACTCAGATTAGATCCCTTAGAATTAGGGAGTCTAATTAGATGCATTTATGATGCTGATCATTTCCTTTTGGGACGTTAGTAACTACTCAATCCCTGAAAAAACAAAAACAAACCACTAACCCCACAACCACTGAGTTGATTCCAACTCATAGAAACTTTATTTAACAGAACAGAACTTACTCAATAGGGTTTCTGAGACTATACATGTTTCACAGGAGCAGACAGCGGCTCCCATGGAGCAGCCAGTGGGTCTGAACTGCCGACCTTGCAGTTGGCAGCCCACTGCCTAGATTTACTAAGGGATGACAAATGATGATGTTCTAATACCATCTATATTTTCTTTTGTTAGTTGGGGTAAAGTATAAATATGAGATACTTCCCTCATCTACTAATGGGTTTTCCCTTGGTACAGTTCAAAGTGTAGTCACCAAGTTTCGAGGTAATTAACTGGTTCCATATTATCCTCTAAAGGTAACCAACTTTTGAAAAATATCATTGCTTAATACCTTTTGTTTTCCTATTATACTACAGAACAAGACTAATTAAACGTAATAGTAATATTGATGATACGTTCTTCCACCATTTGTTGAGTGACTATTATATGTTTTAAGCATTTTCCAGTTACTTTACATTCATTATCATAGTTCTATATGCTAAAGCTGACGATAACACACCTTAACACTTGATAACTCCACTTAGCTACCATCAAAAATGTAATTTCAGCTTAATTTATTCCTAATTATAGCTCAGTAAAGGTAGTTATAAACACGCTTCCACTAAATCAGGCGATGTTACGTCATCTATAATTAAAGTGAATCAGAACACATTTATTTCACTTGCCACTTTCCTACAGGCTGATTCACTATTCCAGTCTTGCCAGTGTGCTGTGGCTGCTTGTAACCTCTTTAATATAGGAGAGAAAGTCAGCCCTTTAAAATAAAAAATAAAGAAGTCACAGATGAGCTCAATATGCTTAACGTGATTTGTTTGCCCTTGAGTCAGATAACAAGGAGATGGGGCCACGCGGCAGAAAGAATAGAGAATAAAAAGACGTGTTTCCTAGAGCCCTGATGAGGACCCAGCATCAAAAGGTGGCAATTTAGGTGAGGAAGTCATGGAAATAGAAGAAACAAGCCAAACAACATGAAACTTGACCATGAAGCAAAGAGGTGAAACGCCCTTAACCGTGGAAATGTCTGGTTCAGAGACAGTCACTGCTAGTGCAACCCTGGGAAATGTAACTTGGTCATTTGAAAATGAATTCTACTGAACACATCTTATAATGACATCATGTTTTCACACAGCCCAATGATCTATCAGGACCCAAGCCCATGAAGATGACTCTCAACTCCAACGCCCTCGGGAATGACTCTGTTAGTCACTCAACTAGCACTTCAAACCCTGGGGCTGCTTAAGGAAGTGAAGCCAGGACCTGCCCCACAGAGACCAAAGGAAATGAATTCTCTGGAGGTGAACACTAGGCGTCTGCATGCGCCTTATTACCAGCTAGGTGATTAGAATGCAGTCTCGGGTGAGGACCGAGGTGGATGATTTCTCTGTAAGAGCCATTTTGACTTGAGATATTATTCATTCTGAACAAGCAAATGACATCTCAGTAGCTCATCTAAGCTCTCTTACTGTATAACTTGTGACAATGTCCACTCTGACTAATATCAGCAGAGTTGGAAAAGAAAGTTCTGGTGCATCCTTTTTAATGTACCACTTCCCTTAAATTATATCTATCGTGCCAAGAATAGGCAGAGCAGGGATACTTTACATTTCTTACCGCACTGAGCATTCCTCTCACCTGCGTCAGGACACTGAGCTGTTCCATAATATGTTCTAAGGCATCGGTCACAGCCAGCGGAATGCTTCTTTGGCTCTCGTAGGGAAGGTCGCTCGCGTCGTCTGTTCTCTTCTTCAAGGTTGCTGGGGAACAGTCCGATGACACTAACGAAGGGTTCAAGAAAGAGCCGCTGGTCTCTTCACTCCTGTCTGGTGGCGTTCCAAGAGTGGTTTCGGTTGTCTTTAATGTCACAGAAAAGACAGGGACAATTATATTTTCCAGGATTTAAAATTATATTTAACGTGTTCAGTATTTATTTTCTGGGAAAAAAAACCCAACTTAAGTTTACATTTAATTATCTGCCTTCAATTATAGCACGTTAAGGAAATAAAAAGGGAAATAAAAAAGGAGAGTCCTCTGACTCTCAGAGAACAGAGGAGTAAATCTTGTGACCTTGGATTTGGCAATGATTTCTTTGATATGAAACCAAAAGTACAAAGAACAAAAGAAAAATAGACTTCATTAAAATCTAAAAGAAAATCACTAAAAAAATTAAAAGATAACCCATGGAAGGGGAGAAAATATTTGTAAATCACGTAGTTGATAATGTACTTGCATTTAGGCTTTCTTTTTAAAATTACAACTCAATAAAGAGACAAATAACTGTACACATTTACAGTTGCAGCAACCCTCAGTAGGCTCACAGGCGCTGGGAAGGGCCAGAGTAAAGCAGGCAGGCAAGGCGCGAGTCGGTGAGAGTGTGGGAGTTGCAGGCCTCCTGCTTTGCTGTTGGGGGTCTAAAACGAGGCAGGAACTTTCAAAACCAGTTTGGCAATTCCTCATACTGTTAAATAGAAAGTTGTCGCTGAGTCAGGAATTCCAGTCTTAGGTATATACCCAAGAGAACTGAAAACATACATCCATACAAACCTTGTACATGAATTCTCAGAGCACCAATATCCATAATAGTATAAAAATGGAAGCACCCTAAATCCCCAGCACCTGATAAAAGGGTAAGCAAAATGTGGTGTACTCATGTAAGGCATGTCATTAGTGCATAGAAAGGAATGGAGTATTGACATGCATTACAATATGGATGAAAGTGGAAAAAATGATACTAAACCAGACACAAAAGGCCACATGTTGTACCATTTCACACAGAATAGGCAAACGTACAGAAACAGATTCTGGACTAGTGGTTGCCAGGGGCTGAAGGAAGGGGAGAATGAGCAGAGATTGTTAATGAATACTGAAATGACCTAAATGTTCTAAAATTTTTTGGGAGGCAGTTTAAATAGTGTAATATTAGATGGTATTGATGGTTGTACAACTCTGTGGAGTACTAAAATCCCCTAAACTATGTATTTTAAAAGGTAAACTTTATAGTATATGAATTTTTATCTCATTAAAGTTCTTAGTAACACAAAAACCCAAGTAGGTATTTTATACTTCAAGAATGTCATAATAAGTTTTACATGTCCAATGATCATTTGAGACATCAAGGTTCTTGACGGTGGCTCCATGAAACACGGGGCAATTAGCACACACAAAGTTTACCATGGACTTGACACTGTTGGGCGTGCTTTACACAAATTCACTGATCTAACACAGTAAACCTAAAAGGCAGGTTCTACGATTTTCCCCGTTTTAGAAATGAGGAAGCAGAGACATAAAGAGAAGTTAAATAACACGCTGAAGGCCAGGCAGCTAGAAAAAAGGCAGAGGAAACAGCCAGTCGTAAACCCGAGGCCAAAGGACCGCAAACACTCTGATTCTGGGATGAAAGCCAATCGTTTCCCAGCATCCTCCTAATCATTTTTTAAGAAGTTAAAAACTTTCGAGTTTCCTTTAGCTATAACCCTACTAATTTGCTAAATATAGGTATTTAGTAAATACGAAAAATAATTAAAAACTTATTTTTAAAATATGTATGAAAGAAAAATCGCAGCATTCCCACACTGCTAAATATATCTGTTCAGGGCCTTTTCATTTGTTCATTCAACAAAGATTTCTGCAGCCCACTCCTTGGCAGGCCTCATTTTGTATTGCCCAACATGGTCCAGACCAGCCTTCCTGGAGCCCTCTCCTTTTGGGGCCCACACTCATTGTGGAACGTTTCTATTTTCCCTCCAGACGCTGAAGAACTTACCTATGTATTTCTTATTGGCTTGCACACTATATTCATCTGGACAGATGATGTCACTGTTAGGATGTGCCGACAATGTTAAAATGTGAACCTAAAATACCCGAATGAGAAGGACTCTGTAGGACATGACACGCTCATTAAAACTCACGCCCCCAAAGCACGCTCAGGCACTCTGACTTTGAACTGTTTACGTCCATGTGACCAAGAGAAGCTAAAGCTGCCCCAAAGCAGAACTCCAATTACTCAATGTGAAATAACAAGTTAACGTGGGGTTCTTAATACTATCCACATTCATAAGGCTCTCCGACCCATCTACTCACGCTCTAAATAGGAAACTAGGAAAACACCACGCTGCTGAGCTGTAGCAAAGACCGACAGGCCGCAGTGTGAAGGCGAGTGTGGACTACACAAGATGCCTCCTGACCAGACTGCCGTTGCGACCCTAGGCTGCCACCTCACTCACAGGACCCAGGCACAACCATCCTCGCCCCAAAAGAACTCCTTTCTGCTCAAAAGACAGGAGAGTTTTACATCGTTTCTGCTGTGCCTGCCCAAGTGATCTCTGCCCTGCAGTAGCCACGTCCTTTTGGCCTTCAAATCTCACTTCATCACCAACCATTCGTTCTGTAATTCAGCCTGTGATCACCCTAGCTAAGGTGCTGGGCCCTCCACTCCCTGGCACGGCAGCCTGTTTTTCCCTCCATAACAATCAGGGGTGGCATTTGACAAGGGTTCCCTGTCTGGTGCCTACTGGACCACACAGAACCTTTTCTTCTCACCTCAGCATCACTAGGGCCTACCAGGAACTTGCAGTCTTCCCGTGGTGACCTGTGAGGCAGGCGTTTTAGTGTATGAACAGATGGAAACCAGCTTGTCTATAACCAAGGCAGTTGTCTCTTCATTTAACATGGATTATAGCATGTGCACATATGACCACAAATATCAGTATTACAAGTCATATATATATATATTTGCTTCTAGAAGTTCATTTAAATTTTTTTTTCTTTTTAAACATTTTTTATTGGGACCTCTTACAGCTCTAACAAAATCCATACATCTATCCATTGTGTCAAACACATCTGTACATATGTTGTCATCATCTTTTCCAAAACATTTTCTTTCTATTTGAGCCCTTGGTATCAGCTCATATTTTTTCTCCCCGCACCCCCTGCATGTCCCCTTGAACAAGTCATATTTTAACAACAGCGCCAGCTATTTATGGGGGGAAAGGCCCAGCCTAATTAACAAGCCAGTCATTGAACTCTGGGGGTTTGGAGTCAGAGTAGTTAGTGAAGGCTAATAAAAAATGGATAAACAAGATTTAAGACCATTGGGCAGCCCAGGCTATAAGAGATTTCTTTTCTTTTCTTTTTAAAAATAGATTTCTAATAAAGCCTTAATAATAATTTTCATGCTTGACACTAGCAAAGAATACATTATTAATATGTGATATATATAGATAAATGGGGAGGCTAGGAGGGAAGGAAAAGATAGTGGTAGAGATAGAAAAAACACCGCATCTCTATCCAGCAACATTTGTCAACTGACATGTCTGTCTTTCAAATAAAAAAAACTCACTGCCAATGAGCCAATGCTGATCCAAGCAACTGTGGCAGAGTAGAACTGCCCTGGTGTGTTTCTGAAACTGTATCTTTAGGAGAATTTTAAATTGAGGACCTTATGGTTAGCTGCCCAATGCATAGCCTACTAACCTGGGTACAAAAGGGCTTCAAAAAGTTCGTGGGGAATTTCAATTATCTTTTAATTCTAAAAACTTCTTGAGGTCCCTCAAATTAGCATATTACCCCTTATGAAACACCCCTGCCTTTTTAATCTGTCTGAACAGAGAAAAGTGAGATTCCTGGTTTGGGGATATTCCAAAGCTCTCAGTACAACATGAAACTTTTGAAAAAAAGAGAAAAGAAAAACAAATATACTGGGTAAGATTCTGGTCTATTTGAAGTGTAGCAATTCTAGACTTCTAGTTGCTACCAACATTGGTGTCCTGTCCTATGTTAGAACAGTCCTGGTGGTGTACAGGGCTAACACTGGGCAGTGAGTGGTTCTAACTCCCTTGTGGTTATTTGGGAGAAAGATGAAGCTGTCTGTTCCCATAAATATTTTATAGCCTCGGAAACCCAAAGGGCAGTTCCACTCTGTCCTATAAGCTCCCCCTGAGTGGGAGCCACCTGATGGCAGTGAAGTAGGCTTTCTTGGCTAGGAGTATGCATTCTGTCAGTACTTAGTAAGCACCTACACCAGGCTAAGTAAGCATTACCAGTGATAACGTGAGTGCAATGTGCTATCTGCCCGTGAGGAGTCTATATTGTGGTGAGAGAATTAAGATGAGGAGGGCCTACACCTCCCACAGTGTCTGGCACATCACAGCCTTAGCTGAATGAGCAAGAAACACATGCAGACAAATGGCTGGAAGACTGTAAAAATACCCCCAATGCTTTATTAGTTCATAAGAGGAAATCACACCGTGTTTCCTTTTCTACGGCTACCTTTGAAGTACTGTTGAAGTAGTGATAATCCATTCACTGATTCATTCAACAAATGAGAACCTTTTCTGGGAGGTATTCAGGATCCCTGGTGGCAAAGACCGTTAAGCACTGGGCTGCTAACCACCAGGCCCACAGTTCAAACCCATCAGCTGCTCTGTAGGAAAAAGATGATGCTACCCATTCCAGTAAAGATTTCTAGTCTCTGAGATTGATGAGGGCAATGAATGTACAAATGCGCTTTACACAGTTGATGTGTGTATGGATTGTGATAAGAGTTGTATGAGCCCCTAATAAAATGACTTAAATAAAAAATAAAATAAAATTAAGAAAACAAACAAACAAAGATTTCTAGTCTCAGAAACCCTAGGGAGCAGGTCTGCTGTCTTATGGAGTGGCCATGAGTTAGAATTGACTCAGCGGCAGTGGAGTGTGTGTGTGTGTGTGTGTGTGTGTGTGTGTGTGTGTGGCTGTGATAGGTATGAGATCAGTAGCAAAGAACAAGGCAGACTCAGCACTTCGTGGGAGATGGCTAGGCACTCACCACCCTCAAGTCCTCCTCTGAAGAAACTCTCGGTGGCCATCTCAGAGTGGAGTACAGGCTCACCCAGGTGAATCTGTGGTGCTGAAAAGGCCTTATCTCTATAGGTTAAATGACCCACTTTCTACCCAACAGAGAGCGAGAGAGCGAGTGCATTTGTGCTAACAAGTTTGAAAGTCCTGAGAGCTAGAAATAAAACACGTCACATTCTGGGGACAAATGACTCTAACAAATTGTTTAAATGTCATGTTTAACTGTATGACATAAATTTTTGTTGACCAATTTTATTATAAAATGAATAAAAGATTTAAGGATTTCAATAGAAAAGTAAAATTCATGGCACAGCCAAACAACTTTTTCTGAGAGAAGTAATCACTGAATTACGTCATCAAGGTCTATACTCCTATCATATAACTATTTATATAATTAACAAAGGAGCAATCAAGAGACTGGTGATCAACTACATACACATGCTCATACATTATATTTATTCCTTTCAGCTTTTCTCCTCCATCTAATACCCTTCCCACCCACTCACTCAGCAATTCAAAGCACTGCAAAGGTATAACATCTGGCTACATAAGGCTTTTTAATTCTAACTCCTAAAACTCCTGTATCTCAGGGTTCTCATGGAATAGCATAAAGATTTTCTGGCAAATATAAGTGAAACTTACATATTTCATATGTACCGATAATCAGGGACTTGAACTTTGGACATAGCTTTAATGTGTAAAACTCAGTTGGGTTGGGTTTATAAGGAACAATTTGAGCCTTGGCTCAGTACTGCAAGTGGAGAACAAAATAAACAAAAGGCAAAAAAAATTCTACCCCAAAGTGGTCTTGATCTGTCTCTAGCCAAAGTGAGTTTCCCATCCTTGAAGGTTCTGAAATAGGCTTGGGATGGTCACTTGTCAGGGATATTGTGAGAAAAATGCAAGCATCAGATCATGAAATTCAACTGAATGACCTTTAAAGTCCTTTCCATTCCTGACATTCTGAGATTTAAAAACCACACACACCACGTATAAAATGCCTGCCAGAAATAGAATAGGGTAACAAAACATAACAAGCTCTTGCCTAGACAAAAATGAAGGCAAATATGTTTGTGTGTGTGTGTGTGCACACACACGCACGCACATACACGCCTGTATGTGTAAGCAATACATCATTTATTTTAAGTGGATAGCATGGTAAAATAGGGTTTAGAAAATGCAATAGATACTAAATGAGTGATAATGCTTATCACTTATATTGGTGCAGTGGGTTATGCATTGGGTTGCTAACTGCAAGGTCAGCAGTTTGAAACCACCATCTGCTCCATTGAAGAAAGATGAGGC
>NW_022103898.1:40121343-40128204 GCF_000313985.2 Echinops telfairi | reverse complement strand
ATACAATGAAGCTGGGAGGTGGGATTTCGGGAGTATACAATGAAGCTGGGAGGTGGGATTTCGGGAGTATACAATGAAGCTGGGAGGTGGGATTTCGGGAGTATACAATGAAGCTGGGAGGGGGAATGAGCACTAGAACTGAAGGTGATTACACAACTCATTTTAAAGGTAATTTAATCATGGAGAGAAAAAAAGAAAATGTTCTGAAAAAAAACTTTCTGAAAATGATGTGCTAGTAGTGATTGTATAATTCTTGATATGATTGAACTATTGAATTGTGTGTTATGTGGATTAAGTGCCAATAAAACTTTTTTAAAAGCAAGTAGAGTAAAAATGTTAATAACTGAATAACGGGGGCAAAAAATAAAAGGCCACAATCAAGGTGTCTCCTTCTGGAGACTTCAGAGCAAGATTCATGTGGTGCTGCGTGCAGCTTCTAGTCTGTCCACATTCCTTGGTTTGTGACCACATCACTCCACTCCCTGCATCTAGTGTAACTTTTCCTTCTCTGATTCTCCTGCCTCTCTTTTCCTCACCTGGGGATTGCAGAATAACCGCCCCATCATAATTTACTATTTGCAAATGTAAACAAGCACACTCTCAGATTTTGGGAATGAGGACCTGGCCATCTTTGTTAGTCCATAATTCTGCCTATCCCCTGGAGTTAAGAACTAGAAAATAAATATATGGATGTGTTATGTAGAAGCAGGTGTTGACAAGAGTCATAAAGAAAACTAAAATCAGGTAAGGTGCTACATTATTGATTGCAATGAAGGACAGACAGCCTCTCTGACAATGTGTCATTTGAACAGATAGCCGAATGATAAGTAGTAGTCAGCCGTGTGACTTTTGGAGGGAAGTATATTCCAGGCTAAGGAAGTGGTACTGAAACAAGTACACACTTGGCAAGCTAAGGAAGTGCACAGAGGCCAGGGTGACCGGAAGGAACTGATGGGGAAGGAGAGTGAAGGGAAATGTGAGAGAATCAGGAGTCACATCCTGAGGGGCTTTGGAGACCTGGGTGGAGAATGATGTGGGAGGAATAGTGGTCCAGAAGCTAAATGAGGAAGGACTTTCAGGGAAGGAGTCACTATGGGGACCAGCGGCTGCACAGAGGCTGACTGAGATGTTGTTGGCTGCTCGCAAGTCCTCTCTGACTCACAGCAACCTAACGTCTGGCAAAATGAAACGCGGCCATGTCCGTGCCACCCTCACAATTGTTGCTATGTTTGAGCCTGCGATGATAATCACTGTGGCAGTTCAACTCATTTCAGGTCTTTTTGACGCACCCTCTGCTTTTCTAAGCATGGTCCCTTCTCCAAGGACGGCTCCCTTCTGTAAACAGATCCAAAAATAGGTGAGATCTTGCCATCCTTCCTTATGCAACACTCTGTACCTTTGTCAACAAATTCAAATTCTTCTCCAATCTTCCTTATTCATTGTTTACCTTTCACATGCATGAGGTGAATGAAATACATGGCTTGGGTCAGGCACACTGTCGTCCTCAAAATTTTATATTTGCTCTTCAGCACTTTTTAAAAATTGCTTTATTAGGGGCTCATACAACTCTTATCACAATCCATACATACATCGATTTTGTAAAGCACATTTGTACATTCACTGCCCTCACCATTCTCTAAACATTTGCTCTCCACCTAAGCCCCTGGCATCAGCTCCTCATTTTTTCCCCTCCCTCCCGCTCCCCCTTCCTCATGAACCCTTGATAATTTGTAAATTATTATTTTGTCATATTTTGCCTGTCCGACGTCTCCCTTCACCCACTTTCCACATGTAAATCCTTGTAATCGGTTCCCCCTTTCCAACTCACCCTCCCTCACCCTCCCAGTATCGCCAGTCACACCACTGGTCCTGAATGGATCATCCGCCCTGGATTCCCTGTGTTTCCAGTTCCTATCCGTACCAGTGTACATCCTCTGGTCTAGCCAGATTCGTGAGGTAGAATTGGGATCATGATAGTGGGGGAGGAGGAAGCATTTAGGAATTAAAGGAAAGTTGTATGTTTCATTGTTGCTACACAGCACTCTGACTGGCTTGTCCCCTCCCTGAGACCCTTCTGTAAGGGAATGTCCAGGGGCCTACAAATGGGCGTTGGGTCTCCACTCCACACTCCACCCGTCATTCACTATATGATTTTTTGTTCTTTGATGCCTGATACCTGATCCCTTTGACACCTCATGATCACACAGGCTGGTGTGCTTCTTCCATGTGGGCTTTGTTGCTTCGCTCTTTAACACTTTAATGAGATCTTTTGTAGCACATTTGTTCAATGCAATGCATCATTTGATTTCTTGACTGCTGTTATCATAGGCATTGATTATAGAGCCAAGTAAAATGAAATCCTTAGCAATGCCAATATTTCCTCCGGTTTTCATGATGTTCGTTATTGGCCTCACTGGGAGGACCTTTGTTGTATGTTGCAATGTGTATTATTGTAATGTTGTATGTTGATCTGCATCACTATACAATAAAAGGATACAACCCTGATGCATGCCTTTCCTGATTTTAAACCACACAGTATCCTCTTGTTATTTGACTGACTGCTTCCAAGTCTAGTATCGGTTCTGTATGTGCATTTCTAATTGCTCTAGAATTCCCGTTTTTCACAATGTTATCCATAATTTGTCATTATCCACACAGCTGAATGCCTTTGCATTGTCACTAAAACACTGATAAACATCTTTCTGGTATTCTCTGCTTTTAGGCTAGATCCATGTGACATTCGCAATCATATCCCTCGTTCCATGTGCTCTTCTGAATTTGAGGTGAATTTCTGGCAGTTTCCTCTCAATGCACTTACTGCTGCAACTTTTTTTGAATCATGCTCTGAGAAATTCTACTTGTTTATGATCTTAATGATAATGAGATCTAGACACATGTGGTTTCAGTGGAATGGTATAGACTAAACTTCTATGGAGTGGATTCAGCAGAGAAGAATGTGAAGAAATCAGGGTCTTGAATATAGGCAATTCCTTTAAACAGTTTTGCTATAAAGGGGCGTAGAACAATAATACAGAATGATTATTATTCAATATATAATACAGAATTATATTGTTCAATATAATCCATTTTTAAAAATACTATCTATTTTAGATGCCTGATGGTAGGTAGAGAAGTCTGAGTAGAAAGAAAGGTTCGATGACTCCAGATGGTAAAGGGCTAACCTACTCAATACTGGGCTGGTGTGGAGAGGACCCTGGGCACTTCATGGAACATAATCTATCCAAGGGCAACCAGTCCATTCAGACTCAGCTGCCTGGGTTGGAGTTTCTCTGGGTGAGGACAAGAGAGAGTTGGAATGAGAACCTGGGTGTAAAGATGGACAGAAGAATCTAAGTTGGGTAAAGGAAAGGGGAAAAAACCTAAGGGATGGCCAGTGAAAAATAAATAGGCCCAATGGCTTAGAGGTCCTTGTGGTGTTGAAAAATGATCAAAATGAGAGGACAAGAGGAAGTGGTGGCCAAAGAGTGGGAGGCTGCTCACTGCGTTTACCAGCAGTACAAAGGATTCAGACAGTCACTGAGTTTATCTGAGAATTCTGAGAGAGAGAGAGAATGTCTTTCAGCAGTGACTCACAATGTTGTTCTGTCTCCTGGTTCTTTCTCCAAGATCAAAGCCAGTGTTGAATAAGGAGTGTATGGACCAATCAGGAAAATAGCAAAGGGCAGTGGGGGAGCTATGGAATCACCACTCACATGGGGTTGCCATGGAATGACAACACATGATTTCCTCAACTCCTAAAAGTCTGTTTTTCTTGACAGAGAACCTCATCTCATCTATCTTAAACACCTATACAGTGTATTGTGTATCCCGAACATGTTCGATATAAAACTATTTCTGGGAGAAAATCAGAGTGTGCTATGAAAGTTACGTCTCCCAAATTGAATTTCCTGAACTGAAAAAGACTTCTTGCTTTCCCTTTGGAGAAATCACACATCCTTTTCTAAAAGAGTCTACAGGCTTGAGGAAGGTTCATTGGTTTAAAGAAAAGTTTGATATTTTTTCTTCAAACTAAACTGGAAATATCTTTTGTCTGCATGTGTGTGTGTGTGTGTGTCAGAAGACTTGGAAAACACACTCATGTGTGCTATCAATTTTAAAAAGCTGAATGATTAATCGAGTGCCTTAAAAAAAAATGGCTGAGGCCAGAAATTGACTGACTCTAATCTTTATTTTGTCACTAGAAAGATTACTATGAAGGTTTTATATTTTTAAAACCATAAATATAGAAGATATATCCAGGTCAAATAAAATTTTGACAAAATATTTTCCTCTTTGTTCTATGTTTCACTTCCCACGTTAGTAAGGAAATATAAATCCTTATAGGAAGATCCGCCTCCTAAGACTTGGGCCAAGTCTATAACAGTATACTACACTAGCTATGTCTTAATTAACAATAAAGTCTGGGCATAAATTCTCAGGGTGGGGGTTGGGGTGTAGACCGATAGCATAATGGAATTAGCATGATCTTTTCTAAGTTACTATTAAATCAAAGACTCTCTAGGTATGTGATTTCAAGTATTCTAGAGAAAACACCAATACAACTTTCTGTAAATTCAAATGGAAAGACACACAGCTATTTCTTCTTTTGTGAAGCTTGTTGTCATATCTCAATGGGCTACAGAAAATGAGGGATTGATTCTTTTTTATCTCTTTCCTGTAGAATTCAACTAAGGACAATTTATGCAGTATGCTAAAATGACTATGCAGAAATAAAACACCATTATTTATAATTATGCTCAACTCTTTGGTTTCTGATATAGGTATTGCTCATATTACCCAAAGGTTATATTTACATTCGAATTATGTATTGTTTTTGTTAGTTGTCAATTCTGACTCATGGCGACTCCTGTGTGCACAGTAGAACATCTCCACAGGGCTCCACGAAGCTCTCCCTTCTGGAAGCAGGTCACCGGGGCTTGAAACCACCCCCCTTCAGTTAGCCACTGTGCACATAACCGGCTGTGCCACTAGCTGTCACTACCATCGAGTCGATGCTGGGTCTTAGGACCCTCTAGGACAGGGGGGAACGGTCCCTCTGGGTTTCTGAGACTGCAACACTTGCTGCGAGTTGAAAGCCTCATCTCTCTGCTTTGTGCCATCCAAGGGCTTTCCAAACCGGTATAATATCTTGGGCAGCCAATGGGGGCTTCACGTGGGAAGGCATATGTGGTTCATTTTCACCCACATCACAGCTCAGAGAAGGCTTTCATTCACCTGCCAGAGTTTTTCCCTCTCATGCACAATGGCAACAGGGAAATTTATATGACTGACTAAGACAGCGGAATCTCCTTGTGACGTTAACATTATTGAATCAATCAGGAATCCTCTTTTTGTTTGATAACTGATTTTTAAATCAGTTCCAACTATGCTTTAAGAACATTCATATCCATATACAGAAATGATAAAGAATAAAGCATTCACCATTCACCTGCTTAAGAAATTATATTACAGATATTGTACTATGTATTATTCTCTATTTCTCTACCTTTCTCTCTTTGAGGATATTCCCATCTTGAATATGAGTATCACTCTAAATCATGTCCCTTTAACTTTATAACATGTGTGGCTTACCCTTAAACAATAATGTTGCTTTTGCATACATTAGAACTTCATATAAAAGAGAATCAGATTATTCTGTCAATCTAACTGACTTCTTTTCATGGTCAGATTCCAGTGATCATTGACTCCACAATTTATGTATCCATTTGTGCTATTGTCAAATTACTTGGTCTGGCTCGTCTACCCCACTGTCTTTGGCTGAGGGGGAGCATGCAAATAAGATGTAGGACTCCAACTTGTGGGTTGCCAGTTTTGCTACTCCACTGAGTATAAAGTGAGCTGTCTTTGACGCAGGAAGGGAACAAACAGGCCCATGATCCACAGGAGGAGCCATGCTTGCCTAGGATTCCAGCACGGAGAAGCTGTGGCAGCGATCATGAAGGGGGAGTCACGGTGGCATCAGAGACCATGAGATGGCAGGCTCATAGGCCACGGAATGAGTAACGTAGATCACAGGCCCGGCACTTATCAGTGTTAACAGAGCTTGATCACACAAGCCTGAGCACAGCAGAGGCGAAGGACCAGCAAAACATGTGCCTACCGGTATGGCTGAAAAGATACAAGGGCTATATCCTTACAATGCTTTCAGATCTGATTTGCAGTAACCTGCTAACTTCCTTACTGAAGTTATCATGTGTAGCCACTGTGACACAGTATTATCAAATTCAATAGAGAAGTAGAATGCCATGGGAGATACGTTGGTATTGGAAAAGGATAATAGAAGAATGGAAGGTATGGGTAAGTCTGACCTCTGCTCTCCTCGGGCAGATGTGTAGCTGGAGGAGGTTCGATATGGCACCCAGGCCATGTCCTCACCATTCTATTAACTAGCACTGAATGTTACCATGAGCATCTGTGGTAGTCATACAATCGTTTGTCAATTTCAAAGGATTAAGAGTGAAGGGGTGGAGTCTAGCCTGTCAATAAGGTGATAGCCAATGAGGTCTCTGTGTGGGTATGGCCTTCTGAGGAATCTGGGAATTTTTGGTATTCCTCCTTGGAGGCGGGAGAGTCAGTCTTAGTCTCTCTCTCTTTCTCTGCTCACCCCCTGCGGAGAAGACACAGGCTGATGGAGCAAGACCTCTGGAGCTGCAGAAGCCACATGGAGAACCCTGCCAATGCTGCGATGCTTACAATGCCACTGGATCCACAAGACTTCCCACTCACTGGCCTGTGGTTTACCTGCAATCCACATCATGTGTTTCATGAGTCTGAAGAGGACTTTATAGATTGGTATCAGACATATGGGCTAATATTGGACTTATGGACTTGATCTGGACT
>NW_022103898.1:40115523-40120477 GCF_000313985.2 Echinops telfairi | reverse complement strand
TGGTGGGAAAACCAGTCCCTTGTCTGCCACAAATCAGGTCTTTTTTGTTGCACACTGTTGGGTAATCTTTTCAGAACCTCTAAATAGAAAGCTTGATTAACAGTCTGATCTGGTGGAACAAATTTCGCCTCATATCAAAAAACAAATGAGCATCATCTTGATCTTTAATTTCACTTGAAAACTTTTTTGGGGTGAGGTGACGATGGCATCTTCCACCGGCTTGATTCATGTTTGCTTTCAGGGTCGTAAGCTTAGCACCATGTCTCATCACCAGTAATGACCTTGGGAAAAAAGTCTGGGTTGCTTCAGAGCTGTTCTTTCAAAGCACAGCATGTTTGCACTCTATGCTCTTTTTTTCCCAATCAGGAATCAAAATTTCACAGTCACACGCTGTTCTCTTAAATCGACCATCATAAAAACCAAGTTCAAAAAATGAGGAGCTGATACCAAGGGCACAAGAAGAAAGAAAATGTTTTTAAAAGGATGATGGCAACATATGTACAGATGTGCTTCATATATTGGATATATGTATTGATTGTTATAAGAGCTGTAGAGACCTCAATAAAATAAAAAAAATTTTAAGGTGATTAAAATAATTATTATAATTTAAAAAATGAGGTTCACGTGAAACTGCCTTGACGAAAATTTTCACTATGACCAGAGAGAACCTTCCCAGGCGACGCCACTGGGTGTGCTAACTCAGAGCAAGCTGCTCAATGCGTGCCTAGCAGGGAAAATGCATGCTACAAAAGCTCCACCCAGTAGAGTTTTTTTTTCTTTCAGTTTTCTTTGGGGTCACCCCCTCATATGTGCCTATAAAAGAACACAACTACACTGGGTTTGTATTAGAAAAACATACAGAAAGTTAATCAAATCAACAGGTCAAAATATGTTCTAAATAACTTCATTATTTTAATGCAACGTAAACACAATTAGCACAATTTAGAATTCATCTTTGTAAAATGATTTCCCAGACTTGTTTATTCTTTAAAGTTAATAAAATACCATTTTTTAGCCTTTCTAATGGGTCCTATTTTCTGTTTCTCATAAGTCTTTGAAAGCCAAATTCAACAGAAGTGGGCAGTGTGCTGAGTCGTAAGATAAGTTAAAAAATTATACACATCAGGTGCCGTATATACTTTAAGCTGAGCCAAATACTGGCTGAGGCACCTAATTTTACCACAAAATCTGCATTAAAAATGTGCCAAAAAACTTGTCTTATACACGAGATTCCTTATTGCATTTGTTTAAATGGTATAACGAGGCAATTTTAAGGCAGAAGATCCAGTCATTTTACAAGGCTTCATTCAGAAAACTGGCAAGCTTTACAAGACATCTTTCGGAGAGCAAATATTGTATTTATTGTTCTATTCACCACTTAGCACAATGTGAACATGCTAGTGTAAGTAATGAAAATTATGTGATTGTAGAATAAAAGCAATGTGTAATCACAGCTAGGTACTGAAAATTATCCTTCTATTTATTATTCACAAATCATTCATAAAGCGAGTGAAAAGCTTTCTGTTTGTACTCAACACACAATGTACACTATATTAGTTGACTTTAATTTACATTTGCTAAATAATGAAGTCTTCCCTCATCTTTCCCAAACAGATGAAGTTTCTCCCCACTCCAAATCTCTATAATAATTCTTTTTTTTTCCAAATTAGGACAATTGTCAAATATTTTCCTGTGTTTTTATTATTTTTGATATATTACTATCTGTATGAAAAGGATATCAAGTCACACAGACACGAGTTTAACCTGTCTCTCCTGTATATAGACTGTATGGCATAAGTTAACTGGCTTCGCTTCTCAAAGTCTTAGTTTCCTCATCTGGACAATGGAGACAATCAAACTAGACTCCATTACAAGGTTGTCAGGATGCAGGTGAAGAACTTAATCTATAATTTGTGTTCAATTACCTGTTATTATCATCAATATGATCTTACTGTCTACTTAAGTACCCACTAGCTGTAAATTGAAGTGTTCTAAAAGGCAGAGACCACAGCTTATTTCCTTTCAGAGAGTGGGCACCATGCTGATTACTTCTTGTATAAGGTACAGTTAATAAAAGGTTATTAAAATAAACATTTATCGACCCATTATACTCCACTTGCCTATCTACATGTCTGACTTCTTAGTAATGGCAACGTAAGGGCAGGTGGATGGCTCAGTACATAAATGAGCCATACTAAACACAGATTAACTGACTAGTAAATGAACAAAGTATATCCTGAATGCACATATCAAACGAAAATTACTGTTCAACAAACCCTTAACAAAAAATTAAGATATTTTCATATGTAGTTTAAAAATGAAATAAGAGTTTCCATTTTCAGACAGCTGAGTAGGCAAAGATCTAACATCTATTTAAAAGTTTAAAAGTTCTGGCCCCTAGCTTCTCTCCCATTTTACCTAATTCTATCCAATCCTGCTGTCAAGCTGAAGTGTTCATTTTTCCCTAAATCGACCATTGGCTCCCTACTACCTAATTCCCCAGTGTACGTACAGATGACCATACACACAACACACACGCATACACACTCCTTATATAACCACCCCATTCATGTACTCTCATAGGAACTTATGCACATATCACTATAAAAGACTCTTGAGTCCTTCATCTGTCTATTCCCACTGCTGACGATACAGCAGGTACTCGACAATGTACAGAATGAAAGAGAATAATTTATACTAGTTATTCACCTCTCCCACTGTGCTCACTGTTCACCCCACTTCATGCTGACTTATACTGTCTGTATTATTTCTTCAAGAGAGCTCTCCAAAAGGTCAGTAATAATTTTTGCTAAATTCACTAAGCATCTTTCAACCTTCTATTGCTTTATAGTAACGCTGATTATTCCCATACTTCTGGAAAACACTCCTCCTTTGGCTCCAAAACGCCATACTCTCCTCAGTTTCATGCTAAGTGTTCAATCGTCTCTGCAGCTTATGCAGCTCATTCTTTCCACGAGACCATTATATGTTTAAATTCCCCAAGATGTAGTCCCAAACCTTATTTTTACCCTCTATTTCCAACTCAAGCAATATTTAAATTCACATCTTCAATTTTTCTCTGCATAAAGAAGGCTCAAACATTTAAATGTTCATCCAGACGTTTCTTTCCGGTATGTGCTCACAGGTGCATACGTGCCATGCACCCAAGAGCACCACCCAGTTCTCTTCGCCTTTAGAGCTGGACTGCTCAGGAGGTCTCCTAACTGGTTTCCACATGTCTACTTAGCTGCCTGCTACAGTATTTTTTAAAATTCCAGGGCAAACTTGTGAAAGGCTTGATTATGTAAGGCCTCACTCTCACTTCATCTCTGTTCTTCAACTTCTTTTCAGTTCCAAGTACACACTAAACTCCCTCACAAAACACAGCATTTGCATAACAGTTCTCTCTGCTAAGAACACTCCAGAACCCCTAATCCTCCCACCTTGATCTTTCCGAAGAAACTTTAGGTAATTTTCATAAAACAATGCTGAGACAACTCATTATTTATATGCAAAAGAATAAAGTTGGATGTTTAACTCATAGCATAAATAAAATTTAACTTTAAATTTAAGTAGGAGAGCTATGAAATTCCTTGAAAACATAGGAGTGAATTTTTATAACCCTGAATTTGAAAATAGTTTCTTACACATGACACACCAAGGATACGTAGAACAACAAATAAACAAATATGACTTCATCAAAATCTAATTTTTTCGTGCTTTAAGAAAACAAAAAGAACTCACAAAGTGCTAAGGTACTTTTGTCTAGGATATATTTAAAAATTATAATAAGAAAAACACAAGCAACTCATATAAACATTTATTTAAAATGGTCAAACAGCCCTGAGATAATCTTTAAACCTGAAGCCAAAACTATCCCCTGTATTTGTACGGCCGTCCTTTTTCTTTTGGTGCCTATCTATATAAGATAGACAAGATAGGCATAAGCAATCCCAAGTTCCAAGGAGACAAGGACAGGACCAGTTGGGGCAGGGGGTGGGGACAGAGAGAGGTAGAGGAGGGGGAAGGGACAAGGGAATAGCAAGGGATCCAAATTGATGGTGGGGAGGCTCTAGTGTTCCTGTTCGTGTCTGATCAATTGAGATACAGCCAAGAGGAATCACTGAGAGCTAAACATGATAGCAGGGCAGGAGGAAAGAAAAGAGAAAAAGAGGAAAGAATAGAAAGTAAAAAATTATATATAGGTATAAATATAGATATGTACATAAACACATAAATATAAATTATCATATTTATAATGTAATATAAATTGTATTACATATAAACATATAAAAAGACAAGTGTGTGTGTGTGTATGTGTGTGTATACACAAACAACAAGGAATCAGATGGACCTTGGGCCTCTACTTAACTCTTACCTCAGTACAAGAACGGTTTGGTCGAATAATATGGCAATAATATGATACTCACCTTCTCGACATGATCATTGAAAACAAAATGGGTGCATAAGCAAATGTGGTGAAGAAATCCGAATGGTGGTGGCTATTACAAGATATAGCATCTGGGATCTTAAAGGCTTGAAGTTAAACAAGTGGCCATGTAGCAAGGAATCAACAAAGCCCACATGGAAGAAGCACACCAGCCTGCGTGATCATGATGTGTTGACAGGAATAGATATCAGAAGTTCAAAAACAAGCAATCAAATTGACGTGAAGGACCGTGGACAAAGTGGAGACCTAAAACCCACCTGGACAGTTCCCCTCAGAGAAGGGCCACAAGGAAGGGATGATATATCCAGAGTGTGGTATAGCACTGATGAAACACATAACTATCCTCTAGTCTTTTAATAGTTCCTCCTTTTACTATGATGATCTTACTTTTAGCTCATTAATCTTGTTATACCTTCATATGTTCATTTGTATAATTAAGATTGTTCAATGCATGAAAGCCAAAATGGATAACCCTTCAGAAATAGTAATGGGAGCAATTATTCC
>NW_022103898.1:40107866-40115151 GCF_000313985.2 Echinops telfairi | reverse complement strand
ATATATACACATACATACATACATATATCCCCTGAAGACTTCTTAAAACCAAACAGTAGTTTTGCTTAACTAGCAAAGAATGTCTGCCTTGAGCATTGTGCTCTGTGAAGATCTACTTATATGGTAGTAAATTGCCAATAGCAACATGAAAGAATAGGTAGGAAACTTAATGAGTTTATGTTAATGGAGGACAAGAAACTTGGAAAATGAGGATGTAAATGGTTACACAACTTGAAGAATATAGTCAGTGTCATTGGATTTTACATCTAAAAATGGTCGGTGTGTTACATGCTCTGTTGTGAATATTTTCAACAACAATAATTTATAAAAATGATAAATTATTTGAACATACATTTCTCCAAAGAAGATCTATAAATGGTCAATGAGCACATGAAAAAATGCTCAGCATCATTAATCTTCAGGAAAATGCAAAGCCAGCCCATAATGAGATACCACTTCACATCCACTGAAATGACTATAACTCACCCTCAGAAAAGGACACAGAAGATATGGGTGCTACAGCACCCCTATGTGATGAAAAAATTAGATGGTGCTCAGCTACAGATAAAATAGCGTCTGGAGTCTTAAAGGCTTGTTTCCAAGCAAGCAGTCACCTAAGTGAGATGTCCACTAAGTCCACAGGGAAGAAGCGCACCAACATCAGACACCGAAGGATTGTAAATCACTTCATCTGAAGCTGCTGGCGGGAATCGTGTCAGAGGCTAAACTGTGAGACTCTGGTTTGCAGATGACTATGGGAGACAGTGGGAGCCCATGACACATTTGCGCGATCTACATAGGAAATAAGCCTCTGGTGATGTCCCTCTACCCAAAATAGAGGCGTGGGAAGAAAGTGGTTACCAAACAGAGTGCACTGGAGAGATGACTACAGAAGATCAAAATGACAGACCTGACTTGAACGGTTAAAACCTTGTCAGTTGATAGTCCCTCTGATGCATGTTGAGCCTGATCTGGTTTTCAACATTTTCTGTATTTTGTTGGTTGTTTGCTCTTATTGGGGTTTATTGCAGATGTATTTTGTCATTGGGGGTGACCCTCTTGAATTTTTGTTATATGCTTCTCAGTACATGAAACCCAGGATTGAAGAACCTATAGCGACAGCAAGTAGAATAAGGGTTTAGAGGGTACAGTAGTGGTGTGCGTGTGTGGGGGGTGGGGGTGGGGGCTGGGGGTTGTAAAAGGGAGCTGATGTCAAGTAGTTCAAGAAGGAAGAGAATGTTCTGAGTCTGACTGTAGTAACGATTGTACCATGCTGCTTGATGTGATTGAACTATGGGATGGCATGATATCTGTATTAGCTCCTAATAAAATGGTTTTGGGGGAAGAATGACTACAATGAAAAAAGACAGTAACAAGTGCTGGTGAGGAGGTAAAGAAAATGGAACTCTGATACACTGTGGGTATAAATGTAAAATGGTGCAATGTGACAGTTTAGCAATTTCTCAAAATGTTCAACAGAATCGTCATATGACTCATCATCTCCAGATATATGAGGGAACTTCAAAATGTTAATGAAAGATGAATGAAAAGGTACTGAAATATTTCCATGAACTGTTTGAAGTCCCTTTGAATACATAAAAGACTTGAAGCAGAGGCTGATGCTTGTACATCAATGTTTACAGCCACATTTTTCACAGTAACCAATGAGCAGAAACTGAAATGTCCATCAACAACTGAATGTAAAAACAAAATGTGATAAATATATACTGGAACATTTTTCAGTCTTAAAAACAATGGAGTTGAACCCTGATCCCTTCGACAGCTTGTGGTCACACATTTGCTTACGCACACATTTGTCTTCAGTGATCATATCGGGAAGGTGGGCACCCACTGATGAGTTTTTGTCCTTCAATGTCTGATACCTGGTCCCTTCTACACTTCGTGGTCATACAGGCTGGTGTGCTTCTTCCACGTGGGCTTTGATGTTTCTGAGCTAGATGGTTGCTTGTTTACCTGCAAGCCTTTAAGACCCCAGACACTCTCTATCTTTTTATAGCCGGGCTCTATCAGCTTTCTTCACCACATTTGCGTATGCACACATTTGTCTTCAGTAATCGTGTCGGAAATGTGTGCACCATGGAAAGCCAATTTAATAGAACAGTGTTCTTGGTTTGAGTAAGTACTTGAGTGGAGGTCCAATGTCCATCTGCTGCCTAACACTAAACCCACCATCCTATAGAAATATATTTACATGTGTACATGCCTGTATTTAGACCTCTATCATATCATTGTAAATGAGGGTGAATAGAGACCCAAAGCCCATCTGTGGGCAACTGGACACCCCCTTACTGAGGGGTCGCGGAGAGGAGACAAGCCAGTCAGGGTGCAGGGTAGCAATGATGAAACATACAACTTTCCTGTAGTTCCTAAATGCTTCCTCCCCACCCTACTATCATGATCCCAATTCTACCTTACAAATCTGGCTAGACCAGAGGAGGTACACTGGTACAGTTAGGAACTGGAAACACAGGGAATCCAGGACAGATGACCCTTTCAGGACCAGTAGTGAGAGTGGCGATACCTGGAGGGTGGAGGGAAGGTGGGGTAGAAAGGGGGAACAAATTACAAGGATCTACATACAACTTCATCCCTGGGGGATGGACAACAGAAAAGTGGGTAAAGGGAGATGTCAGACAGTGTAAGATATGACAAAATAATAATAATTTATAAATTATCAAGGGTTCATGAGGGAGGGGGTATCGGGGAGGGAGGGGGGAAATGAGGAGCTGATATTAAGGGTTCAAGTAGAAAGGAAATGTTTTGAGAATGATGATAGCAACAAATGTGCAAATGTGCTTGACACAATGGATGGATTGTGATAAGAATTGTACGAGCCCCCAATAAAATAATTTAAAAAAAATGGAGTTCTGATACATGCTACACCAACACAAAAGATCATACATTGCATGATTCTATTTACATGCGCCACCCAGCACAGGTCAATCTGGAGACAGACAGTGGGCCAGGGCTGCCTAGGGTTGGGGCAGGGGCAGCCTTGGTGGTGTAGTATGTTACACGCTGGGCTATTCGCCACACGGTTGGCGGGGAAAGGTGACCTTCTGCTCCAGTCAAGATTTGCCACCTGGGAAACCCACAAGGGCAATTCCCCTCTGTCCTCTAGAGTCCCATGGTCCAGAATTGACTCGGTGGCAGTGAGTTTTAGAGTGGGGGCTGGGGAAAGTAGTAGGGGTGGGAGCAATCAAGAGACTGGCAGGGAATGATGGTTAATGAATCAGTTGGTTTTCTCTTTGAGGTATTAAGAATATTCTAAAATTGATTGTGGAGATGGTTGCACTACTATGAAAAATCTTAAAAACTGCTACATTCTATACTTATATGAGCTAATTATATGGTATGTGAATTATCTTAATAAAACCATTTTAAAAATCTTTAGGTAAGAACTTCTTAAATTGTGATGTATATACATATTGTTGGAGGAGCTATTAAAATGCAGAACATATTTGAGGTGGGACCTGAGAATCTGCTTCCAGGTGCTATCCAAACAATCTGTCCAGGGATTACTACAAATGATGTATAAAGCCTTTCTATATCAACAGACACAGTCTGAGAAGCTGCCTTTGATACAACTCACTTTCATTCGTGATTTAGTCAGATGGCCCAATTCATACCCTTATTTCCCATGATGGTGCTTGCTTACCATATAACTCACTTCTCCCCACACCCAAATTCTACCATATCAGAACCCCAAACCAAAGCCATTGCAATCAAATTGGTACTGATTCACAGAGATATCCTACAGGACAGAGTACAATTGCCCCTTAGGGTTTCCAAAAATATACATCTGTATGGGAACAGACAGCCTAGCCTCATCTTTCTCTGTAGGAATGACTGGTGAGTCTGAACGACCAATCTTATGGTTAGAAGGCCATTGTTTAACCCATTATAGAATCTTAATCCTTCCATTACTTTGTAGCAGAAATAACAAAATTTAGTCCTTTATTAGAATGTCACTAATAAATTATACAGCTCAGAAATGGATCTAACTGGAGAGGTAGTTTATTTGGAAATTTCTTTCCCCGACTCCATAACGTTAACTCTTTACTAAATGTATCAGTATTCTCAATTGGAAAACATATTTTCTTCAGTAATCTCATCTGCTTGACATTTCTCATATTGTTTAATTGGATATCAGACAAAGATTGTTTTCCCTAAGGAAGGGGGCAGTAGGGAAGAACCCTTTGACTCATTAGTGCCCTAAATGTAAAACAGCCTTGGGTTTATAGCATCTACAATTCACAGAACACTTCTAGAAATGATTTCGAAATGAATACATAAAATCTTTTAGATAGTAAATTTTCTCCTAGTAATTTTATTATTTACTCAAGTTTGCAATAAGAATATAGAATTTTCTAAAATAACAGATCTAGGGGAGAACATTTTAAAATCAAATTCTACAAAAGTTCAACTGAATCTTCCAAGCACATGACTGTCTTCTCTCTATATGAAGCTGTATTTCCAGATCTACTTGATATAAGTAACTTCCCAACACACATGCTTCTCAATTTGGAATAGCATTTACTCAGTATGGTAGCTTGCCTGATGCTAGATGTCATTTAAAATAAAATCATTTTATATAACGTCAACCTTACAGAATAGAAAAAACAGGGCATAAATTTACCTTACTGTACTTGCAGCTTCAAAAGGCAGAACTGTCCAAGAAACGACAAAATGCAGTTGACAGTACTACCACTGGGAGCAGGTGTACCAGTGTAACACAGATCTCTTTTAACCAGGGTTGGGGGTGGGGGCGGGGGGGAGGGGCAAGTATGTGGATTGTGAGGATTTTGGTTATTCATGATCTGAGAAACCATGGCCAGAGAAGAAAGAAAGGCCCAAGGATAGGAACAGCTGTATAGGTGTAAAAGTGCCTTAAAAAAAAAAATCAAATAAATGGGCATACTTTTGAGCCTTGTCCACAAGATCCAACCTAATAAGCTGAGGTATTAAACAAAAATATAACTGTATAGAAAATAAAACTCAATGGAAAATAACCATGTTCTAAAAACTCAAACTGTAATAAAATCTGATGGGAAATGTTTTCCATCCATCCTACAAAGGAAATAGTACCAACATCTATCAGAGCTAGAGGCAATAACAATGCAAAGAACTCCTCCAACACAGAGGATTCTTGTTTTTCTTGAAAAACAATGAACAAGCAAGAAGGAAAATTAGTGGTAGGGTAAAGCGGGGATTCTAGGGGGAATAATAAAAGAAAAATGACAACAAAGCCCTACCAAGTGATATAAAGGCATTTAATTGTTATGAGATGTAAACATATTGATAGGCTGAATAATTATTCATGCTAAAAAAGCTGTATCCACACAATCAGGCTTGAAGAACGTATGACAAGCATGCCATATGGTACACCTTCTAGATACCGTGTTCCCCCGAGAGACATCCCCCCAAATAAGACCCACTTACAGTTTTGCCTCTCGCTGAACTATAAGACCTCCCCCGAAAATAAGACCTCCCAAAACATAAGGCCTACCCAATAATAGGCCCCCGAAGCGATCGTAACTCTGGACTGTAGCGGCGGGCACCGCCGTGCAGCTCACTGTTGACCACAGCGCAGCCGGAGCAGACAGGAAGCACGAGTAAATGTACCATAGATCATGAGTAAATATACCACAAATTGTTGTACATGGAAAGAATGGTAGTAACAAGAAATTCTTGATACTGTAGGATTCACAGTTTATCTGGTTATGCTAGTTTGTGATGACAACTACTACCGTACCGTATACAGGTAATAAATTTCCTTTTTTTTGGTTCAACAATAAATGTGTACTGTATTCTTCTTCATGGAAAAATAAGATGTCCCTTGAAAATAAGACCTAGTGCATCTTTGGGAGCAAAAATTAATATAAGACACTGTCTTATTTTCGGGGACACAGGGTAACTGGTGAAAATGCAATGCTTAAAACACAGTCCTTTCTGATGTATGGTCTCATACTAACTGCTCACTCAAGGCTGGTACCTGGGAAGGATTTACAAAATAGAATAAAAATAGAAACAAGCAGTGTATAACATCTCAGAGTAGTCTCCTCAACCAATTATAAGCATTGATTCTAGGGTCTCTTTGTCTATCTGCTACCAAACTGTAGGTTCTAAGTGCTCACCTGTCCTCCCCCACCCTTTTTTTCTCACAACCAGAAAAAGTAACCAAGCCTCTTTGATTACTATACTTCTGGGATGAGACATTTAATAAGGTCAAGTTGCATGGAAACTGTAACCAGGATCTGAGCGATAGGTATGTGGTCTGGGTGATCTAACTGTTGGGAAGGCAGTGCAGGAGTTCAAAGTTGGGACTCTGAAGTTAGTCCAAATCACTAGCTTGGCTCCATCATTTTCTAGTTGTGTGATCTTTCGCAGGATAGCTAACTAACTCAATGCCAAGGAGTCCATAGAAAAAGAATGATTGGAAACTGATTGTGTGATAGCAAGTGTGCAATTCTAGTTGATGTGATTGAATATGGAATAATAATGTTGCGTGTATTAAATCCCAACTAATTTTTTAAAAAAGGATAGCCAACCTCTTTAAGGCTAATTTGCAGAATAAAATTTGCCTTATGTCTTTATTAAGTGTTTTTATCCTTGAATTCAGTAATTCTCCTATTGAATGTACATCTCACCTTTAACAAACCCTTTGAAACGGAGTCTGTGATGCTGAGGCTGGAGTTGGCCAAGTTAGTTTTCTTTTGCCTGGTGGTTTTCTGTTAGACTCTGCCAATAAGCAACTCTACAGGGAGACCTGAAGGCCCGAGGAAGTGACAAAGAACGCGGAACTCTATTTGCTTAGAATCCCATCAGCAACAGCTTATGCTAGCGCCAGCTGAGCAGTGCCTTTCCTCCAAAAATTGGGACCAGTTCTGTGGAGTCTGTCTTCCAAGTGCAAGAGGCTGCAAGGCAAGGATCCGTCTCCCAAAATTCAAGGTTTTAAGAACTGTACCCTGTTCCTGGAAGTCTAGACTGCAAAGTAAGTGTTAAGCATGGTTGTCTGTGGGTACCAGTTTCTTGTCTGCAGTTTATGTAAAGGTGTGTATTTGTTATTGTTCCTTACTATGCATCCATTCTTCCTATAGTTGAGAGTTTCCACTTTAAAAAAAGCCTATACAGTGAACCCTCGTTTATCGCGGTTAATCAGTTCTAGACCCTACCATGATAAATGAAATTCCGCGAAGTAGGATTCCTTATCTGTAAATCAAATATTTTCGTAGTTAGAGCATAGAGGACATGAAAAAACACC
>NW_022103898.1:40087602-40106424 GCF_000313985.2 Echinops telfairi | reverse complement strand
GCGAGGGTTCACTGTACAGTACATTCATTCTATACAGTGGTTAAAAAGCAAGCACTGCAAAGCTCCAGAGAGGATTCAAAAGCCAGCTTTGATACTTACTGATCACCCTGAGCAGATTCTAATGTCCTTATATATGCTGTTTGCAAGATATGGAGAAAGATGTTAAGTCCTAAACATATTTTTCCCTTTATGTACCATTTATTGCATATCTTTATCACTTAATATATGGAGCCTCTTCCTATGCCACCAATAGAAACATGAACTAGGACCATGCAATTTGTTTTTAACTTTTTATTTTGAAATAATTTCAAACTTGCAGAAACATCGCTGAATATGATACTCTCATATATACCTTTCATCTAGTATTACTATTTATTAGCCTTTGCATTATTATTCTCTACTTCTTTGTTTTTGCCAACTTTATTTTTCTGATCTTTTGGATAGAAATTGCAGATACCATGTCCCTTTGCCTCAATTACTTCAGTGAGTATTTACTAAGAACAAAACCATTCCCATCCATAACTCCAGTACAACTGTCAAAAACAAAAATTTAACATTGATACTATTCTGTGATATTGTCTATATTCAATTTTAGCTTGCTATTCTAATAGTATTCTTTTTGTAGTGAGATTTTAATGGATCAAAGATCAAATCTTGTGGCACTCTAGGGTTAAGTGTTCGAATGCTAACTGCAAGGCTGGTGGTTCAAACCCACTAGCCACTCGGTGGGAGAAAGTTGAGGCTATTGGCTCCTGTAAAGACTTATAGCCTTGGAAACCCTATAAAGGGTTACTATGAGTCGAAAATTGACTCCACGGCAGTGGGTTAAAATCTAATCTAGGATCACATTGCATTCCACTTAGTTGTTATTGAACATGGAACGATAACACAACATTCCACCTATATACTATATCTTTTTAACCTATACTTTCTTAAACATTTGGGGTATTGGGGGAGAGTTCATTTTCTTAATTTTCCTATTGTAAATAATGCTTCAGTAAACATGCTTGAATAAAAACCTGCACATGTACATCTTATTATTTCTTTCAGAATGATGTCCTAGGTATTATTCAGGGTTCAGACAGAAAAACAGATACCAAAAGTTATTTTAGCAAGACATAAATGATATAGGGAACTGCTGAAGCGGGGTTGGAAGTGTAACAACAAATCCTGCCTGCGTGAAGTGCTAAGTTCTGAGGGCTGGGAGAACCAAGGCAGGAGGTTGACGTTATGAGAAACCAGACACTTCCAGGCCCTTGCAGCAGAGCTGGGACAGTTTCTTCCTAAGGAGGATGAGGAATGCTCATTAAAAAGACATTCTGAAAAGGAGGAGGAAATGCCCGGCATTCCTTCTCAGGCTCCCCTTCAGCTTAAACAAACAAAAATAGTGCTCTTGTGCTTTGGCAAACTAAAATATATAATAAGTAAAAGAATTTTGCCACCATAACATTGAAACCTACCTAAACCCTGCGTGATTAGCAATTAAAAAAATACATATATAAGAACTGGAGTTTGTTGTGGTCATCATTGTCCTAAGCAAGAAGGAGGGGAAAAAAGGAATTAGGGGGAAAATGGGGGATCAAATTAGACTAAACCTTCTTTAATTGTAAAAGTCAATTCAAGTCAGTTTGAAATTTAAATGGCAGGGTGTGGATCGATGCATTTAAAGCAAAGTGGCTTCATTACGCTTGAGGCGGTAGGTTTAAACAGAGAGAATGGTATAAAACTTGGTAACTGATGCCTGATCATATCAGAAAGTAAAAGCAAAAATACTGAAAGACACCGAAAGGCAAGAACCAGCCTGGAGTCTTTCTTGATAGCCAGTTCTCTTGGCCTTTGGGGATTTTAACCTTTCTGAAGCCCCCTAAAATATTTTAATTAGTGTGACATCAAAAAGCACAAAAGCCTGACTATATTGTTTCCTTTAGCGTATGTAATGACCACTTTCATCACGTGGCCAGCAGGTATGTTAAAGCAAAAACGTTACCTGTGAAACAGTTAGCTATTAAGTGGCTAAAGAAGAGAGCAAAGCAACTATCTTTTCTTTACAGGCAGCATCAAATAACTGAAACTAAATGGGTATAGAGATATGGAAGAGCGGAAGGCTAAGTTCACTGTCTTCTGTGATATTCTGACAGGCCCAGAAATGACATTTAGCTCCCTCGCAAGTCATCTTCTAAGTCAGCAGGAAGCTCATTATGGGCTGCCAGACCAGGAGACAAGCACTTCTCTGAGTGCCATGGTAGTAATTTCCTGTGTGAAAGCTCACTGCTGTCCTTGCATTCCTCCGGGTGCATTTCTTCTCATCTCAGAGGATGTTGCTCTTCCACAGGAAGAGGAAGCAGCCAGTTGTTCCTGGCTGTGTGGGCTGAGAGCTGTCCGGCATTTTCTGCATGCCACAGTTTCAGCTGTGGGAACTGTGGATGTAGCTTAGATTCCCAGGCCAGAGGCAGCCTATCTTACTGTGGCAGCGGCAGCCAGGAGGTCACCGTTTAGAAATACAGTATCTCAGGAAGTCAGGAGGTAGAAAAACACCAGGATCTCACTCTCTCTAGGCCCTCAAAGAGCTGTCTATAGGAAATAGTTAAAAGTATTTTTACTTTGCTGGGCTCCCAAGTAGCAAGTTTCAAAAAACCCTTTTGCAGAGAATTTCTCTACTGAAAGATTTATATAGAAAAGTTGCAATACTAAAGGATTCATGTCAACACTTACAGAGACTAGCTTCATTGCACAAAGTACTATTTAACTAAGAATGATTTTCAAATTGAATTAGCATGTAATTTTTGATAAAAGCAAAATAAATGCAATCAATTTGAATTTTCTTTCTCTGTGGCCTTAAAGCGTAAGGGGAATGAAGCTCAAATACATAAGTACATTTTCAACACATCTGAAGCAAATCCTTGGGACTTCGTGATTATTGTGATGTCTATTTAAATGAGGGATTTCAAAAATGCCATCCTTTAATTTCATTTTATCTAGGAACTCTTTGAAACCCCCTTGCATATACTTGGGGGGGGGGGTTGGGATAAGGGAGGTTTGGGGGAGGGAGAAACCCTTTAACCTACATTATTAATTTCTTTTTATAGTGGTACTAGTCTAGTAAATTTTGCAGATTTTCATATGCCTACCTTTCAATAAAGACCACGCTTCCTTAACAGGCTAAAAAGTTTTAGTGTGGCTTACTAAAAGCAAAAGATCTCTGAAACACATTTTTTAAAAAGGTTGGCCATGACATTCTCAGCTGTTACTTTTTGTAACGTATGGGTCATAATATACTTCAAAAGCAAACATTGAATTAATAGAAAACTAATCTCTTTTCCATCTCTAATATTTCCTCTATCTTTAAAATAACTTGTATCTGAAAAAATGTATGAATCTTGGATTTTCTATTTCTAAATGGCAAGAGATCTGCAAAAGTGTTATAGTTTTAATTTTCTGCTATTATCATATATGTATATACCCTTCATTTTTTTCTTTATAATTACTGTATTTCTTTAAAATTTCAAAGGAAATACTAAAGATCTATTTCTCACACCTTCTAAGGAGAATTCCTATTTTACTTCTCTTAAGTTCTACACATTTAATCATCTGAGATAATGGCATGGAAATGCCTGCTACTGCTTTAGCCAACGACAGGGCACAGGTTGATGTGAGGAGCTCCAACTTTATCCTAAAACACCAAGTGGGAGAAAACAGTGGGGTTTGCTGCCTCCAAACTGGTTCCAAGAAACCAGTGAAAGTAAAGCAAGTTAGGTACCTTAAACTAGGTGACACAACTTTCTAAAAAAAATTACAGGATGCGATTAGCAGGTTTTGTCAATGTTACAGGAAGAGATTGCCAGCTTTTGATGATTACAGGATACAATGGGTACTCTAAGAAGGTGGGTTTTGCAGTGGTCATTAGGAAATTATCTATATCTACATTTCTCAAGGGGCTATTAGACTGCCATCCTCTGAAGCTTCATGGGTCCTCATTTATCTAAATTGGGGTGATACTTCCATGCCTGTCCTTACCAGATCACAACCCCTAAGACCTCTGAATGAGGATGCTTCCTGTCTGGCTACTTCTCTTAATGGCCCTGCTGGCCGCTTCCTTCCTGTGTTCTGACACTCCTACTGATTGAGCTTAAACGAAACGTTTACTGCCAGGGAGGGGGCTGTTACATTTTGGATTTTTAGCAAACTAAATCTATAATTATGTTATATTTCTAGTATTTGGTTAACAGCAAGCTAAATATTTCACCCTCTATCAGTTGGCACATTTACTATTAATTGAAATCATGACTGAAAGTCTGAGCAAAAAGGGGGCTACATTTTGTAAGGTACCAACTACTGAGTCCAGAGACCTGGATTCTACAAATACCTGTTTATTTCATCATTTCAAACTCTTGGGGGCATAAAACCACTGCCATTGAATGGATTTCAATATAGGGTTTCGGAGGCTTTGTAAATCTTTATGGGAATAGATAGCCTCATCTATCTTTTGCGAGGCTGGGGGATTTTAACTGCCATCCTTGCTGCTAGTAGTCCAACCCCAAAGTGCCACCTAATTCAGGAACACTGAACCAATGCTTAAAGATATCATTAAAAAAAAAAAAAAAAGTATTTCCTATAGCTTGTAAGGGGGCAAAATATTGCCAACAAATGTATCTAGTTTCAGAAAGCGCATGCCCTAAACTTACAAATGGCAGTTTAAAACTGTAGCAAGTTAAAAAGGGAAAACAACTTTGTTATCAGGTGCTGTTGATTCATTCCAGTTCAGAACAACCCTACACACCACAGAACCAACCACTGCCTGGTCCTGAGCCAGCCTTCCAACTGCTCTTACATTTGAGCCGGGGTTGCAGCTACTGTGTCAGTCCATCTTGTGGGAGATCTTCCTCTTTTTCCTTGGCCCTCTACTTTACCAAGCCTGATGTCCTTCTCCAGGGACTGCTCTATCCTGACAACATGTCCAAAGTACATGAGACAAAGTCTTGCCATCCTTGCCTCCAAGTCAACTCTACCTCTCCCCAAATATAGAAGCTATCCTTCTGCAAATATGGATATGCTACCATAACGAAAAGTCGAGAAAGCAGGAGGTTGCACATTATTTTCATCCATTTTTCTAAAAAACAAGTGGGAATCTGGGGAAATAAATTATTGCCATTTTACACTTTCAAGGTTACACATTTTATTTTTTAATTGTTTACTTTTGCATACACTCTGTTCTTTCAATTATGTCTTTCCAAGTCTCTCTGTTTACATAAGCAGTTTGGAACTGGAGTAACTCTGAACTAGTTAGGCAATGTTGTCTAGTAACCAGGATGAATTGTTGCTACAACATTCATAGAAATACTTTCTGTCTGTAACTTTACTGTTTGTATGTTCATATACTTTTTAGAAAATTGGTATTTTTCAGGTAGCCAACACCACAGGACAATCTCCATGCAAGTGTGCAACTTTTTTCTTGAAAAAAAGTGAGTTGAGGTGAAATCTTTCTGAACGAGAAACCACGGACCTTGTCGAAGGGTGCAGAGATAAAGGACACCCAGAAAGGCAGTGTTTGGCTACTGCATCTCCCAATGTCAAGCCAATGGCAATGTCTCTGGCCCTGACTCAGCCAAGCACTTTCCGGACCGGACAAGACAGAAAAAAAATCTGTTCTTTTTCTCAGCCATCCCTCTGCCAAGATGATGCAGGGCCAGAAGATAATCTAAACTCCACTGGGATTACTCAGGGCCACACTTCAGTGCCCATGGGGGAAGGAACAGGGAATCCCACAGCTGACATTCAATCTGTCAGGAAAGCCTTTTGGCTTGATCTTCAAAAAATATTCAAGATCCTATCACTTATCACCACCACCTCTGCTACCACTCTAGGTCAAGGCACCATTGCCTCCTGGCTGGGTATTTAATTAGCTTCCTGATTGGTCTCACTCCTAGGCTGACTGAACCTGTTAAAATGTAAGTCAGATCATGGCCTCTTCTGAGGGCAACTTCTAGTGTCACTGTGCCACTCACCATCTGGCCCTCGATCACAGCTTCTTCTCATGTGGAGTGCCCTTCTCAAATATGCGCATCACTTGTCCCCTTCATTCTTACAGTTCCACTTTTCACATGTGAGCTGCCCTGATCATTCTATTTCAAATGGCACCTCTCTTCCTACCACTACTTTGATCTTCACCTTTGCACCCCACCCCCGTCTACTATATTCTCTAAAAGAAGTTCTAATGGTACTGTACTCCTTTTATAGACTATAGTAAACAGAAAAAAGGTATATATAAATATATAACATAAAGAAAACTATATAATATCAATATAAAATATATTAAAATATATATATAAATATGTAAAAGTGCTAGTGGTGCTGTCATTGCATTAGGCAAATCAACTGCACAAGACTTCTTTACAGTGTTAAAAAGCAAGGCTGCTATTTTGAGGACTAAGGTGTGCCTGACTCAAGCCATGGTATTTTTAATGGCCTCATACGCATGTGAAAGTTGGACACTGAATAAGGAAGACTGAAAAGGAATTGATGCATTTGAAGTATGGTGTGGACAAAGAATACTGAAAGTACTCTGGTTTGCCAAAAGACCAACAGATCTGTCTCGGAGTAAGTACAGCCAGAATACTCCTTAGAGGCAAGGATGGTGAGAGTTCATCTCACATACTTTGGACATGTTGTCATGAGGGCCCAGTCTCTGGAGAAGGATATCATGCTTGATAAAGCAGAGTGTCAACAAAAAAGAGGAAGGCCCTTGATGAGATGGGTTGGCATAGTGGCTACAACAAGGGATTCAAACATAGCAACAAATATAAGTTGGTCGGGATGGTGCAGTGTTTTAATCGGTTGTACAGAGAGTCCCTATGGGTTGGAACTGACTCAATGGCACCTACCAACAACAGTAATGTTAACTCACCAGCAGCTCCTCTGGAGACAATCAAGCTAGCTACTCCCACAAAGACTAATAATCTCAGAAACCACAAATAGGGCCAAGAGTTGGAATCAACTAGATGGCCGTGGCGTCATGTAACATAAAGGAGCCCAGCGGCTAAAACACAGGATTGCTAACCAAAAGGTGCATGGTTTGAACAAACCAATAGCCCCAATAGGAGAAAGTTGCGACAGTCAGTTTCTGTAAAATTGTTGCTGTGGAGATTTTACTTTGCCCTACAGGTTGGCTAAGAGTGGAAATCAATTAGGAGACAACAGGATATAGTACACAGTTTGCTTTTTTTTGGGTGGGGGTATCTAAACGGAATCATCTCCTCCATCAGAATATAGGATGTAGGTTTCTTTGGCACTGGTATTTTTGTTTTGTTCATTCTTCCCAAAGCCGGGAAAAGTGAGTGACACAGGAGAGTTACTCAATAAATATTTGTGGAGAGATGTGTGAGTGGACATCTTCCATGGATTCTACTACATCTGCTATCTGTTGTTAGGTAACATAAGGTCCCCAAATTCAACTGATAAACTTTCATTACAGTGGTTAAGTGTTGCCAGCGACTGCTGAGGTATCTATTTACCTTTGCTCTTTCCACACCTGGAATGCTCCACTCAAAACCCCTCATATATCTCAAGAATAGCTCAAAAGTTATCTTCTGGAGGAGGCTTCCGCCTATAATGATCTCTTCTGAACCTACTCACTAACAGCCTTTCATTTGGCAATCAAGCACACTTCATGGATATTGAGGCTGCTATTTATTTCTTTTTTCTTTTTTTGTGTGTGTAATCTTTTACTGTGAATTAGGTAAAGATTTTACATTTACAATGAGCCGATCAAAGTTTTACATTCAAAAATCCATACACATTCCGATTGAATAATTTCTTTTAAAAAAAATCATTTTATTGGGGGACATACAACTCTGATCACAATACACACACACACACATCAATAGTGTAAAGCACACTTATACATTCATTGCCTCCATCATTCTCAAAACTCTCACTTTCCGCTTGGGCTCCTGAAATCAGCTCATTTTCCTCCCCCCACCCTTTCTCCCCGCTCCCCCCTCCCCAATAAACCCTTGATAATTTATAAATTATTATTTTTATCATATCTCACACTGCCTACCATCTCCCTTCACCCACTTTTCTATTGCCCATCCCCCAGGGAGGAGGTTATATGTAGATCCTTGTAATCGGTTCCCCCTTTCTACCCCTACACTTCCCTCCCGGTATTGCCACTCTCACCACTCGTCTTGAGGGGATCATCTGTCCTGGATTCCCTGTGTTTCCAGTTCCTATCTGCACCGCTGTACATCCTCTGGTCTAACCAGGTTTGCAAGGTAGAATTGGGATCATGATAGTGGGGGGGAGGAAGCGTTTAAGAACTAGAGGAAGGTTGTGAGTTTCATTAATGCTACACTGTATAGATATTTATTTCTTATACTATCGTCCCTCCCTTCCCTGGCTAGGTTTTAAGCTTCTTAGGGACAGGCAACAATCTGGACCTTCATACAATATTTCATTAAACATTATCACTGATGGAGCCACAAAAGACTCTAGATGCTTTCCTTCTTTCCTTTCTTTCTATAATTGACAACTCAGTTTTGATCTGAAACACTATCCCTGTTTAAGGAAAGACATACACTTTGTGTGCCAATTCTTTATGGTGAAGAGCATGACGATAAGAACATTGTTTTCGTTCTCTAAGCTGAGTCTAGTGTCAGAAACGATCATTTATTCCACTGTGTTCATTGAGGAGCCCGAGTGGCACGGTGGGCTGTGCACTGAGCTGCTACCCAATAGGTCAGCTCTTGGACCCTCCCAGCATTTCTGAGAGGAAGATGCACTTGTTAGTCCAGAGTTAGTCCAGAAACCTATAGTGGCAGTTCTACTCTGTCCTATGCGGTTACTATGAGTCAAAATCGACTCCGTGGCAGTGAGTTTTGCTCATCTGTAGAACCAGTAAAACAAAGTTAGAACACTAACACAGGAATACAGTTTACCTAAACATAAATACATATTTCAATATTTCTAGAGTAGTTAAGACAGTAGAGTTTGTATTTTTTAAAGTACTTTGTTAGAATATATAATAGAAATTTCTATCTTGCTTGTTTTTTTTTTAATAACAAAAACATTTTATTGGGGGCTCGTACAACTCATCACAATCCAACCATCCATCCATTGTGTCAAGCACACTTGTACATTTGTTGCCCTCATCATTCTCAAAACATATGCTCTCCACTTAAGCCCTTGATATCAGCTCATTTCCCCCCCCCTTCCCTCATGAACCCTTGATAATTTATAAATTATTATTATTATTTTTAATCATTTTATTGGGGGCTCATACGACTTTGATCACAATCCAGACATACATCAGTTGTGTAAAGCACATTTGTACATTCATTGCCCTCGTCATTCGCAAAACATTTGCTCTCTACTTAAGCCCCCCGCATCAGGTCCTCATTTTTTCCTCCTCCCTCCCTGTTCCCCCCTCCCTCATGAGCCCTTGATAATTTATAAATTGTTTATTTTGTCATATCCTGCCCTGTCCAACGTCTCCCTTCACCCAATTTTCTGTTGTGCATCCACCAGGGAGGAGGTTATATGTAGATCCTTGTAATCGGTTCCCCCTTTCTACCCCACCTTCCATCCACCCTCCGGTACTGCCACTCTCACCACTGGTCCTGAAGGGACCATCTGTCCTGGATTCCCTGTGTTCCGGTTCCTAACTGTACCAGTGTACATCCTCTGGTCTAGCCAGATTTGTAAGGCAGAATTGGGATCATGATAGTGGGGGGGAGAGGGGGGAGGAAGCATTTAAGAATTAGAGGAAAGTTGTATGCTTCATTGTTGCTACACTGCACCCTGACTGGCTTGTCTCCTCCTTGCAGCCCTTCTGTAAAGGGACGTCCTGTTACCTACACATGGGCTTTAGGTCCCCAATCTTCACTCCCCCTCATTTACAATGATATGATTTTTTGTTCTTTGATGCCTGATACCTGATCCCTTTGATACCTGTGGTCACAGAAGGCTGGTTTGCTTCTTCCATGTGGGCTTTGTTGCTTCTGAGCTAGATGGCCGTTTGTTTACCTTCAAGCCTTTAAGACCTGAGATGCTATATCTTTGGATAGCCGAGCACCATCAGCTTTCTTCACCACATTTGCTTATACACCTACTTTGCCTTCAGCGATCTTGTTGGGAAAATGTGCATCATGGAATACCAGTTTAATAGAACAAAGTGTTCTTGCATTGAGGAAGTACTTGAGTGGGGGCCCAATGTCCATATGCTGCCTTAATACTAAACCTATAAATATATGCATGTAGATCTATTTCCTCATGATATATTAATACATTTACATATGTACATACCTGTATTTAGATCTCTATAAATGCCCTTTGCCTCCTAGTTCTTTCCTCTATTTCCTTTTACTTTCCTCTTGTCCCACTATCATGCTCAGCCTTCATTTGGGTTTCAGTAATTTCTCTCGGTTACCCTTGATCAATCCCTACATCAGGCCTCTCACACCCTCCTTGCCACTAATTTTGGATCACTTCTTATTCCCTTGTCCCTGGGTTGGTCAACACCACCTCCTTTCCTCCACTTCCCCCTCTTCCCATGTCCCTCTGGAACCACTGGTCCCATTGTTTTCTCCTCCAGACTGTTCATTCATCCTATCTTATCTAGATAGACCTGCAGAGATCATACACACACAAAAAACAAGACATAGCAATACAAAGCGACAGAAGAAAATGACAACAAAAAACACAATGACCAAAAAAATAAATTAAATAAAAATTAAAAAGAAAGAAAAATCTGTAAATAGTTCAAGGTCTGTCTGTTGACCTATAGGAGTGTCCTCCAGTCAAGTCCAATGGGGAGCCATGCCCTGGCCCCAAGGTCTATCCTTTTCACTCCCTCGGGACTTCCCTGCTCTGCTCCCCCCGCTGTTCTGCCAACATGCCCTTAGTGTTTTGCCGCAGTGTGGTGGGGCCAGACAGGGCCAATCCCGACACTGAGTCTCCAGTGTTGTCCCCCGTAGGGCCATGGGTCAGTGAGGGGTGTCGTGTCTCATAGTGGGACCAGCCATATGGTCCATTCTGTGCACTGACTGTTCTGAGCGGGGATATCGTCCTCCAGGCCTGGGGCCAGGATGTCCTCCACTCTCTCTTCCTCCCCCTTCATTTGCTCCCATGCTTGCCTTTTTTTTTGAGGTGTCGGGGAAGTACATGCTGGGCTATCTCCTGTAGCCACATCACATGTCAATATTAATGCTAAATGTTCTAGAACAAAATTGTTGGCAAAACCTTCCAAGCCAAAAATCCACCCTCCATGCCATCAAGTTCATTCTGACTCAAAGCGACTGCATAGGACAGAATAGAACTGCTCCACTAGGGTTCAAAGACTGCCATCTTTCCAGGAGCAGAAAGCCTCATCTTTCTCCCAGAGTGGCTGATGGTTTCAAACAGCGGACCTTGAGGTTAGGAGTCCAACTTGTAGCCCACTCTGCCACCAAGGCTCCACTACAAAATCCTAACCTAGTGTTAGTGGAATTAATAAACTATTAATATAATCAAATGGAGCCTTTGGTAATTAACAATTAAAAATGACCACATGACCAGAAAAGTCAAGATCAATATTTAAAATCGATGTTTATACATGATCCAGTGTACAGATATAATTTCTTGTCAACTTGAAGGGTACGGGTAGAGATCAGCCTATCAATCAGGTCACAGCCAAGGACCTCCTTTGAAGGTGCTACCAGGATATAACTCTCTGGAGGCCAGTCCCTCTTTATCTCTGCTTTCATCTTCCTGCTGGCTGACCATGGTTACTGCCAGAGTCCTGCAATGTGACCGCCATTGGATCCTTATGACTTAGCACCCACCAACCTATTATCTTTCTGCATTCTGTATCACGACATGTGGGTGTGTGAGTCTGCAGAGGGACTTACAGACTGGTACTGGACTTATGGTCTTGAGTTGGACTGGGCTGGGGTATCTTCTGGATACTTAATGACTTCTTGATATGAAGCTCTTTCTTACACATCTACGAGTGCCACTGGGTTTGTTGCTCTAGTCAGTCTAGACGAACACTGCCAGTATGCCACTCTACAGAGATTGTTTACCACAAAGCTTTAAAACACAAATTGGTAAAAGCTGATTTTGATCCTCAAATATTGTATCAGATTAGACAGACAAGGCAAAAAGACACCATCGGTTATATTATATGCTATGATTTCTTCTCTGTAATTAAATATCAAAGCATAAATAAGGTACCAGCATTCTTATGTCTACAAATCATCCTGATTGTAATATGAAATCATGTCAAAGCAGGAATGGAAGACAACTATTGCTTTACTTTTACAAACCTGCCTGTATCCTACTAAGAAATTTGGCAAATTAAGGTTTAAAGAATAATCTTTTTAGGTCACATCTTGATGAAATAAATTTCTAAGGAAACTATCCTATACAATACAAAAACCAACCAAATAGAGAGAAAAATAAACAAACTGTTATAAGTGATTTCACTTTAGTTTTCTGCCCAACTACCTATCAATGATCTAAAAGAAAGATGTAATCATTTCCAAAACATTTTCTTTCTACTTTTTTGTGGATTTTTGGTTTTCTTGTGTTATTTTATTTATTTATTTAGAACATTAAACAAGTAATTCAGAGTGCCAGTGGACACTTCTTCTTTTCAAAAATATGTTTATTGGCACCTAATCCACATATTATATAATTCAATAGTTCAATTATATCACACTTCTTCTTAATAGTTATATGTTATTTTAGAGTGAAATTATATTGTATTAGACTAGTTTTATCTATGAAAAAGCCGTTTCATATGATTCGATGTAATACTATACTTACATGGATTATAATTGTACTCTTTAACTTTACTCTGTTTAACAGGACAATTAAAGCTTGTCATGTGTTTAAACAGAATTGTCCATTGGAAGTCCCCACCCCACAACACACCTACCTAGTCTCTGTTATAGACCCACAACATATACTAGTTGACCTTAGCACTTCTGGATTACCATAAGGGATAGACACCCTGCTGTCACTTGTTAAGGGCAGTACGCCCTTCTCTGTATAACACTGTCTATGGAAATGATCCTGGATTCTTCAAGGATGAGGCCTAAAGAGTACTGAAGAGTGAGTCTCAAAGGATGGACTAAAGGTCTTTGATAACTGTGATATCTTCTAAGCCTAGAGCACACAATTTTAGTCTATATACTACCTTCACAAAAAGGTAAAACATCCCATTAGCCACCATTGCTCCCTTCTCACAGCAGGGGGAAAAATCCAATTGAGTTGAATTTCTCGGTTTATTAGCATGCCTTTGGACTCATTCATTCATCATAAACCTATTATAAGCAAGGCTCTGTGGCAACAATTAGATGGTCTAGTTAACCTTTATTTCCTTGTTAGTTAATAATGTACAGTTATTTTATAAACATAAACATTCTAAAAGAGAAGCACACAAAACAGCTTGAGATTCTGGTTGTCCAATGATCCCTGGACTTCCACTTGACAATAACCCACTTGGTTGCCCTCCAGCTGATTTCTTATCACTGGAACTTCTCATGAGAGATCTAAGACTCTTCTCTGCTGTGGAATCAACACTGAGAGGCCCTTTGGGAAGTATCCTTTCTGTTACAGAGTTTGTAATGCCAGCTTTTTAATGTTGTTTGCTTATGTTGGTTTTGCCATGCAATAACAAGTTTCCCAAAACATTGAACTAAGCCGACACCATCCCAGCAGTATCACTAAAGATCATGCCATGTCTTCCCATCTGTTCTTATGACTAGTTTTGCATTACTACAAATATGTAAGTTTAGCACTTTTGAAAGGCAATTACCAAAGCAGGAAATCTGTTCTGTGACTACAAGTGGTATGTCACCTGGTAACACCTTAACAATAGAGGAAATAGTGAGTATGAATTGGACTGTATTTCAGGGTCTAAAAGACGTTCTTTTTTTTTTTTGTCGCTTATTGCTACACACTTCGTGGCTATTTCTATACATTACAAATAAGACTATCTTTATAATGTTTGTTTCTATGCTAATGTGGGGCTATGAGGTAGTTAGTTTATTGTGCCAACCTGGCCGATAAACACATGTGGGGTTAATTTAAGAGTGGAGGGATAAATGGCTCGCTGAGCCTCGCCTTTCTAGTTCTAGGGTCTCTTGCTTTGTGATAGTCGCACCATGGTGCAGCTGCCTTAGCCAGTTCCCTGCTTCAGCTGGCAAGGCTCACTTCCTGTAAGACATCCCTGAGGAGAAACTGCATGGACCTACCCGGATGCAGCCCTGGGTGCTGGAGCAGCCATGTGGAGACCCCTGCCAGCGCTGAGCTACTTACATGTTCACTGATTCAGCTTTCCCCCTGCAGTCGGCATCATTGCGTGTGTTTTGTGAGATGGAGGAGGACTTTGTGGATTGGTGTCGGACATATGGGTTAATGTTGGACTTGTGGGCTTGGGCAGCACTGGGTTGGGATGTTTTCTTGATGTGCACTTACCCTTTTTATAAAACTTTCTCTTATACATATGAGTTTCTGTGGATTTGTTTCTCTAAAATACCCAGACTAAGACAGGCTATTTAGCTCACATTTGATCCCTTTCCCTCCACCCCTTAAGGAAAACTGATTGTGCCAAATAATTAAACATCATATAAATGTCGAAGAAAACTTACTGTGGTAGAGTCAAAAGAAAGGACATCCACAACTGGGGGATTGGAAGTCTGCAAATCGATGACTTCTAGTTTGGGATTAATCTGTACATATGTTTGAAAAAAAAACCCTTGGTATTAGATTTCTATACCATAAGAAACCAAATGCTACTTATGAAAAACTTATAGCATTTCATAATGGGTTATTTAATTAAACTATATTGGTATATTTTTTATAAATGTGGATACAAAAAATGTAACCAAAGCATTAGCCTCCCAAATCTATCAATTCAATATATCATAATGAAGTTGAATTTATCACACAAATAAGAGTCTGCTTTCATATGAAGACAATCAATGTGATTCACCTATAGAGAGATTTTAAAAATAAAATAAAATTACCTGCCTGAAAAGACACAGAAAAAATACTAACTAGTTCATATCCTAACTAGTTCATCAAGACAAGAAAATAAATAAAAAGCGCCAAGGTAAAGGAATTGGAAAGAAATAAAATTTGTCATCCATGCCTAATATGATTATCTATGGAGAAACAGTAAAATAATCTATTGCTAAACTGTTAGAATAAGAGTTTAACAAAATAGCCACACGTGAAATTGATATGCAAAATCAACTGCATTCCTATACCTCAGCACACTGTTGGAAATGGAATTTTGAAAAAGACATTATTTACATTACCATAAAAACTAAAAATACACCAGAACAAATATACAGTAATGTGTTAGACCTTTCTAGAGAAAATAATAAAGCTCATGCAAATACAGTTAATCCCTACCCCACCCGAAGCCAGAAAAAAACATGTAATTGAGCCAATTCTGACTCATAGCAACCCTCCAGGGCAGTTAAAACTGCCTCTTTGGGTTTCAGAGACTAACAGGAGCAGAAAGCATCACCTTTTCCCCAAATGGCTGGTGCTTTCTAACTGCTGACACTGCAGTGAACAGCAATGCCGCCGGGCTCTTTAGAAAATAGAAGAGGAAGAGATATCATAATGTCTAACATTGAAAAAGAAAAATGCCTAAAAAAAGAAAAACTTATAGTTCAGTATGCAAAAAGACAGCAAGGAAAGATGTTTTGAAAGAGAAATCCTAAAAGCTAACCAGCATATCAAAAGATATTTGGCAATAGTACTAATGAAAAAAAAAGGAAATTGAAGCAAAATGCCATTTAATAACCTATTAGACTGCAAAAACTGGAAAACTCAGATGTCAATATTGTTTAGAGGTATTGCTTGTAATGGTCACAAAAATACAAAAGAAACCTGGCAATACCTCAAATGTTTATCAACAGTATGCTATATGTAAATTATGGGAATTACTATTACGGTAAATTTAGGAGTACACTACTCTTAGTGACAATGAATGAAATACCACTATGTGCAACATGAATGAATTTTAGGATTTTAATCTTAACGAAACAAGCAAGTTAGAGAAGACACATTCAACATGATTCTGTTCACATAGAAAGCAAAAACATTTAAAAGTAAACAATAACTGGATAATAAATTCATGCACATGCACATGTAGTAAAACTGTAATGAATCTTGAGGGAATGATTAACTAGAGTGTTCACTACTTCTGGGGAAAGTTAATCTAGAATTCAAAAAGATCAAAAATTAACTGAAACCACACCACCACTACCACTCTTTATTAAACATGGATATCAAAAAATAAATGACTCCTGTGGCTAACATACTTGTAATTTGCCTCTCAAACAAACAAAAATAATAATGAAATAAAAGACAAAAAAGATAACAGAACTTTGTATCAAATGAACAGGTACCAGCAATACAAATGGTGACGAGTTTCAGAGAAGAAACTGTTGATGGATCATTGAGGTGGTGAGAAAGGCTATCCGTAGGGGAATCTGGCTTTATGACTGCTCCTTAAACAAAACAGGAATAAATACAAGTGGAAGGGAACGGAGAGGAAGGTTTGCTCGAGAGTGCTGCTGAGCAGAGGCATAAGCTGACAGGATTCCTATGCAACAGGGTCACAGTAAGAGACCACGACAGGGGGCGCTATGGGCTAAATTGTAAAGTGAAATGATTAGGGAAAATACAGAAAAAGTGGACACAAACATGTGTTTCAGTTCTAAAGAGTGTCAAGTGACAGAAATATGCGGAGTCTCAAGAACAAATAGAGGGATAGCAGCGAGACCATTAATAGTGAGAAGGACTGAACCAGGGGTAAGAGGAGTAGAATAATTTTAAAAACACGCCATCATGTTTGATGGCCGTAGCTGTAGTTTTAGAAATATCAGGTCCCTTAGATAATTATCCAGCACATCATGTTAGAGGGGAGACGTACATGCCCTGTGAAAGTACAGAAGGTTGATAGGTCTGGCCTCACCTAGCCAATTTTCTGTCTTTCAGATTGCTCCCCAAAGGGGAACCCTAACATTGCCTACTTCTTTGAGCTCTGGTTGAGGTGACACTGCAGAAACACAAACAAAACAAAACTACTGACAGTGACTTGCTTTGTTTTCAGTCAGTGCACACAGACTTGTTCGCAGACGTTTTATTCTCTTTGATATACTGCCACCTAGTGTAACCAGGAAATGGTTTGCCTATGGAAATACCATTTGGTTTCATCATCTGAATTTAGAGGTGTTAAGAAATCTAAATCATATGGAAATGATCAGCGTTTCTCATAAAAAAAATCCTTGAAATACAGGTTAGAAAAATATTTATGTACCTAACATAAGAAACATCATAGTAAACAGAAAATATTGAAGCTGTCAAGGATTTTATTTGGATTTACAATCAATGCCTATTGAAGCAGCAGTCAAGAAACCAAGCAACATTTTGCATTGGGCATATCTGCTGCAAAAGATCTCTTTACAGTGCTAAGAAGCAAAGTTGTAACGAGAGGAAGACTAAGGTGTGCACCTGGTCCCTGCCATGGTATTTTCACTATCTCCATATGCGTGCGAAAACTGGACAATGAATAAAAGCCCAAATCATAATTTGTGTCTTTGAATTTGTTGTCAAGCAATGCTAAATATACCATGGCCTGCCAGAAGAACTACCATATCTGTCTTGGAAGAAGTACAGCCTCAGTGCTCCTTAGAATTGACGATGGGAAGGCTTCATCTCATATGCTTTGAACACGTTATCAGGAGGTCCCAGGCCCTGGAGAAGAGCATTATGCTTGGTAAAAAAGAGGGCCAATGAAAAAGAAATGAGAGGACAGCTCTCAAGGAGACAGATGAACAGAGTGGCTATAGCAATGGACTCACAGCAGAACAGTGACTGTGAGGATGGTACAGGACAGTATTCTGTTGTACATAGGGATTGCCGTGACTCAGAACCGACTTGATAAAATCTAAAATCAACAACAAAATATTGCAGTCCCTACATAGAAAAAATATGGTAAAGAGGTGACCTTCGTAACTACTTGCTGGCTAACTTTCAGGGAAATAAGTGAAGCCATTGGGCTTGCTATCACAGAACCCACTGCTGAGGTGTCAACGCCAACTCATAGGGACCCTATAGAGAGAGAACTGCCCAGGGGGCTCCAAGACAGGAACTCTTCTTTCTTCCTTGGAGCAGCTGGTGGTTTCCAATGTGCACCTTGCAGTTAGCAGCCCAACACAATCCAGAACTCGCTAACAATTAGAGGTGGCTTACAATGGAACGGACTGCCTTAAAAGAAGGGAGTCCTGCTGTCAGAGTGATAAGTGCTCAGGTGCTAACCAAAATATAAAAGGTTGTTAATTTGGACCCATTCAGAAAATAGTAACATAGTAATATTTGGCTAGGTTAAAGAAAATAAGCCTTTCTGCTAACTACCACGTAGAATTTTATACACAATTTATAAAGTTAGTAAGTCGCATAGTTACAAAAAGCCATTATAAAAGAAGAAAAGATCAGAAAAATACTGATTAATGCTTTTTTACCTCAAAACTAAATAGGGTCTATTTAGGTTGATAAGGAAGTTTTAAGATTAAGAAAATTATTAATCTAATTCATCACATTGACAGGAGAAAGTCGAGATGATGATCTCAATAGAGACAGAAGATGTCTTTGTTAGAATTCAATATTCTTACACAATTTTTCCATAGTTAAATGTTTAGTTTATAAGAAAATGCCAGGGAGGGTGGAGAGGGGAACCGATTACAAGGATCTACATGTGACCTCCTCCCTGGGGGACGGACAACAGAAAAGTGGGTGAAGGGAGACGTTGGACAGGGCAAG
>NW_022103898.1:40080400-40085876 GCF_000313985.2 Echinops telfairi | reverse complement strand
GAACCGATTACAAGGAACTATATGTGACCTCCTCCCTGGGGGACGGACAACAGAAAAGTGGGTGAAGGGAGACGTCGGACAGGGCAAGATATGAGGGCTCATGAGGGAGGGGGGAGAGGGTAGGGAGGGGGAAAATGAGGACCTAATGCCGGGGGTTTAAGTGTAGAGAAAATGTTTTGAGAATGATGTACAAATGCACTTTACACAATTGATGTGTGTATGGATTGTGATAAGAGTTGTATGAGCTCCTAATAAAATGATTTTTTTTAAAAAGAATCAGGATGCTGGTGAAGACTATTGAAAGTGCCATGCATTGCCATAAGGAAAAATAAAACTGTCTTGGAAGAAGTATGACCAGAATATTCTTTTTAAAGGGAAGGGTAATGACACTTTGTCTCATATAAGTTAGTATGCGAGCCCAGTCCCTGGAAAAGGACATCATGCTTGGTAAAGCGGAAGGACAACAAAAAAGAGGAAGACTTCTGACAACACAGATTGACATAGTGGCTGCAACAATGGGCTTAAACAGAAGAACAATTGTGAGGATGGTGCAGAATTGGACGGTGTTTCATTACTGTTGTACAAAGGGTCTCTATGAGTTGGAACTGACTTAATGGCAATTAGAAACAATGTATCTGCAGTAATCCACTTTCCAATGTAGTCTGAGGACAACGCTATTCACATCCTAGGTCAACAGTCCAAGGGAATTCAAGGGAATCTTAATCTGCATGGGGATTTTGCAAATGGATTTTGGGCTTTCACTCATCTATAAACTTCTGCAAACTGGGTGTTCAGAATTTAAACACTAATACAATTCCATCCTTTCATCTTGGATTTTATTATTTATAATCCTTGGCTGACATTGGCTGGTGTGCTCCTTCTATGCCAGCAGTTCTCAACCTGTGGGTCGAGACCCCTTTGGGGGTCCAATGATCCTCTCACAGAGGTCACCCGATTCATAACAGTAGAAAAATTACAGTTATAAAGTAGAAACAAAAATAATTTTATGGTTGTGGCGTCACCACAACATGAGGAACTGTATTAAAAGGTCGTGACATTAGGAAGGTTGAGAACTGTTCTATGTGGACTTAACTGGCACTTCACTTAAATGGTTACTTGTTTAAAGACAAGCTTTTAAGAACCCAGATGTTACACTTTCTGATAGTCAGGCACCATCAGATTTCTTCACCACAATTTGCTACCATGTTTCCCCGAAAGTAAGACATCCCCTGAAAATAAGACCTACTTATAGTTTTGCCTTTCGTTGAAATATAAAGCATCCCACCGAAAATAAGGCCCCCGAAACTACCGTAACTCTGGACTCTGGACGTAGCGGCGGGCGCCGCTGTGCAGCTCACTGTTGGCTGCAACACAACCGGAGCAGACAGGACGTGCGAGGTCTCTTTTAATAAAACAATAAACAATAAATGTGTACCGTATTCTTCTTCATGGAAAATAAGATATCCCCTGAAAATAAGACCTAGCGTATCTTTGGGAGCAAAAATTAATATAAGACACTGTCTTAAAAAAAAAAAAGACACTGTCTTATTTTTGGGGAAACAAGGTATAGCATCCATATCTTCAGCACCACATATAAAAATTGTTCTTAGGATTTACAACTATGTGTAAGCTCAAAATTCATTTGTGTATTTAAAGTTTATAAATATCCCTGGTCCATTTTAGAGGCAGCACTATGAGCTTATTGAGAAATAATTTAAGTAAATTCCCTAAATAAATACTTTAAATGTCCTAACTATAATCCCTTCTAAAATATTCTGCAATTCAATAGTCTATAATTTATTTTGATGCCCAGCAATGAGACCTAGCACCATCTCTAAGAATGATTATTTTTTCTATCAAAATACGCAAAGAGGAGAAGGTGATGCTCATACACTGAAAACAACAACAAACTCACAGCCATCAAGTCGATTCCAACTCATAGCAAGTCTTAGGGCAGGGTAGACATAACTGCTCCTGTGGGTATCTGAAACTCTTAACTCTTTATGTGAGTAGAAAGCCTTGTCTTTCTCTTATGGAGCAGTTTGTGGTTTTGAACTGCTGATCTGGTGGTCAGCAGCACAATTTATAACCAGTATACCACCAGGGCTTGGTCTGGAAAGTGGGACTGTGCAATTCAGCTCCTGCAGAATATAAAGGCAACATAAACTAGTGATGTGAGATGTAGCACCATGTGGGCAGGTTCAGATATGGTTTAAACCTTAGGTTTTCTTTCTAAGAAACAAAAAATGCTCTCCCCCCAGGCCACCGTTTTAAGAGACGGTGCCTAGCTTAGGAACACTACAAAGAAACTACAGCTAAACCAGTCAACAAGTCACACAGCTAGTGTGAAATGTAAGGACTGAGGGTTTTATGCTTCAATGTCATCTTTCATGTGACCTTGTTTATTCTGAAAGCGACTGGCTAATCACCTTTACTTTATTTAGGGATTAGTAATTTATGTATTTAGTCAGGTGGTACTGAAGGTCTAGCACGCTTCAGGGAGTTCCGCCTTCAAGCAAGTGCATCAGTGAAAGCTGCCAAATGTGCCGGCATGGAGTAGGGAACCAGTGGAGAGGTCTGAGAAACCGACCCCAATCGCAACTATATGGCCACCTGCCCCTGCACCCAGAATAACTGATTTCATAGAATAGCACTGAAGGTACAGCTCAGGGAGACATGTCTGATCAGAGCACATGGGAGCAAATGAAGGCAGAGGAAGAGAGAGTGGAGCACATCCTGGCCCACCAAGCCTCGAAGACAATATTCCCACCCAGAGCAGCCAATCCACAGAGAAGACAATATGGCCAGCTGCCCTAGGAGACACGATATCCCACACTGACCTATAGCCATACAGGGGACACAGAAGACACAGTGTGGGAATTGTGCCCGATCTGATCCCACCACACCGAGGCAAAACACTAAGGGCATCCAACAGAACAGCAAGGGGAACAGAACACCGAAGTCCCCAGGGAATACCAAAAATAGACTTTGGGGACGGGGCATGGCACCACAATAGACTAGACTGGAAAACACTCCTAAAGGCCAACAAACAGTCCTTGAACTAACTACAAGCTTTTCTTTCTTGTTGTTGTCTGTCATTGGCTTTTTGTTGGTTTTGTTTTGCTGTCTTGTTTTTGTACATGTCATTATCTCCGCAGTTCTGTCTAAATAAGATAGACTGGATGAACAATCTGGAGGAGAAAACAACGGGACCAACGATTCCATGGGGACATGAGAGAGGGGAAGGTGGGGGGAAAGGAAGTGATGTTAACAAACCCAGGGACAAGGGAACAACAAGTGATCTAAATCGGTGGTGAGGAAGGTGTTGGAGGCCTGCTAGGGATTGATCAAGGGCAATGTAACCGAGGGGAATTACTGAAACCCAAAGGAAGGCTGAGCATGATAATGGGACAAAGGGAAAGTAAAAGGAACTAGAGGAAAGTGCTAGGAGGCAAAGGACATGTATAGACGTCTAAATAGAGGCATGTATAGATGTAAATATATTTATGTATGAGGATGGGGAACTAGATCTATGTGCATATATTTATAAGTTTAGTATTAAGGCAGCAGATGGACAGTGGGCCTCCACTCAAGTACTCCCTCAATGCAAGAATACTTTCTTCTATTAAATTGGCAATCCATGATGCTCACCTTTCCAACATGATCGCTGAAGGCAAAGCGGGTACATAAGCAAATACTGTGAAGAAAGCTGATGGAGCCTGGCTATCAAAAGATATAACATCTGGAGTCTCAAAAGTTTGAAGGTAAACAGGCAGCCACCTAGCTCAGAAGTAACAAAGTCCACCTGGAAGAAGCACACCAACCTGTGTGATCACAAGGTGCTGAAAGGATCAGTTATCAGGCATCAAAGAACAAGAAGTCTTATCATTGTGAATGAGGGGGAGTGTGGAGAGGAGATCCAAAGCCCATCTGCAGGCAACTGAACATCCCCTTACAGAAGGGTCTCGGGGAGGAGATGAGCCATTCAGGCTGCAGTGTAGCAACAATGAAACATACAACTTTCCTCTAATGCTTAAATGCTTCCTCCCCACCCCACTATCATGATCCCAATTCTACCTTATAAATCTGGCTAGACCAGAGGATGTACACTGGTACAGATAGAACTGGAAACACAGGGAATCCAGGACAGATGATCCCTTCAGGATCAGTGCTGAGAGTGGTGATACCCGGAGGATAGAGTGAGGGTGGGGCAGAAAAGGGGAACAGATTACAAGGATCTACATATAACCTCCTCCCTTGGGGACAGACAACAGAAAAGTGAGTGAAGGGAGATGTCGGACAGTGTAAGATATGACAAAATAATAATTTATAAATTTCCAAAGTTTTATAAGGGAGGAGGGAGCAGAGAGGGAGGGGGGGGAAATGAAGATCTGATGCCAAGGGCTTACGTGGAGAGCAATTGTTTTGAGAATGATGAGGGCAATGAATGTACAAATGTGCTTGACACATTGGATGGATGGATGGATTGTGATGAGTTGTATGAGCCCCCAATAAAATGATTTTTTTTAAAAGGCCTCAACAATCCACCGCTCTCTGAGAAAGATAAATCACAGGGAAACTCAATAAGGAGGCTAGAGATCTAAACACTACAATTACACAATTTGACCTGATAGATATTTACAGAGCTTTTCAATCAAATACCCAAAAAATCATTCTTTTCAAGTCCACATGGCACATACTCAAAGATAGACCACATGCTGGGGCATAAGGTGAATCTACATAAATTTAAGAACATTGATATCATACAGATCTCTCTCTCTGACCACTGTGCCATAAGGCTGGAAATCAACAAAAGGAAGAAAGAAAACAAGAGCAAACAATTGGAGGATAAATAACGCTCTACTGCAAAAGGAGTGTGTACTGTCACAGATCAGAGATGAAATTAGGAAATTTCTAGAAACCAACAAGAATGAGAACACGATGTGCCAAAATGCATGGGACACAGCAAAGGTAGTAAGCAGAGGAAGATTCATAGCAATACATGCATACCTGACAAAGGAAGAGCGACTCATGATTGATATGCTGGCACAAAATTTACAACTAGAGCAGAGTCAGCTGGACAATCCTACTAATAGCAAAAGAAAAGAAATAATAAAAATCAGGGCTGAGATTCAGGAGAGGGAAAATAAGGAAAACTATGGAAAAAATTAATGCTGCTAAGTCAGTTCTTTGAAAAGATGAATAGGATTGACAGACCGCTGGCAAACCTAACCAAAGAAAGGCGGGAACAAATTTCAATAGCAAGAAAGAGGGTTGAAAGAGGGGACATTACAACAGACCCTAATGTAATCAAAAGGATAATTTCACAGTACTACAAAGGATGGTACTTCAATGAATTCAACAACTTGGAAGACATGGACAAATTCTTGGAAAAACAAACCCTCCCTAGACTGTCCCCAAAGGATGTCAAGAATCTCAACAAACCCATAGCAATAGAAGAAATAGACAAGGTTAT
>NW_022103898.1:40078383-40080277 GCF_000313985.2 Echinops telfairi | reverse complement strand
AATTCCTTCTATGAAGCTAATATAACTCTAATACCAAAACCGGGCAAGGATCCCACAAGAATTGAGAGCCACAGACCAATATCCCTAATGAACATCGATGCAAAAATCCTTAACAAAATATTGGCCAATAGAATACAAAAGTATATAAAACAAATAATTCACCATGACCTAGTGGGATTCATACCAGGGATGCAGGGATGTTTCAACATCGAAAGACCATTAGTATCACTCGCCACATTGACATGAAAAACTATAAGGACCACATGATAATATCAATAGATGCAGAAAAAATATTTGACAACATCCAACATCAAGTCCTGTTAAAGACACTTGAGAAGATAGGAATGGAAGGAAAATTCCTCAAGACAATGCAAGCTATACATGAAAAACCAACAGCCAACGTGGTAGTCAATGGAGAAAAGACTAACACAATCCCACTGAAAAAGGGGACCAGACAAGGATGCCTCTTGTCCCCACTCTTATTTAATATCGTGCTGGAGGTTTTAGCTAACAGCATAAGGCAAAGAAAGGACATCAAAGGTGCTTGTCTGGGGAAGGAAGAGGGGAAACTATTGTTATTTGCAGATGATATGATTTCATATATGGAAAATCCCAAAAGCTCCATATGGGGTATACTGGAAGCAGTAAAGGAGTTTGGCAGAGTGGCAGGATACAAGATCAACAAACAGAAGTCCATCGGACTGTTATACTCATAGGATAAGACCACAGAAGAAGAGATCAAAAATAGTCAAGTCACAATATCCAAACACAAATTGAAATATCTAGGGATATACTTGACTAAAAGGACAAAAGATCTACATGGGGAAATCTACACAACACTGTTACAAGAAACCAAGAGTGACATCAACAAATGGAAGAATATCCCATGCTCACAGCTTGGAAGACTCAATATAGTCAAGATGTCAGTTCTGCCAAAGGCACTATATAAGTTTAATGCAATCCCATTACAATTATCTCATCTTTCTTCAAAGAAATGGAAAAACGGATTACCAACTTCATATGGAGAGGGAAGAAGCCCATAATTAGCAGAGAACTCCTCAAGGACACAGTGGGAGGGCTTGCTTTACTTGACGTTAGGACACACTATACAGCCACAGTTGTCAAAACTGCATGGTATTGGTACAATGACAGATGCTCAAACCAATGGAAAAGAAGTGAAAACCCAGAAATAAAAGCATCAGCATACAGACAACAGATCTTTGATAAGGGCCCAAAAATATCCAATGGGAAGCAGATGCCCTCTTTAACAAGTGGTGCTGGAAAAATTACCTGCAGAAAATTAAGCAAGACCCTTACATCACTCCATGCACAAGAATAAACTCAAGGTGGATCACAGACTTTGAAGTTAAACCCTAAACTATTAGGGCCATCAATAAAGGAATTGGGACCAATTTGAGAACTAACTCTGGCACAGGGAACACGCTATCAGAAATAGGGAAGGACACAAACACAGAGTAGACACAAATTAACAAATGGGATATACTGAAGATAAAACACCTATGTACATGAAAAGAATTGACCAAGAGAGAAATAAGAGTCCACAGACTGGCAAACATTTTTAGCAATGACACATTAGACAAAGGCCTTATTACTAAAACCTACAATACTCTGCTAGCTTCCAAAAAGAAAAAAACTAATTGCCCATGGAGGAGGTGGGCAAAGGACCTGAACAGAAGTTTCACAGGGACAAAAATCAGAATGGCCAAAAAACATACGAGAAAATGTTCCTGATCTTTAGCCATAAGAGAAATGCAAATTAAAACAACAATGAGGTACCACCTAACACCCTCAAAGGTAGCCCAATTCAAAAAATCAGAAAGCAACAAGTGTTGGAGGGGCTGTGGGGAGACAGGAACTCTCATCCACTGCTGGT
>NW_022103898.1:40077037-40078123 GCF_000313985.2 Echinops telfairi | reverse complement strand
GGAAGAACTGGAGGAAATCATGCTAAGCAAAGTAAGCCAAACACAAAAGAACAAGTACAACATGAGTCTGCTGAGGTAAGCTTTAAAAAAAAAAAATGCAAAAGAGGGTTAGGGAAAAAGCTACTGTATACAAACATTCCTGGGGTGAAGACCAGGTAGTATGGCAGGGACCTGACCAAATCCAGGGGTACATATGGTAGCCAACTAAACAGGAGGTGGGGAAAGGAAAAAAAAAGAAAAGAAAAGAAATGGGTAGCAGGGGCACAGGGCACTAACCTACCCAAGGGGAGGGTACTGTTTCTATCTCCACAGGGAAAGAGGGACCAGACTTTAAGCCAGTGCTCCCAGATGTGGATGCAACATGCCAGCATGAAGTAGGGAACTAGTGGAGATTTCTCAGAGGCAGGCCCCAATCCCAACTCCTACTTGGACACCTGCCCCTCCCCCCAGAAGAATATATTTCAAAGGATGGCACTGAATATGCAGCTCCAGGAGGGGGACATATCTGATCGGAGCACACGGGAGCAGATGAAGGGGGAGGAGGAGAGAGTGGAGCACATCCTGGCCCACCAAGCCTTGAGGACGATGCTCCTGATTAGAGCAGCCAGTCCAGAGAGGACCACATGGCCAGCACCACTATGAGACACAACGTCCCTCACTGACCCATAGCCCTACAGGGACAACACTGGAGACGCAGTGTGGGAATGGCACCCGATCTGACCCCGCCTCATCAAGGCAAAACACTAAGGGGGTACAATAGAACAGCAAAGGAACAGAGTGGCGAGGTCCCCAGGGAATACCGAAGGTGAACTTTGGGGCCAGGGCTTGGTGCCCCAACAGACTGGACAGGAAAACACTCCTAAAGGCCAATAAACAGTCCTTGAACTAATTACAAGCTTTTCTTTCTTGTTGTGGTTTTTTTTTTTGTCATTGGTTTGTTGTTTTGTTGTATATTGTTGCTCGGCTTTGCTCTGTCTTATTTTTGTGCATGTTATTATCTCCATAGGTCTGTCTAAATAAGATAGCTAGATGAACCATCTGGAGGAGAAAACAATGCGACCGACAGTTCCGGGGGGACATGGGAGA
>NW_022103898.1:40069461-40075738 GCF_000313985.2 Echinops telfairi | reverse complement strand
AAAATGATTAAAAAATATTTTTGGTGAAAACATTACCTAACAAATTAGTTTCCCATTTAACAACTACTATACAAAATTGTTCTGTGAAACAATTGTTCATTGTTCACAATGTGTGAAAAGGCTCATTAATTCCATTGAGATGTTTCACTTCCGGAAATCTAACTTTCCTGTCCCCTCACCCTCTCATCTTTGCTTTAGGGTAATTACTGACAACTTGGTTTTTAAGATACTTAGCGCTTATGGGTAGTATTCCTCATTTTATGAGCCAATGGAACCTGTGGTTTGGTTCAAGGCTTAAGAAGTATCTCAGGGCCGAACCCTAGGGAGTCCTCCACTCTCAACCGATGCAGCAAATTTGAACTTTTTAAGAACCTGAGTTCTCTTCCACACTCCCCCTCCCCCACTTTCATTAGTAACCATCCATTCTGACCCTCATCAGAACAATTCTTAGGGTAGTTGGGCACCATCCATTCTCCAGTCCTAAATATCATGGTGGCATGTGTAAACTGTTAGTGTAGACACAGAGAAATGACATGCACAAGGGTTAAGAAAACTGCTTTGGGGCCACATCGGACCACCTCTGGTTACTCACGGGGGAAGGAGATCCACCTCCACACCAGCCCAAGGCAGAGGTCAGAAATACCTTCAGCTCTCTTCATTGTAATTTAATAATAACCATTCCTTCTATGGCCCTCTCCTTCTCTACTGGGTTAAAGATCCATAGCAATGGCCACACAGAACTCACAGATAATAATTATGATTGTGGAAGTTCCGTAGTGGAGTTAAAAGTATCATAAATCAGGAATCGAAAACATTTAAGATAGTCTTTTTGTCTGTAGCAGGGTCTCTTCTCAGCCATGTGAGCAGGCGTGTTCCTTTCTAGTCCTCAGCCTTGCAGCTACGTGGCTCCTTGGCCTCTGCCCTGCTCAAGTTCCTTACTGCCGATCTGCCCAAGGGAACCGGATGCTAAAAGTCATCCTCTTGCCCAAATAGCTACACTCAGCTATACTTATCCAGCGGGTTGGGTCTGAAGGTCTTTGTGTTTTGGCTTGGGGTGCCTCTACTGCCTCCACCACGTCTGTGGTATTCTCTCTTGCTTTTGAGATGGCTCACCCTATACTTACTGGAATGGCAAGTCGGACCAATCTCCAAGTTGGAGACTCCTATACCTTATTTGAATGATCTTATCCAGTAATTTGGTGGGAGTTTACCAAGACTATAGATTGAAGTGCCTAACCAATTAATTTCACTTCATATCAAGGAGGCTTCTAAACATTTGTGGAAAAATGGAATTAAGATATGATGAAAATTTTTCATGAACCTTCTGAAGTCTCATTGTACATATATATACACAGGTACACATACCAAAACATATTTATTGGTTGTTGTTATGACATTTTAAATATCCTACTAACATTTACCAAAAATGTCCTTTCTTCTCGTATATTTATTTATGACATTATTTACTTTGGTCAAACTAAGCAAACTTCACCAACATTCAGTGTTACCTTTCCCATCACAAAATAAAACAAAAATCTAACAAAAGGCTACTTCTCTCTACTCCCTCTAACTCAAACCTGTTAACCACCAATGAATGCTGATTTCCTTACACTACCTGACTTTGTTAAGGCATTAACAAAATTCAGTCACAATGTTCAACATTCTGAAGAGTGTAACTGAAGTCTAATTCCAATATGCACATGTCATTCTATAAAACATTCTATAAAAATGTTAAGAGTTTATATGTGAAAACTAATGGTTGAGAGTACTTTGTCTGGCCTGGGTCATCCTGACCTAGCAATATAAAATAACCAGCTGTTTTTACTGCTTTCTGGATCTACTGGGTTAGCAGAACAAGTCAGACAAGTTGTTTACATTTTAAAGAAAGCCTAGCACTTTTAAGTGGACTGGGGCTGACAGAGAAAAAGGTTTGGGTCTCCAATGCTGAGGCAGTATGGGGTCAAGCAAATATTGCTGAATTAGGATGAAGTAGACCAGGACTTGATCAAATCCAGTCAAGCACGGAAATGTTAAAACATAAAACATCAACAAAAATTAAAAAAAAACAACTTGGGTAAATTAAAGAACACAAATACCTCAGTTCTATAGTGGGTGGGGGGAAACAAATACACCTGTAATTGTAGGGAATAAAATACAAGGGGGATGAACCACATATTATATTGCATTCTTTCTCTCAAGGAAAAAAGTTTAAATGATAACACAATAAGTAGCCTAAAATAGTGAAACACAGTATTCAGCAATTTAGAAAACTGGTAAGATTACTGGAAGTTAGAAAGGAGAAAAATTCTACTGAAGAGCCAAAGCAGCAAGGAAAGCTAGGACAGTGATCTCAACATATGAGTGGATTAAACTGTCAGTCAAAACGCCCCCGCAACCACAACACTGGAAATGAAAATAAAAACTGATTGGTGTGGGGGGCAGAGCGACTCACAGATAAGACCTAGGAACTTCAAATACCTACTCTAAAGGTGAGGAAACATTCTGGCAATAGTTAAAAGAAATATTCTGTTGAATAGGGAATCGTAATTTCTGATCTCAGCTCTTGGAAAATAAAAGGGCTTCAGGAGAATCACATAAAATGGAGAGGAGGCTTAATGCTAGCTAAATATTCACAAAAGTCATTTTTCTTTGAAGAGGGAATACCTAAATCTATAACCTGTGAATAAAATTATAGGTTAATACATAATAATGTATGTATTAACCTGTAATTTTGTTATACATATATACAGGCAACAAAATGGCTTCAATTAGTTTAATACCTAAATCTTTTGACTATTCATGAATTATTATTATTTGCTATTAAACAGTTTTGAGACATCTGTTTGAATAGCTTATAAAAATTCTTGTCGTTCAGTCCGATTTTCATAACAACACTCACATGAAGCACCTAAAACCACTTAGACTAGGAAACTAGTTCAGACTTCACCATCACAAGAGATTAAGATTTGATTTCTCATTTCCTATGAACACACTTTGGTCTGTCTTATTTCTATCTTATCTCTAGACTTATTACAGACTGCCATATGAGGGTAGTTTTGTTTCATTGTGATGACAATGGGCAGCTTCTCAAAGAGCTGTTGCTTGAAGGAAGAACTAGGTTTTACAATTTATTAAATAACATTACAGACTGATAGTTTAGTACAATTTCAGATGGCAATGAGTTGAGTTCAATTGAACAAATAGTTAAACACATAAAAAATAAGTCCCTGAAAACAAACAAAAAACAGTACAACAAACATGAGCAAAATACTCACTTCAATAGTCTCAAGTTTTCCATCTTGGGGATGTGGAGTTCTTGGGTAGATATCAAGAAGGTGTGGTGGTGAATCAAAATGTAATCTTTTAAGATTTCTTTTAATGAGATCTTTATAATTCAATTCATCGAAGTTAGTCCGCCACAGTAAGACCTATGTATAAATATATATATATAAAAAGTTATAATGGCAGTTGTTTGCGTATATGAGGGAACTTCAAAAGTTCACAGAAAAATGGAACTGGAAGACAATGGAATTCTTCCATGAACATTTTGAATCCCCTTAATATATGGAATAGAACTTATATTTTAAAAAATGAATATAGGAATATCCTTCAGAGTAGTCAAAGACCAGATACATATTTCAAAAACAATAACCTATCTCTGCACATTTTTAGGGATTGGGATTTAGCATTTAAGTTGCCTTCATGTACATTTGTAATCTACATTAAGAACATACTTTGTTACATTAAAATTCTCTTTATTCCTCCAAAGGCCAAATCCTATTTTCAGCTTGATAATTCAACTCCTCGTATTCCATGAATCTAGTTATGAAAGGCTTTTGGTCATCTCAGAAAAAAATGAAGGTTTGCTAGGATAAAATATTAATATTTACTGTCCCTCAAAAGAGATAAAGGCAGAAAGGGAGGTAAGTAAACTCAGAGTGCCAAGCCTATAATGGGTCCTTAGTATCAATTCCATGTATGAGTAAGGATGAAAATGAGTGGAAAAAAACATTACTGTTGGACTTGCCAAAATTGGCACTATTTCTATGAAATACCATATTTCTTGGCACAAACTCAAAATAGGCATTCATTGATAATTACGTTAACATACACAAAACTAGCTGGTCATAAAAATTTTAGCTGAGGTCAAAGATTCCTTCACCCTAATCAAATCAAAGAGGGAACTATGGTAGTTACATAATCTGGTGTCAATTTGGGACTTGAGAGGATTAAGAGTGAAGGGGTGGAGTCTAGTCTGTCAATCGGATCATAGCTACGAAGGCCTTTGTGTGGGCATGCCTTTCACCTGAGAATTCTGGGAAATCTAGTTTTCCCTCTTTGGAGGCAGGGGAGACTCTCAACTCACTCGCTGAGAGACATCGCAGCTGAAAAGACACATGGAACTACTCTGATGTAACCAGACTTCTGAAGACTTCGGAAAAGCCACGCAGAGACCCCGGCCAGCGCTAAGATGCTTACGCCACCACTAGATCCAAAGACTTTCTACCCATTGGCCTGTGATCATCCTACATTCGGCATCATTGCATGTGTATAGTGAGTCCGAAGAGGACTTTGTAGATTGGTGTCAGACATTTGGGCTAATAATATCAGACTTAAGAACTTGATCTGAACTGGGCTGGGATGTTTTCTTAATGTACAACTACCCTTTATATAATGCTCTCTCTTCTACACATGAGTTTCTATGGATTTGTTTCTCTAGTCTACCCGGACTACCAAAGGAACAAAAAGAAAATTACAAACCTGTTCATCTGAACCTCCTGATGCGAATAAGTCCCCACCTTTTGAAAATGATACAGAAAAGACAGGTCCCTGAAAAATAAATGGAGATAAAAGAAAATTTACTAAATGGTACTTTCTCATGGCCAAGATTATATTGACTTTTCATCTTAATTTATCCGTAATACTTAGACTATGACACAAAACATATAGTGGCTAGCAATTAATGCAGGCAGAGTAAAGATAAATGAAGACTATACTGAAACATAAATTACACTAATGATACTAAATTAAAAATAAAAACTTATCAAAAATAAGATTCATAAAAACAAGTGTTTCTTCTATTAAGAAATGGCTTATACATGTACAAATTGCAAAGAAATTTTGCTAAGGTTTTTTGATTTTGGACTTTATTTCATTTTAATCTTTCAGTGATTACTAGCCTAAACTGAATGATATAAATTTTTAATTTGAATGAAATTTAAGATATAAATATAAACAGGATCAATCATTTCCTGAACCCCAAACCTCTACTGACTACTATCATGCAGGTAATGGTGAGCCACAAGAGTGTTAACATGAGGAGATTGATAGGAGGAAAGCTGTGATTGATGAAAAAAATATCACATGCAAGAATACTTTGTTCTATTAAACTGGCATTCGATGATGCTCACCTTCCCGATACAATCGCTGAAGACAAAGCGGGTGCATAAGCAAATGTGGTGAAGAAAGCTGATGGTGCCCGGCTATCAAAAGATATAGCGTCTGGGGACTTAAAAGCTTGAAGACAAACAAGGGGCCATCTAGCTCAGAAGCAACAAAGCCCACATGGAACAAGCACACCACCCTGTGCTATCATGAGGTGTCGTAGGGATCAAGTATCAGACATCATCAGAACAAAAAATCATATCATTGTGAATTAGGGGAAGTGCAGAAAAAAATGAGGAGCTGATGCCAGGGGCTTAAGTGGAGAGCAAATGTTTTGAGAATGATGAGGGAAATGAATGTACAAATGTCCTTTACACAACTGATGAATGTATGGATTGTGATGAGTTTTATGAGCCCCTAATAAAATGATTAAAAAGAAAAAATATCACAACAGAGTGAATGATGAATTGCAATGAGTAAGTATGAATGCCTGAAGGACAGTTAGTTAGGAGGGTATTGTAATTATCTAGGTAAGAGGTAATGGAAAAATTCCACTTTTGCATATATGTTTTCCCCCTGAGATGTTATATTTGACAGTTTTCTATTATGCTTTGCTTATTTTCATAGACATTCCCATCGTTGGTCCCTTTTACTGGCCATATCTATTCAGTCTCAATGCATGGCTACCATAATGAGTATGTCTGAGGGGCTAGTTTCTACTTCTGCTTCCCACTAGCACAGCTGCAAACAAGAGGGCAAAGCAGGATGTCAAGCAGGATATATGAACGCAGACAGAGCTGCTCTCCTCTAGACCTGAGTCCATTCTATTTCTGGATATAAATAACAAACAGCTAAAAGGGAGTACCTCATATATTCCCCACCCCTCAACTCC
>NW_022103898.1:40041880-40069361 GCF_000313985.2 Echinops telfairi | reverse complement strand
ACCCATGGGATAACTAGTTCATACACTTAAAAAAGGGTTCTTTTTAAACATTTTGTGTGTGTGTGTGTGTGGGGGGGGCTGTTATTTAACAAGCTCTATAAAAGCACCCCTCTTTGCCACTGGCAAGTCATTGAGAACCAAAATATTACCTTTCTAAAGGATAAAAATTTGTTATGAGAGAATGTGACGTTTTATTTGTAGACAAATGGGCTTTCTGGAATTGAACCCCAGAGCAAATCAGATTTGACTATCCAGTTGAAGTGGCAATGCTAGGCATGGGCAAGCTTCCCTGTATAAAGTCTCAGAAGAAAACAGTGAAGACAGGCGGGGAGGAGAGGAGGAAGGTGTTGGGCCATGCTTGCCAAATTTCCCCTTCCAAACTCTTAGTGAGAGAGGAAGGTAAGGGGATGAGGAAAGTCAAGACTATCAGAGTTGGTGAGACATCTGAAGAAAGAACAGCTGAGGTAGAGAAGAAGCTTAGCCACAAAAATGTTGAGTCAAACTTCAACTATATAATGATGAAGACAGCAGTAGAAAATTAATAGCAACTGAGAAAAACCAACACGGATTTTGACAAGAATTATAATATCTAAGTGATGTTTTGAGAAGAGAAAATATAAACTTTTATATATACATACATATATATATATATATACACACACACACAAAACAGCAATGCTAGCTACAGTTAGAAAAATAACATAAATATAGCACAATGGGTTAAAACTTTAAATACACATTATTTAAAAAGCAAAATACTTAGTGTCAATACCGTATGTCCTTGAAGTGTATATATCAGCCTTCCTTCTAAGAGGTCCAGAATCTTAAGGGTCCCATCTGATGAAGCTGTGATGAGATAGTTGCCCGAAGGATGGTATGATAAACTATTAACACCACCACTGTGAACTGATTTGTAGAAAATAAAAGCAAATTTCAGACATCAGTTACTTTTGTACTGTGTTCTCAGGAAAAGTTTAAATAACAATTTTGCTTCTCATCTGACCGTTTCCATACAGGCTAACATCTTCAATGATGCTATGGAGCATTTTTCACAATGTGTCAACATTCTCTGTGTTCTAATTGTTCTGCTTCCAGTGTTCCAGCTGCCCTGTCCCGCTTATCTCTTCCTCTTTGCTTTAGTGGTTCTCCACCTTCCTAATGCCACGACTCTTTCATACAGTTCCTCATGTTGTGGTGACCTCCCAACCATAAAATTATTTTCGTTGCTACTTCATAACTGTAATTTTGCTACTGTTATGAATTGGCCGACCCCTGTGAAAGGGTCCTTTGACCCCCAAAGGGGTCCCGACTCACAGGTTGTGACCGCTGCTTAGAGGAATTGCTGACCAACCCTCCCTCCTCTCTGGCATCTGCCTCGCTCGGCTTCCCAGATCCTACAGCTATTGAGGACTAACTGTCGTGCAGCTAGTCCAAAGGCATACTACGACACCCATCAGAAAGGCCAACCCCACTGAAGTACAGTCAGTCGGCTCAGGAGCTTGCCCAGAAGCGTTCACTCAACAACTGAGATTTTTGCTCAGAAGAAGTTACCTTGACACCAGCCTATGCAACCACGAGGTGTCGAAGGGATCAGGTGTAAGGCATCATCAGAACAAAAAATCTCACCATAGTGAATGATGGGGGCAGTGCGGAGTGGAGATCCAAAGCCCATTAGTAGGCCACTGGAGATCCCCTTGCAGAGGGGTCTCGGGGAGGAGATGAGCCAGTCAGGGTGCGATGTAACAATGATGAGAAATACAACCTTCCTCTAGTTCCTAAAGGTTTCCTCCCCGCTCCCACTACCATGACTCGAATTCTATCTTGCAAGACTGGCTAGACCAGAGGAGGTACACTGGTACAGATAGGAACTGAAAATACAGGGAATCCAGGATGGATGAGCCCTATAGCACCAGTGGTGTGAGTGGCAAAACAGGGAGGGTAAAGGGAGAATGGGTAGGAAAGAGGGAACCGATTACATGGAACTGTGTGTGACCTCCTCCCTGGGGGACAGACAACCGAAAAGTGGGTGAAGGGAGAAGTCGGACAGGGCAAGATATGACAAAATACCCATTTATAAACTATCAAGGGCTCATGTGGGAGAGGGGAGTGGGGAGGGAGGGGAAAAATGAGGACCTAATGTCGGGGGTTTAAATGGAGAGAAAATGTTTTGAGAAATGATGTACAAATACGCTTTACACAATTGATGTGTGTATGGATTGGGATAACAGTTGTATGAGCCCCTAATAAAATGTTTAAAAAAAAAGAAGTTACCTTGATAATGCTGCAGTAATTTGTTCACTCTTATATCCCAGATTTTCACAGTATGATCAGAACCTGCTGAAGCTATGCATGTCCCATTAGGGTTAAAATCCACAAAATTGGCAAACCTAAAAAGATAGTAAGATGGTCTAATATTAAAAATTTTCCTTATTATTATTCAAATTGGTATAATTAAATGCTTCTTAGCAAGCCAACCCATAGGCATACACAAAAATGGTGCTCTTACCCTACAGAATCTGAGAAATTATTAATACACTGCTTATTTGTGGTGTCCCAAATTTTAACAGTTTTATCCTCACTACATGATACGATTAGTCTTCCATCAGGTGAGAATCTGGAAAGTAGGAAAGAAGATTTTTTTTTAATGAAAGACACCTGTCATTCACCAACCCCACCGCATACAAACCAGGCCAGTCATATTAAATATCGAGGCCCCTGTTACCACACCCAGCAGCAAGTCTGTAAGTAAGCCCTTTCCAACTAGGGAAAAGGAAATCGTAACATGGAAAGAACCATTAAGACATGAAAGTATACACAAACCAAGTTTCCTTTTTTCCCTTTTAGCTAAATGATTTTGTTTTGTGGTATCTGCCTTTAGGTTTTTAGGCCAACTCTCCTCTTCCTCCATGCCAACCACTCTGTTGGTTGGGTTTTATAAAGCACTTATTTTGTTCTTTTGTCTACTGTTGTCTTGTGGGCTATCACATGACCCACAAGAACTTTTCATCCTGTTGTGTGTGTATGAAAAGGACTGCAGTGCTAAGAATTATGATTTAGTGAGATTATAAACAAAAGGATTCAGCTCCTCAGGATGGTAACTACTCTTGAACTCAAGGAGACCACAGAGAGCCAATGGATTGAAAAATAGGACAGCTCATTTACATTAGACAAGAGCTCCTTCAGAGACCTATGGAGACCTACAATTGACATGCTCCATGAGAAAACGAATGCGAACCTTCTCAGATAGCTTGTCTATTGTTTTTTCTGTGTGTGTCTATTGTTTTTATGCTGTTTTTCCCTTTAAGATCTTTCCCAAGGTTCTTTTTTTGTTAACTGACTTTTTAAAAAATATGATGGAAAAACGAAGATCCAAAACAAATTTCAGACTATTAGGAAATCCAAAAATAGTATTTTTAATATTAACATCTTAATCACAGAAACGAATGTTGACAGATTTAGGTCACAGGATGATTATATGCCAATTTTATTTGCAGTTCCCTCTACACTCCGATTACTATAAAAGACATCAATTGAGGGTGTGGATTATAATTGAAGGGTTTTTCTTTTTTGTTCTCTCTCTCTCCTTTTTTAAACTGGTCTAAAAAGAATTCTTTCTGACAGAAACTCTGGATCTGGCATTTATATATTTACCACGGGAAAAAAGATACATCATATGAAGCATGATTATATTCTGTGTGAAACAATAACCTGTAAAAATACAAGAATAAATTTTCAAGGAAGAAAAATTCCTTCCTGGATAATTCACCAAGGTTTTATAACAAATAACATTTGTTTTGTTTTGAGGGGCTTACATTTTGTTCTTTTTAACTTTTCTTCTTCTTATGATACAACAATGTTTACTGCTTTCATGTGTTTTTTAAAAACAGTAAATAGTTTATTGAATAAGTAACTTGCTTATCATACAATCCAATGGTTTAAGCACATTCACCACAATCAATTTGAGAGCTTTTTTTTTTGGTACTCATTGTTATTAGGTCCCTAGTGACTCCCCACCTTCCCTAAGAAACTATTATTCTAGTTACCGTCTCTCTATATTTACATATCCTGGATTTCATATAATGAAAATTGTACCCGGAAAGGCCCAACAACAATAACAAAGCAAAACACCGAAAAACCTCAATCCAATTGAATGCAGAAAAACAAACCAATGTTTTTATTTATCGTTTCCTGTAGAAAATATGTAAGATTCAAATGTGAAGAACCATACTATAGAATGCTTGAGAGAGGAAACGTGTTTTCTAGAATGAGAAAAAGCCCAGGTAGCACAAGTTATTTACCACCAGTTGCAGAATGACAAACTGCAGTGTGAACCCACTTACAGTGTGATATATCAGTTTCATATGGCCTTTCTACCCATGGTTTTGTCATCCTGCTAGGCTTTAAAAGTTATCCTGGTGCCAAGCCTTGAGGGCAACAGACTGTAACAGTGCAGCAAACTAACAGGACCACGGGTGGGGGTGGGTGGGTGGGTGGGGGGCGGGCCCAAGCGTAGCTCCCTAGAATGTAACAGAGGACAGCACTGAAGATCAGACCCAAGAGAGTGGCGGGTCTGTCCAGACCACAGGGGTGGGAACTAGGCGGGAGGGAAGGAGGGAGAGGAAGAATGGACCTTATCATGGCCCACCAAGCCTCAGGGACGGTATCCCTGCTTGGACAACAGAGAGGACCGTAGGGCCGACCCCATAAGTCACAACATTCCCTCACTGACCCATTGCACTACTAGGGACAGCACTTGAGACACTGTGTGGAAAGTGTTTCTAGTCTGCCCCCCACCCAGCAGGGTGAAACGTGAAGGCAGTTCAACAGGGCAGCAAGGGGAGCAGAGTAACAAAGTCCCCGAGGAATCCTGCAAATAGACTTCTGGCTTGGGGGACAGGGCTTGGCACCTCATCAGACCCAATAGGAAAATACCTGTGAGGGTCAACAGACAGACCTGGAAATATTTATCGGTTTTTGTTTTGTTTTGTTTCTTTCACACTATATCTATTTATATAAGATAGGCAGGACAAACAATCCTGAAGAGAAAACAACGGGACCAGCGGTCCTGGGTAGACATGAAAGAGGAGGGGGCATGGGCCAACAGACTCAGGGATAAGGGAACAACAAGAAATCTAAAATTGATGGCGAGGAAGGGGTATAATGCTGGGTGGGGTTTGATCAAGTGCAATATATCCAAATGGAATTATTGAGAGCCAAATGGAGGGTGAGCATGTTAGTGGGACAGGAGGAAGATGAAAAGAAATAAAGGAAAGAAACAGGAGGCAAAAGCTATTTGTAGAGGTATAGCTATAGTCATATACAATGTAAATATATAAATTTATAATGAAAGGGGTAGAGGCCAATGTACATATATTTATGTTAAGTATTACGATGGCAGACAGACTTTGGGCCTCTACTCAAGGCCTCCCTAGACACAAGAACACTTTGTTCTAATAACCTGGCACTCTTTGATACCTTCCTGACATGATCACTGAAAACAAAATGGGTGCATAAGCAAATACGGTAAAGAAAGCGATGGTGCCTGGCTGTCAAAAGATGTAGTGTCTGGGGTCTTAAGGGCTAGAAGCTAAACAAGCAGCCATCTCACAGGGAAGCAAATAAACTCACCTGGAAGAAGCACACCAGCCTCTGCGATCATGAGGTGTCTGGGATATCAGGTATTAAAGGATCCAAAACAATTATATTGATGTGAAAGAGGGGGATTGAGTGGAGACCCAAAGTCCATCTGTAGACAACTGGACATGCCCCCACAGAAGGGTTACAAGGAAGGGACAATTCAACCAGGGTGCAGAATAGCACCAACAAAACACATATCATTGCTCTAGTTCCTGAATGCCCCCCCCCACTGACCCCCACTACCATGATTCAGTTCTACCCTACAAATCCAGCTAGAATGGAGTACACACATTGGTACAGATAAGAGCTCTCAACACATGGAATTCAGGACAGATAAAATCCTCTGGAACAGTAGTGGGAGTAGAGATATCATGAGGGTAAGGGGATGGGGTGTGTGGGGGTGGGCTGGGTGGGCGAGGAAATCCATTATAAGGTGAGATATATAGCCTCCTCGGGAGGGGGATGAAGCTCTTACACGGAAGCCTAGTCAGACAGTGAGATACAGTGGCAGTAGAACCAGGAGACGGCACAAGATGGCACTGTAGGTTTTCCACACACAAAACAAGGCAGCTACAGTGTGTACACCAAACCACCATGCAAGAAAGCTGAGTGCCTTCAAGCAGCAAGCTTGCTGGCAGAGTGCGATGCCTCCAGAAAATTAACAGAGCTTGACCCAAGCAGAGGCCTAGCACAGAGGATCAGAAAGAGACTTGCCTGTGGGTGCGTGTGAAAACAGGCTGCTCTGACCCAGGAACTATTTCCTTGGTGCCACTGATCTTGAATTGTAACCTATTACTTTCCTCATAAACGCCATAATTGTGAGTATTGCCTTGGAATTCTATGGAGCCATGACAATAAATTACTGAACCCAGCAGAGAAGCAGAGTGCCAAGGGAGGGAGGGAGAAATGGCTGGTCTGAGCACTGTAATATGGTTGGCTGGTGTAAGTATTGGTCAAACGTTTGGGGAGAGAAGAAGCGATTGCTGACTTCATAGGAATCAGCTTTAGCTGTTGATCTTGATGCTTCCCCTTGTAAAACTAAAGGAGATCAGAAGCTTTTACCAGGCCATTTCACCCCACCCCCACCCCCACCCCCACCCCCGCGGAAGAAAAGCCTGGAGACCTGCTTCTGCAGAGTCAGCCAAGAAAATGCTAGGGAGCAGTGCTAACTGTTCACACAGGGGGTTGCTAACAACCCGGGGAGAGAAAAACCTACTCCATATGCGATAAATCTAATTTGCTATGTAAACTTTCACTGAAAGCACAATAAAACGTTATTTGTAAATCTCCACATGAAAGCATTTCAGTAATTGTAAACTAACACATGGAATCAAATTTTGTTCTTAGAAGCTACCTTTAATAGCATTACTTAAAGTGAATATTTTAAATAACAAGTTATTCTAAGAAATTAATTGATTCTTACAATTTGAGAAAGTAGTAAAGAGGAAAAATATTCAATGAACTCAAATGACAGTTTCTAATAATGTACAAAAACACTCACCACATGACATTATTGGCCAATGCCCACCATCATTATTCAGCCTACATTTCAGTGCATATTTTGAAATAGATGAGTTCTTACCTACAAGAACTCATTCAATCCTCAAAATAACCCCACAAAAGAGGTGCTATCATGAGTCTCAACTTACAAATGAAAAACTGAGGCACATAAGCAATAAGTAAACTGCTAGACACAGTCTGTAAGAAGAGATATCCAGATCTGGACCTGGAACTCTGCCTCCACAGCCAAACCCCTGCTTTAACTCTGACTGACATTTCTGCTACTGGCCAAATTACTCAGAGCAGTATCAATCACAGAAAGTTCTAAAATAGAGAAAAAATATATAAGAACATGCTCTTAAGAGGCTATGCAACCAGTGTCTATCTCTCTAGCTATCTCTCTCTGTGTGTGCGTTACCGTAAACTATAAATAAAATAGGAATGGTCTTGTCCTTGGAAAGTTTATTGAAAGTTCATAGAATTTATGTTCACTCATTCAACAATTTATAGAGCTACTGCCAATATCGGGTATTGTCCTAACTGATGGGAATATAGTTTTGAATGAGACTAACAAGACCGCTGTCATGAAGCTTTCATTCTAAAGAAGAGAAAGGAGCAGGCATACAAACAATGTAATGCTAAATCCTGGTAACAATAGGCAAGAAAAAGATATCAACTCATCACCAGAAGCTCCACAGAAGATATTTGATCTCTCTCTTATGATCCATTTCACATCTGTTCTAGTTTTTCATACTTTCTGCTTTCTTTTCAGTTGAGGTTTTAATCGGTCTTACCTTGTTATGGTTGTTATTTATTTATTTAGAGTGTTTGTCAGGAGAGGCCAGTCCCTGGAAAAGGCCATCATGTTTAGTGAAGTGGAGGGCGGTGGAAAAGAGGAAGGCCCTCAAGGAGTCAGATGGACACCCAGGCTGCGACAATGCGCTCAATCGGGGATAGGAACAGTCGTGAGGCTGGTGCCGGACTGGACAGTGTTTGGTTCGGTTGTACAGACAGTCAGTCCCTGTGGGTCAGAACTAACTCTATGACAACTAACAACAACAATAATAATGTTTTTCTGTTAATGAAATCAAGGATACGTAAATCTATAATCAGTAACTGGAGTAATGTTTCCTTGGGGATACGGCAGGGAAGATTGGGGGTGATGGTGGTGGGGAGCTAATATGATGAGTACAAGAAGAAAGAAAATGTTCTAAAACTGATTGTGGTGATGACTGTACAACTCTGCTCAATGTGACTGAACTATTGAATCTTATGTGAATTATATAATAAAACTGTTTAAAAATGTACTTTTAGGGAAACTTGTGAGTAAGTACAGCCAGCTAGCCATTCATCCTGAGCAGGAAGGGGGAGACATTCTAGAGCTAGGAAATGAAAAGGATGTAAACTTCTGCTGTGTGGATAATAAGGAATGTGGCTGGAGGAAAATGTGTGCCAGAGCGATGGGGAATGAAGCCCTTTGCCATCAAGTTAATGCTGACTCACAGTGACCCTCTAGGGCAGAGAAGATCTGCTCCATAGGGTTTCCAAGACTGGAAAGAGTAAAGTTGCCATGTATTTTCCTGAAGAGGATAGTGTGTTACAACTGCAGACCTTTTGGTGAGTAGCTGAGCACTTTACCATTGCACTACAGCTCCTAGAGGGAGGACAAGAGGACCAAAGGGGGCCTTCAGAACAAGGGTGAAGGTGACTCTGTTCTCCGCATTAGATTCCCTGCAAATGATCTCTGTGTGTGTGTGTGTGTGTGTGTGTAATTTTATTTTTTTGTCTTTGGAAAGGATAAAAGTAAGGTTGGTAGCTTATTTCTTCTGTCCTCTATTTATTTTTAATTAGATATATTAAAAATAGCTTAGCACCAACAAAACAGTTTCTCTTTGTCCTAATTTTAACCAGAAAAAGTTAGTAAGAGGTCAAACACCACCTAATTGGACTGTTAATTTTAAGAAAGCTATGAAGATTTTAATTTTTACCAAGAAATGAGCAGATTTTAAAACTCTCTTATTCAGTCATACTCAATCCTCTTTTAAAACCCCCAGCGGGTGTGGCACCAAGAAAGACATTACATTAGTCAGTAGTGACTAATGCATGAGCAGTCAGGGACTGCTGGTAAGGCGTCTGAGGACTTTACTGAACTACTATTGAGTTCCCTAAAATTTATTTGCACTCATTTGACACTGTTTCTGGAAAAACTGGCTCACACGTCCTTGATGGTAGCTCAAGTTGTGTAACAGGAGTTCTTAATCTTGGAATTCATAGAATTTCTGAAGCTGTATGTTCAATTTTATTTGTATGTGCATTGTCATTATAGAACCAAAGGTTCTCTTCATAGAGAACCAGGAACCATAAAATGTTTTTAATTGCATTAAGAAATTAAAAATCTTCTTTAGACACTTCTTACCATTAGCGCTAATATTCTATAAAAACACATTTTCGTAGCTCTGGGGAACAGAGTACGCACTGTCCCATTTCTGTTAAGAAGCAAACCATTAGTTAGAGGTACCCTGAGGCCAGTAGCCGCTCACTAGGAGAAACTAGTACAAATCAGACTGCACAATAAACATCTACAGTTCTGCAAGTCAGAGCCAATTCTGTAACTGCCAGTTCTTTAGCCTTCTGACACTTATAACTACTCTGGTCATGGTTTTGTGTTTGTATAATAATAAATGAGTTAGAATTATATTCAGACCTAAAATATTCACACATTCATTTAAAAGAAACAAAACAATAGGAATAATAATAATCTTTTAAACCCCAGCAGTAGCAGTCTGAGCTTGGTTTGATAGGATTTGGTGTTCACGTACTGAAAGTGAACTTCATGGCAATAAACAAAACATTTAGGATTTTTAGTGTTGGCTACCAATGGAAGACAAACAGATAGTTTACTGTAATCACAGGACTCATTCTTACAAATTCTGGGACAAAAAAAGCAGAATGAGAAACATCTAAAAAGATAAACTATGTCAAGAAACCTATCCATTATTTTGTTGTCAACTTCCCTTCTAGGAAGTACTATGGAAGTAGCCTTGCATATATAAGTACTTAACAGCATAAGTACTATGTATACTATACAACTGTTTAATACTACTCCATACTAGTATAACTACTTTGGATACTACTCCATAGAATGAGTATTCGGGAAAGAGATACTCCTGTATATCTTGTACACACCTCCAACTCAACAAGCCCAAATATGAGTTCAACATCTTCCTCTCCTGACTGTTCCTTCTCCAGTGTTCCCTTTCTTAGTAAAGGCTTCTCAAGTCAGAAATCTAGGAGCCATCCTCGATCTCTCTCTTCTCCATTTGCACACCAAACTCACTGCCATTGAGCCAATTTCAATTCATACCGAAGCTATAGGACAGAAAGGAACTGCCCCTTTGGGGTTTCCTTGACCTTTAAAATCTTTATGGGCGCAGGCAGCATCACCTTTTTCCTTTGGAGCAGCTGGTTGGTTCAAATTGCAACCAAACACATAACCCACTATACCTTCAACCCTCCCTGTTTCTTCACACCAGTTGGCCCTGCTGTCTTCTATTTTCCACAAGCAACAAAGGTTTTTATCTCAGCGGAATCGACTTGATGGCAGTGAGTAGTAAGAACAAATCAGAACACTTCTCTGCCGAAAGCCCTTGGGGATGTCAAGCACCTTAAGCACTGCTGATGGGTTCTCTAGGACTTGCCTCCGGCCACCTGCTCCTCATCAGTCCACTCTTCTGGCATCTGCTCCTCTCAATGCAGCGTTCCGATGCCTCAAACACCCATCTCAACCTCTTCACTTGCTGTACTGTTACTCATCTTCCAAGTCTAGATTCAGAGTCACTGTTTCATGGATATTATCCCTGAACTGCCTCCACCCACTAAGTTAGCTCCCTAGGACATGCTAAACCTTTATTACTTAACACTTAAAGCACTGGCACACCACATTTACAACCAAGTGTTCTATATTTGCTTCCTTGATAGAATATAAACTCTAAGAAGAGAGATCACATCTGTCTTATTCACTGCTATATTTCCAATTAATGAGAAGGCACAAAATACTTAGTGAAAAATAAATGCTTTAAGGGTTTGGGACTAGTTTAGTACATTATAGCCAATGAAAGTTCATGCTTAAAAATCTTTGCAATTCAGATGGCCAAAAGGTTAGTTATAGCACTGCCAACAACTGAAAATTAAAGGGATACATTTTCTCCCTAAAATTAATGCTGGAAATGCAATAAAGCTAATTGTTACCTACATTAATTATTAAGCATCTCGAATATTTCTTAGAGGCAAGGTTGGTGAGACCTCCTCTGACTTACTCTGGACATGTCATGAGAGACAGTTCCCTGGAGAAGGACAGCATGCTTGGTAAAGTAGAGGGCAGCAAAAAAGCGGAAAGCCCCAGACCACATGAACGGACATAGCGGCTGCAACAATGGGCTCAAACATAAGAATCGTGAGGACGCACAGGACCAAGTAGGGTTTCGTTCTGTTGGGCATAGGGTTGCTATGAGTCAGAACTCACTTGACAGCACCTAACATTAACAGTAATTTTAAAAAGTAGTTTTATTGGCATATATTTCATATACCACACAATTTAATCATATTCAGAGAAGTTGAGCAATTATCACCACAATTAATTTGAGACTATTTTCTGGTTATCCTCATTGTTTTTAGCTCTCTGCTTCAGCATCCTCCTGCCACCACCCTTGGTAATTATTGATCCAGTTACTATCTCTGTAGATTTGCCTATCCTGGATTTCATACACAGAAAAATCAAACAAAACATAAAACAGGAAACAAGCAGACAACATACCCCCCACCAAAAAAAACCCAAAAACGATGACAATGTCTAGACAAAACGTAGAAAAACTTCAATCAAAAAGAAAGAAAAAATTGAAAAATGCAGCAACTTTAAAATGGATCAAAAGTGAGATCAAATGATAAAGTATAGCATTTTAACCTAATTACATGTCATAATCAACTTTACAATGTTATCCGTCTGAGAGCAAGGCTACTCACATGGCCAGACACACATTCAGAGATTCACTGAAGAGTAAATCATGTGTAGACCCAGCAAATCGATTTTGGACTTCCACTATTATTCATAGTCTTCTATAAATCAAGTGTTCACAACTTAAGCTCTGATACCACTTGTAAGCTGTGCTCAACATCAAGAGTTTCTGCAGCATTTTTCCCAAGCAGGAAGCAAAATTTCACAGCACACGCTGTTCTCTTAAATAGGCCATCACAAAAATGAGGTTCGAGCAAAACTGGTTTTACAAAAAAATTCACTATGACCAGAGAAAACCTTCCTAGGTGACACCACTGTGCACAAACTTGGAGAGAGTTGCTTGATGCTCACCTTGAGGGAAAACTGCATACTGGAGCTTTTTTCCCATTTGGGGGTGCTGGCGGGGAGCCCCTTGAATATCTATGGTTTATATATGTCTCTGGTTCACTTTAGAAACATCATTATCTTTTCAGGATAGAGAACATTATTAATCATCCTCTGAGCTATAAGGCAATTCTATAGCTATAAGGCAATTACATAGCTAATGGTATGGAATTGGAAACACTAAGAAAAGGAAATTATTAAAGTATAAGCTGATGTAAGACTGTAAAACATGAATTGCTGACTTATACAGATTAAGCTCTTAAGTAACTGGACACTATTTGCACAAACAATGGGGGTTGGTGGTAGGGAAAACTTTCAATAACACTCATTCACAAAGACAGAACCATGCCTACTAAAATAATACATGTAATAAGAAAATAAAGAGGGCATTAAAATAGTAAATATGGTAGAATTACCTGTATAAGGTCAAAATGACCAGAGCAACTCAGATTTCACAGAACACTTAAAGGGCACAGTGAATTTAGAGTTAATGGATGAGGAACAATGTGAAGAAAAAGGTGAGATTGGTGATATAGCTCAAAGCGATGTAATCAAAGTTAATGAGCTGTACATGCACAAAGGGCTCAAGTGCTGTATTTGTTCCAACTGCTTTCTCATCATCAATGAAATAAAAAAAGGCGTCTTTAAAAAGTGATAAGCAGAAAAAGACAAAACCAAATCCTATCATTCAAACACAGTCACACTTAATATTGGTTGTGGCAAGTATATTATCTTTTGCTCAGACAAAATCAGTACCTAACCCACCGGCATCGAGTTGATAGTGACTCATATGCATGATTCTTACATTATAGTCATAATGATGGTGAGGATGGTGAAATAATTAGTCTGATGCTAATCAAAGTGTTAGAAACAACATAATTTGGGATTTAGTTTGTTAGGAATCTAAAATATCAAAGCCCACTCCTCTTCAGTAAAAATTCCTTTTAAGCTTAATCAGTAGGGATGTTCCAACTCAGAAAGGCCTTCAGCAGGACATGCCATAGAGATGAATAAGCAGGTAAAAAGCATCCCCTATTTAAACAATGGCGCTTGATGCCTCAGGGTGGTCTGATAACCCTTGGAGAAATGTAGGTAATTATTTCCTATAATCACTGCAAAAACCTGCTTCATTGTCTGAGGTATCGATAGTTCCTGCAACCATGTAAAATCAGTTTTGGTCATATAGTTTGGGGTATAAAATTTGCTTGATTTTCACTGGAGTTTTGAAGACTCTTGGAGATAGCAAACCCCACTATTTCATTATGTCTCAAGCTTTCAGGATATACTTCAAGAGTTTCTCAAATCTCTGTCTTTGGCTGAAACAGTGACAGACATTCCTAGACCTTGTTCACAGCAACAATTGTTGTTGGGTGCCATTGTGTGTTCCCACCCAGAGTAACCCTATGCACAACAAAATGAAACAATTGTTTCCATGCTTAAGTACAATGTTGCAGTCATGGTGTCAATCCATCTCCTTGAGGGACTTCCTTTTTTTCATTGCTCCTCTACTTTACCAAGCATGATGTCCTTCTGGGTGACACATCTCTCCTGACATGTCCAAAGTATGGAAACAAAATCTCGCCATCCTTGCCTCTAAGGAGCACTCTGGCCATACCTCTTCCAGCCATACCTCTTCCAAGACAGATTGATTTGTTCTTTCAGGAGTCCATGATACTTTCAATATTCTTCTCCAGTACCACAGTTCAAATGTCTTTATTCAATGTACAACTTTCACATGCATATGTAGCAAATGAAATATGATGTGTTCAAATCTAAGAACAATTTGTTCCTGAGTGTGGCCCTGCTCAACACTAACCCTCTCAGAGATCAGTGAAGATATGGTGCATAGTAAAGTGTAGTTAAGAAATCAGATGGTGCCAGGCTATCAGAAAGGATAGTGTTTAGGGTCTTTAAAGGCTAGTCTTTAAACAAGCAATCATCTAAGTCAGTGGTTCTCAACCTGTGGGTCTCGACCCCTTTAGGGGTCAAATGACCCTTTCACAGAGTTGCCCAATTCATAGTAGTAGTAAAATTACAGTTATGATGTAGCAATGAAAATAATTTTATGGTTGGGGGTCACCACAACATGAGGAACTGTATTAAAGGGTCTCAACATTAGGAAAGTTGAGAACAACTGATCTAAGTGATGTGTCAGCTAAGTCACAACAGATGTACATTAGCCTGTGTGATCAAAGAACGATTAGTAGTAATAATAATATACGACAGAGGTGGGATTGTATCAGAGCTTAAATTTTGATCATACTTTTTTGCAAAAGGCTAAGGATGGTAGTGACAACCCAAAAGTCACCCCACATGTTAGGTCTTTACTGAATGCTTTCTGATCATTAACCAAGCGCGTAGATAATCTTGCCCTCAGGCAGAATGCCTTGGATAATGGATTGCCTCCACTGCTCCTTGGCCATCCCAGGGAGGGGCAGTCTCTAAAGCACTTGCCTATGCGTGTCCTTGATGGAAGTTACCATATTTGGCACAGTATAGGGGGTTGCATAGTCATGGTCATGCCCTATCAGACTCGCTGAATGCCTTGGTCAGAAGGCTGAAAACCAATCTCGTAAGCCCTCCTATCTAACAATGTACCTGACTCAATCATGGTTCCTGTTTCTGTGGTCCTGCCTGTAATTGTGATGCATTGGTCAGCCACCAACCTTTTTTGAGTTTCCTTTGCTCTCCCATGCCCTTCAAAAAAGCATTATATCTCAACAAACCCTTGGATGCCATTTCAACCTCGTACTGGTGGTCCCCCTCATCCAGATGCTGTCTTATGTCTTTGTGTTGTCTTTTTCTCTTTCAAGACTTAATAAATATTACCTTTAAATTAAAAAAAGAAAAGAAAATACCATGGCTTAAGTCAGGCACACCACAGTCCTCCAAGCAACATCCTTACTTTTGAATACTCTGTAAGGAGGGCTTGTGTAGCAGATTTGCCCTATGCAAGACATCTTTTGATCTCTTGACTGCTGTTTCCATAAACATCGATCCTGGATCCATGCAAAATGAAATCATTGACAAATTCAAGCTTTTCTCCATTTATCATGATGCTACCTACGGGGCTGGTTATAAAAATTTTGTTCTTCTTTACACTGAGTCATAATCCATACTGAAGGCTGAAGTACTTGATGATTTTCACCAAGTGATTCAAGGTTGTCTCACTTTCAGCAAGCAAGGTTGTATTATCTACATATTGCAGTAGCCTCTCTACAATACGCCTTCCTCTAATCCTGATGCCACATTCTTCATATAAGTCAGCTTCTCAGGTGATTTGCTCAGCATAGAGATCGAATATGTATGGTGAGAGGATACAACCCACATGTCTACACCTTTCCTGATTTTAAAACATGCAGCATTCCCTTGTTCTGTTTCCACAACTGCCTCTTGATAAGTGTATAGATTCTGCATAAGCACAATGAAGGTTATCTAGTTTGTTATGATCCACACGGTCAAATGCCTCTGTTGTGATCCACATAGTCAATAAAACACAAGCCAACACTTTTCTGGTCCTCCCTGTTTTGAAGCCATGATCCATCTGACATCAGCAATGATATCCCTTGTTCCACATCCTCTTCTGAATCCAGCCTGTCAGCTCCCTGTCAATGTACTTCTGCAAACATTGTTGGGTAATGTTCAGCAAACTTTGACTTGCATGTGATATCAATGATATTGCTCTATAATTTGAGCATTCTACTGGATTACCTTTCAGTTAGAATGGGTAAGGTACAAATATGGATCTCTTCCAGTCAGTTGACCAATTAGCTGTCTTTCAAATTTCCTGTCGTCATAGACAAGTAAGTCTTCATCAGCCTGTCAAAACATTTCAATTGATATTCCATCAATTCCCAGAAACTTGTTTTGGGCTAATGCTTTCAGTACAGCTTGACCTTCTTCCTTCAGCACCATTAGTTCTCGTCCATCTGCTATCTCATGAGATGGTGAATGTTGACTAGTTCTTTTCGGAACAGTGAATCTGTGTATTCTTTCCCTCGTCTTTTGATGCTTCCTGCATTATTCAATATTTTGCTCATATAACCTCTTAATATTGCAACTCGGGGCCTGAATTTTTTTCTTGAGTTCTTTCATTTTAAGATATGCTGAGCATGTTCTTCCTATTTGGTTTTCTAACTCTAGGTTTTTGTACATTCCATTACAATATTTTTACCTTGTCTTGTCGAGCCTCCCTTTGAAATTTTCTATTAAGCTCTTGACTGTATGCTTTCTTCCATCTGCTTTAGCTACTCTGATTAAGATCAAGTTTCAGAGTCTTTGCTGACACCCACTGTCTTCCTTTCCTATCTTCTAATGACCTCTGCTTTCAGAATTAAAACTGCAACCGTAACAGCTCTGAATTTTGCCCTTCCTACATGTCATCTTTACCATAAATTTAGTTTCCGGGTTAAGTTTTCCTAAATTATGCCATTATTAATACTTTTCATTTACTTTTTTTCCCATAGTATGTTTTCAAAGCTGGCTGGACAGATTTCTTCCTTTCCAAAAGCCCCAGCCATTTTCTTGGCTATTCTTACACATTTTACACATCATCCATATTAATTTCGGGATTGGCTTGTCAGATCCTTTGGTACATCATCCATTTCCAGCTTTGGAAGACTAGTGGGTATCAAACTGAGATCCCTATTATCATACAAATGGACGCAATAGATGTGGCGATTGTTTTAAGCACTAGAGGCAGCACTTACTTGTGAATCCTAGGAAATGGGAAACGTTGTTTCCATAGGTGAACCCACATCTATCCCAGATTTCTGTTGGAGGCACTTTTTAAAGTTTGTAATCTAAACCATATGCGGTAATTACATAGTATGGTGTCAATCTGAGGATTCAGAGTGAAGGGGTAAAGTCTAGCCTGTCAATCAGGCCATGGCTTGATGGCCTCATTTGGAGAGGCGAAGGAGATCAATAGCTTGCTGGAGGCGGGACACATGCTCACTTCCCGAAAGACATCCCTGTGGAGAAGACACATGACTGTGGAGAAGACACATGAAGAGAGGCTGATGGAGCCAGACCTCTGGAGCCGGAGAAGCCACATGGAGACCCCTGCCAGCGCTGACATGTTTACACCGCCACTGGATCCACAGGACTTCCCACCCACTGGCCTGTGATCTTCCTGCATTTAGCGTCATTGCATGTGTTTCGTGAGTCTGAAGAGGACTTTATGGACTGGTATTGGACATATGGACTAATATCAGACTTATGGACTTGATCTGGACTGGGCTGGGGTGTTTTCTCAATATTGAATTGCTTGTGTATAAAAGGCTCTTTTTTATACACGTGAGTGTCTCTATGAATTTGTTTCTCTAGTCTACCCGGACTAATACATACCATACCACAAGGATGTAATGGCCAAGGAAGGAGGAAACTGAAATCTGAAAATAGAAATGCTAAAGAAACTACAGGGGGGAGCTCAGATAAGCAGAAGCCCCAGAAATCTGCCTAGGAGTCGGTTTGCATCTTTGTTCTAATATGACACTATCATCCCTATTTTGCAGGGGAACAGACTAAGGCTCAGGAGTACATGTTATTGAGCCTGTGCTCTTAAGCACTACCTTAACCAGCCTCTTTGTAGAGTGTCAACTGAAAGACACTGGGTCAACAGAGAAGAGGTATCTTCTTATGAAAAACTTAGGAAGATCAAGAGGTAGTGATTCTGTCTCTGCCTGGCCCAGGAGACAGGCTCCTTGCCTATCAAAAATGATAATTTCATTTCTTTAATATATACCATATATACTAGTGTATAAGTCGAGTTTTTCACCACATTTTAAATGCCATTTTTGTGGTAAAATTAGGCTGATATTTGGGTTGGCAAATATCGAGTATATACGGTACTACTGGACTTAAAAAAGGTTGTAGAAAAATTCCATTATTTTTTAAACTTTTTAAAGCTCTCTTGTATATGTGGGAGGAGGCCTGGTGATAGTGGCTTTGCACTGGGCTGCTAACTGCAAGGTCAACAGTTCAAAACCACTAACTACTCTGCTTGAGAAAGATGGGGCTTTCTACTCCCACAAAGAGTTACAGGGTCAGAAATTCAGAGGAGCAGTTTTATTATACCCTATAGCGTCACTGAGAGTCAGAATGGAGGTGATGGCCGTGAGTTGTTTTTCAGTTTTGAATATGTGTAAGAAAGTGGCTCATCTCAATATGCTAACCAGACAAGGTTATCAAACAGGATCCCAATTCTCCCCCACCCCCAACAAACCCCACTTGTTTTAGTTCCAGAGTTCATGGAACAGCCTTCTGGTTATATTCTGACTTTGTTTACAAAGGAAGGCGGCTCTGGCTGCATGGTGAAATGCTTGAGTCCCTGTGGAAGTTTGCATTGGCATTATACATAAGTAAACTGGCACCTGCTTTTCTTTCAGACTTAGTTCCCTCTGCATACAATCAAAACTTGGTTTTAGGTTCTGTAAACCTTTTAGAGAGAGTCCTGGTCCAGAATGAGCCTACTAGGGTTAACTTCTTATGGAAAATTGCAGCCATTCTAGGAGCTGGACCTGAGTGGTCACTGGACCCCCTAGACATTGGCCTTAATCTTTTTGTTCTCCAAATGCCAAAGATGAACCGAGCAAAGAGATGATATTGTTTGTAACAAAGATCCATAATAATGTTGTAAAACACATATATGGAATATACTGTCAAAAAGTGAAATCTATATCCCACTACATTTAACCAAATTATTTATCAAAGAACATTCCTCCAAGGTGGCCTATGCAGAATTACAAATGATTCATTCACTCCTAATAGTGAGCCAACTGATTAAAAAATAAAATTACACCAAAAGGAACTCAGATCCACAAGATAACCAGGTATGCTGAGCATACAAATACCAATCTAAGCAGAGCTGACTAAAACAGAAAGTGAGGCCATGTCTCCATGCACCACAGGAATGTTCACTATCCCTGGACTTTAAAGATGCAGGTATACAAAACGAATGTTCTTTGAAGAGTTCATGAAAATTCCCAAAGAGCTACTGCCACATAGAAATCAAGCTAAGCCTACTCATCAACTTTTCATTAGTTCATTCTAACGTAATGAGCGTTCCCCATGTCATTCCATCCCAGTCCCGAACACTCTACAGCAAGTTTCCCAGCTGGGCGATACCACCCCCTGGGAGGTGCTGGAACAATTTGGGAGGGGTGTGCTGCAAAAGCGGGTACCTACACTTTATCACTGATTATGGGTTATAGTGCAAAAGTTTTTCATTGCCAAGGGAGGTCCTGAGTAATTTTTTTTGAAAAGGGGGCAGTAACCCAAATAAGTTTGGGAACGTATGCTCCACAGTAACTGAAAACTCTCCTCTGAGAAGTCCTTTACTAGCTCCTTTACTTTAGTCAAATCTCTGTTCAAATGTCACCATAGTAGAGATGCCTCCCCTGACATCCACAAAGAAAAGAACACTTCTCACCTACAAGTACCAGCAGAGTAACAAGATGAGAAGACTGAACTCTATGCTCTCATTCACACTCAATGCCGTCACATGGATTCCAACCTTATAGGACAGAGTAGAACTGTTTCTAGGATGGAAAACCTTTACAGTATCAGAGCCTCATTCTTTTCCTGCTTTTACGGCCGGTAGTTGTGGCTAACAGCCTGATGTTTAACCCACTGTGCTCCAGGTTCTTTCTAATGCACTGATAACGTCTTCCTTTTTCAATTCAAGGGAATAAAAGCTCTATCTTCTTGTTACCTTACATGATTTATATCTAGAGCACTTATCATTGATATATTTGCTTACTGTCTGCTTCCCTTCAGTAGAGGAACTTTCCGGATGTAGGAATATTGCCTGTTTTTACTTCCTGTGGTGCCCACACAATTGATGGAACAGTGCCTGCCTGGTAGGAGCACACAATGTGAACAGACTACTTGCAATTCCAAGTCTAATATGGAAGAGGAACTAAAGCTGACAAAAAGCCTCACAGACAGGGCAATGTGATGGCATAAAGGAGGAGGGGCACAGCTCAGCCAAGGAAGAAGGAAATGCAGAGCAGGGTAGTGCAAAGGGCATTCCAGCCACAGAAAGTAGCATGGGGAGAGGCACCGAACATGAAAGAGCACTGCACGCTTGGGGAACTCTGTATGGCGGCAGTAAGGTAAGGGGTGAAGGGACAAAAGACAAGGATGAATAGGGAGGCCGAGCGTACATTTCAGCCAGGAGTCACTGAGAGGCTTTATGCCAAGGAGCAGTTTGAACAGATTTGCATTTCACCAAGGTCATATCAAAGGCAAGATTGGAATGAATGTGAATCTCACAGGCAGTGAGAACATTTGGGAGATTACTGCAAGTCTGAGAGAGCTGGTGATTCTAAAACGAGGGTAGTAGTGGTCAGAATGGAGATAAAACAAGGGTCTGGGTTTTATATCACTGGACATGAAGATAGCCTCCACTCTGCTCCAATATCACTCACTTACTATAAAAACATAGTTTGATTGCTTTCTTTTAAAAAGAAGAGCTATTTTTTGGAAAGCATTCAGTCATGCACACACTAATTTCAGACCAGGCTAAATCCAAAAGCCACGCAACTCTATTCTCCTCCGAGGCAGCATCATTCATTCTCAGGTCAGTTCTTGCCAACCATGCCCCTCAGCCCTGACAGGCTTCAAGGAGCCGAAGGAAACAAGCCCATTGGAAAGGGTTGTGATTCCAGGAGGAGTGCCGGAAGCGAAACTCACTAGCTCCACGGAGGCTGACATCCTATTACCCAGGCCAAGCCTGAGCTGAATGTCCACTAGTGAGAGAAGGACCGATTCCTCACCAAAGATTCAGATGCTGCTACGAGAAAAAGGAAGAACGGATGCTGAAAGACAAAGTCAGAGAGTTCCCTCGCAGCTTGAGTTGAGAAAGGGGACCAACATTTCCAACCACCAGATGATGGTCTTTGCCACCTCTTCTGACTGACACTATCACTTTATAAACAAATACAAATGATTTAATGAGCTTTTGGGGAACTGCCATGTATGTCACCTCTTTAAATCCGACCCCAAACCCTTGTGGTCATATGCTGAGTGAATTCCAAATCAAAACAACCTTATAGGACAAAGTAGATGAGCCCCAAGGGTTTTCAAGGCTGTAACTTTATGGAAGCAGGCTTATAGTAATCTAAGGCCGTGACAGGAAACTAACCAACATCCACCCCTCGCCCTGCCCAAGGTGATTGGGCTGAGCCAGAAAGTAGAACTAAGCCACAGGCTCTCACTGTGATGTGAGGTGCTAAGCAAGGGACCCAAACGGGGCCGTCATTCTGGTACTTTTCAAACCAGTTAGAAGAAAGCTTTTGCTCTCCGTCTGTCACAACACTGTTGGGATTGAAGCCCAGAGCTGGCAGTGGCCTCAGCACCAGGGTGTTTTTGAGAAGGACGATGGCAATGCAGAAAGGCTCAGAAACGGATAGAGAGAGAGAGACCTGATGGTATCTGAGTCTCAGGCTCTAGTCTCCCTTCTTTAAAACACACTGATAACCCATCTTGAGAAAAGAAAAAGCGTGTAATTGAATTTCTATCACTTTCAACTAAAGGAGTCCTAGGTTTAGCCCTTCAAATTTCATTTTCCTCATATGCAGAATTAAACAGCATCCTTTACCTCACAGTGCAGATCTGAATGAGATGCACACTTGGAGTCCTTTAGCACTCCATCTTATGAATAAGGGGGTCTTCTCCAGAGCTGTTACCTGACAGTTAACAATAACCTCTACAAAAGCACTTACTTGTCTACCAACAGATTGTTGCCAGGATAGTCTCTTTCTCTATCATCACCTTTTCGAGAGCAAATACTATTGATTATAACTTCAAATCATATCTAGAATCTAACCACTTCTCACAGTCTTCACTGACACCAACCTGATCCAAGCCAGGGCCTGAACAACAACAGCCTCCTACCTGGGTCTCCCTGCTTTTGCCCCAACTTCCAACAGTCTACTCTCCACACGACTGTCAGAGCGATCTTGTTAAGGTGTAAATCAGAGTCATAACATTCCTCTGATGCACACTTTCCAATGTAACCTCCTCTTACTCAGGGGATGTGCGAGACTGGCCCTGACCTGACTCAGACTCCTTCAGGACTTCTGCTCATCCCTCTCCCTGACCCCTGTTCCACACCAGCCTCTTGCTCTTCCTCAAACATACCACCATACTCCCACCTCATGCCTTTTAGATGTGCTTCTCATCCAAAAACATTCCTTTCCCAAATTTCTCCAAACCTCACCCTCTCCACTCCTGTAGGTGACTCCATGGTCACCATCTGTGAAGCTGTCTCTGCCCATCTCTTTAAAACTGCAGTCCCCCCCCTTCCAAACTTAGCTCTATTATTCTCCACAACACTTAGCACCGTATGACCTACTATATCTATTTTCTTCCTTGCTTATTGTCTGTCTCCCTTCTCTGGAAGGTCCATGAAAGCAAAGGTTCTTGACTTTTGTTTACTACAGTGTTTCTAGCACATCGTAGTTACACTGTAAATAACTGGTGAATTGATGAATGAATGAAGGGATTTATGGCTTTCTGCTCTGGTACAGTGTAGTCCCCCGCAGAGACCTACACTGTTGACAATTCACAGGGCAGTGCTATGTGTCTGCTTGATGGTAATGAGTGTGGGTTTGGTTTGGGTCTTTTCTGGGAGCACAGCCAAGTATAAACCATAGTGTAAAAAAGAAGAAGAAAGAGGAGGACCGGAAATCTTCTAACAAAACTGTCTGCACTTACTTGGCACAGCGCACCCAGTGTGTATGGCGGTACAAGGAGTATAAGAATCGCTGACGATACATGTTCCATACTTTGATAGATTTATCTTCAGAAGCAGTAACTAGAAATTGGCCATCAGCAGAAAAGTCCACACTTCGAACAGGGGCAGTATGAGCTTTAAATTCAGAAGATTTCCCCTTCCTGGAAACAAAGAGTTTAGTATTTATAATCTGTTTCATTTCATTTCTTCTATCACCTATCAACTTTGAAACACATAAAATGGCTAAACTCCTCTCAATACTAACAAAGTATTAAAAGGTTGGGTTTTACTGTATTTTCTGGTTTTAAACTGGCTTTGCTAATTAAAGCAAAAAGTAGTATTTTAAAAGAAAGACCCTTGTTGACTCTACCCTTACATGCATTTGCTGTTTTGATTTTAATTGAAAGCTAAGAAGATAATATTTTGGATAGATTTCCACCAGGTATTTTTTTAAGTTCCTGTTTTTCCTCTAGAAGTAGGAAGATGCAGTTGGAAGAATTTACAACACAGTAAAGCTAAGATCAATGAAATCTAGCTGTATGGACTGACGGACGGGGTTGGGAAGTAGGAAACATTCCACAGGGCATTTGCCAAATGACACCAGGGGCTCTAGCTTCCCAGTCCCCATTTCATGTTTCTACTCATCACTAATGAGAACTGAGATGCCCCAGAGTATCTGAGGCCCCCTTCACCGCTAGGCCCTATCGTATACTCATAAGCAAAGGATAAGTGGCAATAATGCACTTTATTTCTGAACATCTTAACATTTCAGATGCAGCGTTTGTTGCGGTTGCTGCTGCTGTGTGTCCTTTGTTTTTCCCCTTGTGATCAAGGAAAGGGAACCTAACATGAGACATTTGAGGAGAAGATGCAGAAAGATTGTTAAATTATTTTGGGGCAAGCTAGATACGCCACTCTTGCTCTCAAGCTAGACAGTGTTGTAGTTACAGTCAGAGTATTAGAGCTTCAATCCTAACAGCAGTGGTTTCCAATGGGAGCCCTCAGTCCACTTTGAGTTTTCACACAGACTCACACTCCCAAGTTCTCTTTCACCATTGGCCAGCGACAGCAGCGTTCCCACTCCTTTTCACTTCACTAGCCAGGCCCTGACCATCACTCCCCCCTAGGCCATCCAGAGAGGGAAATGTCTCTGGGAATCTTTGGGCACCACTGGAGCCTTAGGCTGTTGCTCTCCCTCATCGTGATTTGTCCTGTTTTTAAATGCATCTCGATACAATACATTTGAATGTGAGGTCTCTTAACTTCAGAATACATCTCATATTTGCAAATGCTCACACAGACTTCCCACAAAGCCACACCTCTTCTAGCATTGCTTGGTTTTCCATAGCAACATCTGCCCATTCCAAGATAGAGTATGGAAATCACACCAAACTACTCTCGCTCTCCTCTCCCCTACCAATTGGTCAACAAACCATATCCTTTCTATTGCCTAAGTATCTTTAGAATCCCTCCTCTTCTTTCTAGCCTTGCAATATTTGCCTCAATATAGACATATACTCATCAGGCTTTACTGAGATTATTGCAAAAGCCTCTTATCTGGTCTCTCTGCTATAATTTTTACGCCCCCACCCCCACCCCAGGTCACCTACATTCTGGGTCTCTGATTTTACTAAAAGCATAACTCCAAGCATGTAAATCCAAAGTAAATGGATCACTGTCCACTCCCTCAAAACAAACACACACACACACACACACACACACACACACACACACACACACACACGGCTCAACCGTGGTCAGGTTCTGGTCACTGCTTGAACTTTTGAACTTTGTATTCTTAGAGCAGTCACAGTGGTTCAGACACACTACTTCCTACTTCTATAACCCTGAACCGTACTCAGTGTTAGCAAGCCGATGACTACTCAGCCGAGACAGGCTCACCTGCTTTCAATCTGTGACATCTATTGCAACTACTGCAGTGCACAATGATTTTTGATATATGTATGAGACATGTTTCTTCCTAGATTTTGAGGACAGGGATGATGATTTATTCACCATTGTACCCCAACATTCGGAGGGGCAATACTTAACAACCTGGCTTACCCTTCAGGTAAAAGGCAAAGGTGACTTTATCAGAAAGTTCCATCACCTGCTGTATAATATGATTTACACTGAGAAAAATCTCTTAATAATAATCAGTATCTTAAAAAAAATAAAACCCAACTATGAGGGGGCTTTCTGTGACTAGTTCAATGAGGCTTCATGGACAATTTCAATGTGTAGAAGTCAAAAATAAGGAGTGGCCCAAAGGAAGCAGATAGAAAAGACTTGGCATTCTCAATGACCAGGAAACCAAGAGAAGGCAGTATGGTCTGCCTTGATCTTTAGTTCTACACTCCAGCTGGCTATCCTGATTGCGTTGTTCTGAAATGTTCTCCTTCATTCAGCCGAAGCTAGCCTAATCATTAGACCCCGTCACACAAGAAAAGCACATAAGAAAGTGATCTATGAGTGCATTGTGCTTGCTGTACTGATGTTTAATTTCTAGTTTCTCACCTTGTTTTGGTGTAGGCTCTGTGCCTCCAACTTGTTTCTCTACCTTTTTTTAAGATTTTACATTTTATTGGGAGGTCTCAGATATTATAACAATCCATCATTCAATTACTTGAACTACAGATTTGTTTCTCTACTTTCTTAGCCTAAATTCTCGTTCTCCTGTTGTGGGTAGCTCCTAGGCTAGCGCTGCTTCTATACTTGCTACCACTATTCCTTCCTTAGCCTTCCCCCTACCAGCTGTGGAGTCTGTCTGCAAATATAAGAATTCCTCCCATCCCTGTGCACACACGCCACTCTTGCTCTCAGGAGATGGATTTGATTTCTCTTTCCTATTAGTCTGAGTTAGCACTGACTTATTTTAACCAAAGAGAAGGTAGCAGACATGACACTGTGCCAACGTCCAGCCTTTATAAGACCCAACATTTTCTGCTTTTAATCTCCTGGAACTCAGCTGCCATGCTGTAAGAAGAGGGCAGGTGGAGAGCCAACATGTCCAACCAAAGAGCCAGTTACAAGGCCCTAGGCATGTCACTGAGGGCTTGAGCCCATGCAGCCCAGTTCCCAATTTAATGGAACCGAGTGAGGAAGCCTAGCCAACACTACATGGGATAGAAGCATCATTCAGATAAACAAGGCAGAAAAGTGTGAAAAACGAGAGTTACTGCTTTAAGTTACTAAATTCTGGGAAGTTACTAAATTCTGGGAATTGTTAGGCAGCAACGGATAAGGCATTAATCCCAGTGCCACAATCCATGGATGCCAGGGCCCCACTATGGCATATTAGGACACTAGAAACATCTGCAAAAGTCAATTGTTGTACTAGTATTAGCTAATACAAATAATGACCAATGTATTTAGCTCACCTCTCCTTCTAGAGGTAGTTCACTAAGATTTTCTTGAATTAGTAATGGGGGCTGGGACTGCATTGTACTGCAGATAGCAAAAACACCAGCCCCTATTTTCAAAGTTAAGAATTTTAGAAAATGCTTTTTATCTCTTCACCTACAAGTACCCTCTATACTCACATCCACACTATCGTTATAACATGTCCTGTCTCTTCAGCTGCTGTGGAGTTTCCCCTGAGCAGCCTGAGGGGAAGAAAACAGTGCCCAGTAGTAAGGGAACCCCGAATGTGCTTTCATTCATCTGGGAGTGCCCTGACCTGTTCCATCACAAATCTTAAAAGAGATACACACACAATGCAGTCAAGGAGACTGCTCGAAAGCTTATTCCTTACATTTTTATTAGGGGAATGATATGATGTGTGACATTTGTTCTATAAGCACTTGAGCAAAATAAAAGAAAAAAAGAGGAACAAATTATCAGAAAACAGATAATTGTTTAGACTACATATTCTTTCTATTTTTCATGCTTGTTTGCAAATTTACATAATTGAAAGTTTGCTTTGTTTAATCATGGATCATCAATACTTAAACTAAATGGGATATTAGGAGATTTAAACGGCATCTTAAAAATGAAGCAATTTTGGGGAGCTACTAATGATGAGTACCAGAATTAAGGAAAAAATATGAAGCAATTTATATTTCTGTCTGAAAATTTCCTAACAAAATTGTGGAGTCCAGTAATAAGTGTTACAAATCCAAGGCTAATTCTGGCATGGGGTTTCTAAACTACAAAGTCAGCAGTTCAAACCCATCAGCCAGATGCACTGTAGGAGAAGAATGGAATAA
>NW_022103898.1:40037699-40041586 GCF_000313985.2 Echinops telfairi | reverse complement strand
TAAATACCCCGCTCCCTGGAAAATTACAGACATATTAAGTACATTTCCATAGTTAGAAGTCATTTCCAACAGAAGTCATAATTATGAGTTAAAGACAAAGAAAAATTGTGTGCTATAAGTAGATGTTATAATCATGGTAGTATATCCTTTGTATGTGACTCAGATGACCAACTTTCTAAATCCAAAGCATATCAAGGTTTTGTTTTGCTTTTCTCTTACTTATCAGGAATCCAGAGTCTAACAGTCCTGTCTCGTGAGGCAGATGCCAACAAGTTTCCGACCGGAGAAAACTGCACGCTGGTTACAACATCCTTGTGACCTACAAATCTGAAAGCTCTCGCATGTGGCTTGAAATTCCATAGCATGAGAAACGTATCCCAAGAAGCAGTAGCTATCAAGAAATAGAAGAACAAAAAACCGCTGTTTGTTAAAATGCAAATGTATACATGTCTCATTACAATGGACAGCATATCTAATAACAAATCATCCAGGTAATTGAGGGGCTGAGGGTTCTAAGGCTGAAAAGGCAATGAGAAAAATATTAGCTGCATCACTAATAAGCATCCTTGGCTGTGTAATGCGTATCCACATAGGAGGATGACTGGATCCAGTATTCAGTCAGCGCTCACTAATTACTTACTTACTAGAAAGAGGCAGCACCGTACACTAGAGCATTAGACTAGGGTTAGTTCTGCCTCTGCAAGTACCTGGGTGACTGGGGAAGTGATCTAACCTGTCATGAGGACTGAATGCTTTTCTTGGATGTTTTTCAAACTGTTAAACTGTAGAATTAAACTTTTATTTACAGAAGAGTTACAAGGATAGTACAAAGAACACTGAGCAAATTTACCCAGATCCACCCGAGGTTATATTTCCCCATCTGCTTTATAATTGCTCTTGTACTGATTTGCATAGCTCTCCCTCTCCTGCTATATGCACACACATAATTTTTCCTTTAGTAATTTGGAAGTAAGTTGTTATATACCAGGACATCTTTATTCATAAATACTCCAGTATGTTTTACTAAGAATAAGAACATTCTTTTTTTAATTGTAGCACAGCTATCAATTTCAGGAAACTTATTATTGATTTAGTCCTATAATGCCTGAATTTTTAATTTTAGGGAACAATTTTTTTATTCTTTACTTTCATAGTTATCTATATATATATTAATATATAAGTTTTAATTAAATGTTATGAAAACGTCATGCTCAGCGTTATAGAGATAAGGTACCTTGGGGACACAGTGGGTTAGCATTGAACTGCTAACCAAAAAGTGGGCAGTTCAAACCTATCAGCTACTGTGCAGAAGAAGATTATGCAGGCTGCTTCTGCAAAGGATTTACAGCCTCAGAAACCCTATTGTGCAGTTCTACCCTGACCTACAGGGTTGCTATGAGTCTAAATCAATTGATGGCAGGGCTATGACAACATCCTTAGTATCACTTTAATCTACCATATATAGTCCAGTTTTACCAACTGACTCAGTAAAAACTTATCTATCAGTTTATAGCTTTCTCTGGTTTATAAAAAAGTCATGTGTATTAACATTAGCTTAAAGCTTTAAGATACAATCAGTGGCGGAAATAAATGTTTAGGCCAAAGAATCAATAGGAAACGAAAGACAGGAACCAGGTTTGTGAGAATCACTGTCCAAATTATAAAATGCTTACGGAAAATGAAACTTTATAAATGTCAGATACAATCAGCATCACTGTTCTAAACCCAAAACCAAATTGACTGCCCTGGAGTCAATTCCAAGTCCATGGCAACCCAATGGGCATCACAGTAGAACAGGGCTAGATAAGGTTTGCAATGACTGCGTGGGGGACAGGCCTTTCTTCTGAGGTAACTCTAAGTGGATGCGAACCTCCACCATTTCAGTCAGCTTCAGAGGACATTAGCAATTTGCATTGCCCACTCACTCCAAAGAAGAGATATAGGGCCTGGTTATGGAAAGCCACCGGGCGCCTTCTAACTTCTTAACCAGAGATCAAATTCATTTGGATTTTGAGCTCAAAAGTTTTAACTTACAATGCTTCAAAAAAGTTTTTCAACTGTTCAGAAAGTTGATGATATCTCACCACAGCCCATCCATAATAAACATTTTAATATCTTAAGTACCTAGGGCTAATAATGTACACAGAGTAGGGGGAAATGAGGTATTGTTATACATGTTACACTTAGGATCCTATTTGAATATTACAAACAAGACACACAGATGCAACTAAGACCAACATACCTCCCCCTCAAAGAACGACACTGCACAAGAGGAGACCGTGAAGGGGCTGAAGAAAGGCAAGAATGCCAAGGAGGAGAGCGTGATGAGGCGGATAAAGATGACAGTGAAGGTGACGACGAGGATGAAGAGGAGTTCCGGTCAGCCACAATGAAATCAGCGGTCGCCCCTGCCTCAAAGGAGGAGGAGGAGGAGGAAAACTATGACGAGGATGATGAAGATGAGGAGGAGGAGGATGCCTCAGAGGAAGAGGCTATGGAGATCGCACCAGCCAAAGGCAAAAAGCACTGGCCAGGGAGGTCCCTGCAAAAGCCAAGAGTGTGGCTGAGGATGATGACGACGAAGACGATGAAGATGAGGAGGATGAAGATTAAAAGGAGAAAGAACCTGTCAAAGAAATATCTGGAAAATGGAAGAAATGGCCAAGCAGAAATCTGCTCCTGAAGCCAAGAAACAAAGTGGAAGTGGTAGAACCAACTACACTTTCACCGTCTTGACTGGAAATCTGAACGACACCAAATCTGCTCCTGAACTCGAAACTGGCCTCCGTGCCCTGTTTGCTAAACACGGTCTTCCTGTGATGGTTGTCAGAATTGGTATGACAAGGAAATTTGGCTATGTGGATTTTGCATCTGCTTATGGCCTGGGAAAAGCCTTGGAACTCACTGGCTTAAAAGTTTGGGGCATTTCACAGAAATTGAAACTGAGGTGCAGGGTAAAATCATCCCAAGACCAAGACCAACTGCCATTGAGTTGATTCCGACTCATAGGAATCCTGAAAGACAGGACAGAACCCCAAAGGACAGAGTAGAAACCCTGTGGGTTTCTGAGGCTGTGAATCTTTACAAGAGTAGAATAGAAAGCCCCATCTTTCTCCTGTGGAGTGGCTGGTGGTTTTGAACTGTGGACCTTGTGGTTAGCAACTCAATGTGTAACCGCTACACTACCAGGGGCTCCAAAATCCATAGCTATTAGGTAGTAAATCCAGGCTTTCCCCCAGGTGTGTCTAACTGCGAAGTGACTGCAATGCTTCTGGAGGAATCTTGTCCCTGTGGCTCTCTGACTGATAGGCAGTTTAACTGTGAGGGGATAATTTTAAAAATGTAGGTCACCCAGCAAGTTACATTGGAGAGTGTTGGGGGAGAAGGACAGGGAGAAAGTGGGAAGGAGGAGGGAGAGGAGGAAGGAGAGGGAGGTAAAGAAAAAAGAAAAAAAAAGTTTGGGGCAACGAGACTAAACTAGAGAGACCAAAGAGAAAGGACCATAAGAAAGATCAAGATGCTAGGACACTGTTGGCCAAAAATTTGCTTTAGAGAGTCACTCAGTATGAATTAAAAGAAGTCTTTGAAGATGCCATGGAGATCAGATTAGTCAGCAAAGATGGAAAGAGTAAAGGGATTGCATAGCTTGAGTTTAAGAGAGAAGCTGATGCCGAGAAAACCCTTGAAGAGAGGCAGGGGACAGAGATTGATGGGCGGTGCATATCCCTGGACTATACTGGGGAGAAGGTCAAGGTCAGGACCATCAAGGTGGGAAGAGCAGCACTTGGAGTGGTGCATAAAAAACTCTCTCTTAAGTAATTTCTCCTGCAGAAGAGACACTATAGGAGGTGTTTGAGAAGGCAACTGTTATCAAGGTGTCCCAGAAC
>NW_022103898.1:40035292-40036484 GCF_000313985.2 Echinops telfairi | reverse complement strand
CAAGATATGACAAAATAATAATTTATAAATTATCAAGGGTTCATGAGGGTGGGGGGAGCGGGAGGGAGAGGAAAAAAATGAGGAGCTGATGCCAGGGGCTTAGGTGGAGAGTAAATGTTTTGAGAATGATGAGTCACTGAAGCAAAATACCGCCCCCCAAATGAGGGAGAAAAAAAACCTATCTGTAGGAAAAACATGGATTTATACAGAGGATGAAATGTACAATTTGTACAATGAATATACAAATGTGCTTTACACAACTGATGTATGTATGGATTGTGATAAGAGTTGTATAAGCCCCTAATAAAACGATTAAAAAAAAAGAAAAAGAAAAATGGCACTGTGAGATAATGGAATTTTACCATGAACTCTTTGAAGCTCCCTTGCACACATCCTCCAGTCATTCATGCGGATGGGGTGGTTAAGGAGGCCTCTGACGAAGGGGTACATGAGCCTAGACCTGAGTGAAATAGAGGGTCTAAGTGCTCTGAGCGAAAGTGGCCCCATGTGCATATCAGCAAGGAATAGCCAGGACAGCAGCTCAGTGTCCACAGAGGAGGGGAAGAAGGGCCAGGAGTGGGAGGGAGAGGCCAGGGGGAGATACCAGACAAAAAGCCACAGTGAAAGGTGTCCTTTTAATTCTATGTGCAATGGGAAACTCTAGACAGATTTTCAGCAGGAGCATTTCATGTTCTGAATAAGCATTAAAAGTATCACTTTGAAAAAAAATAGTATCACTTTGACAAGGGGAAAGGAGGTCGGTCATCTTTCCAAGAAATGATCTTGTGTCAGCTAGATGTTCAGATGGGAAAATGAGTTTTTACCCCTACAGTTTATAGTATATACAAAAAGTAATTCCATTCACCAAATTAAAGACTTTTTTCCCCCATCAAGACACCAGTACATGAGAAGGCATGCCACGGAATGACAAGGTATGTGCAATATGTACTTGTATACAAATTATGCATAAAAGAATCTCTACAAAATTCAAAGATAAAAACCTGCAATCTAATAGGAAAACAGAAAGAGACTTATACAGGCATTTCGCAAAAAAAGATATGCTATTACTTAATAGGCATTCAATGAGATGGATTGATACAGTGGCTCATGATGGGCTCAGACATAACAATTGTGTGGGCAGCACATGACCAGGCGGTGTTTCATTCTGCTGCACATAGGGCTGAAGAGGCTC
>NW_022103898.1:40032652-40033868 GCF_000313985.2 Echinops telfairi | reverse complement strand
TTGAGGGTATATGCCCAGTAATGCTACTTCTGGGTCATATAGGAGTTCAATTTCCATCTGTTTTAAGTATTGCCACATCGCCTGTTATAGTGGCTGGGTATATTTACAAGGCCACCACCAGGGGAAAAGAGTCCCTATCCCACCACACCCAGTCCGACATTTGTTGTTCCGGTTGTTTTATTTGGGCTACAGTAATGGACGTTAGGTGGTATCTCATTGTTGTTTTGATTTACATTTCTGGGATAGCTAATCACCAGACTTAATAAAAAAACTTCTTCATGAGTTTAATAGCCATTTGAGTGTCATCCTGGGTGAATCGTCAGTTCAGGTCTTTCGCCCATCATCTCAGGGGGTTATTAGTTTTGGGGTTTTTTTCTTGTAAACTTGTAAAAGTCTGTAGATCTTTTGTCTGTTATGTCATTACTAAATATCTTTTCCCAGTCTGTGGGCTCTCTTTCTACTCTTTTAATAAAGTCTTTCGAAGTACACAAGTGTTTAATTTTAAAAGGTCCTATTCGTCTATTTTATCTTCCAGAGTACGTTTCCTTTGCTAATTCTGCTAGCCCAATGTATTCCCTGCACTAGGGCTCCTAGCTTTGTCCCAATTTTCTCACTGATGATCCTGACAGCTTTGGCTGTTACATCTAGGTCTTTGATCCACCTTGAGTTTTAGTGCATGAAGTGAGCTATGGGTCTTGTTTCATTCTTCTGCACATGGATATCCAGATTTTCCAACACCGTTTTTTTGAAGAGGGTATCTGCTTCCTATTAATGTTTTGGGGGCCTTTATAAAAAAACAATTGTCTGTATGCAGATATTTTTATTTCTGGGTTTCCTGTCCTGATTCATTGGTCCGAGCATCGATCATTAGACCAATACCAGGCTGTTTTGACCACTGTGGCTGTATAGCAGGTTTTGAGGTTGGATAGTGCAAGGCCGTGTACTTTGTTTTCTTGAAGAGTCCTTTGCCTATCCTGGGCTTCTTCTCTTTCCATTTGAAGTTGGTAATCAGGTTTTCCACTTCTCTGAATGATGCTGCTGGAACTTGGATCAGAGTTGTTATTGAATGTATAGATTGCTTTAGGTAGTCTTGGCATTGTCACTATATTGGGTCTTCCAGTCCACAAGCATAGAATATGCCATTTGTGTGGATCCCTTTTGGTCTCTTAATGTTCTGTAGCTTTCTTCATATGGGTCTCATCTGTTATTGTTGTTG
>NW_022103898.1:40029556-40031167 GCF_000313985.2 Echinops telfairi | reverse complement strand
TATGAAGGTTGAGAACCACTGTTTTAGAAGGATTATGTTGTTGGCTCTGTTCTAGCTGCTAAAGGTATTAAGGTGTTAAACCAAACTTCTTTTTTCATGTGTGCTTTTATTTCAGCCTTTGCTGTGTCCCATAGGTTTTGGTATGTTGTATTGTCATTTGCATTGGTTTCTCAGAAGTTCTTAATTTCCTCTGTAATTTGGATTAATACCCATTGTTTTTAAGAAGTGTGTTATTATGCTGAGTGAAGTTAGTCAAGCACAAAAGGATAAATACTATATAAGTCCACTGTGGTAAGAACAAGAAGAATGGGCACAAGCTCAAGCGTGTAGGGCATCCAGTCTTCTGAGTGGGGAGCCTGGTAAAGAGCCTTGTCAGTGCCAACGAACCACACATCTATTCCAGGTCGCAGGTCATTTGGCTGGAGGGCACCTCACAACAGCTGGGATCAAATGGCTCTTGGGGGGCGGGGGTCTGCTGTCTGCTGAGCAGTAGTATATGGACCGGGGGTGAGGTCCTCTGAGAGGAAGGCAGTCCTGTCAGAGATAATGCTTACTGATGGGACGCACAGCGCAGAAAAGGGGAATGGGAATGGTCAAGTTTGCGCGAACATTAAGTTCATGTCTGTTGGGGAGTGAGGAGGGAAAGCTGACTACTATGTGGAGGAGGAGAAAATGAGAATGCTCCTGGGGGAGGGTCTTCAGTGATGTTCAGCAGGTGAGTTAAACTGCACTAGGGCATCTGGGGGGAACCCGGGAACACTGGGACACTAAACCCTGACCTTTGGGGTACACATCATGTTCCAGAGGCTGCACTGGTGAGACCCCAAAAGGGAGCTCCATTAGGGGAACTAGACTCTACCCCAGACACACTTGTAACCTGAGGACTTAAGCTGGAAAACACATGGTGTCCTGTTGGTTGGTGAACAAACAAGGTCTTGGTACAATGCCCGGTATGCTGCATTAGGACACATAGTATCCAGGCAACTCTATTATGGCCATCCTGTTGAAGTATGCTTAAGCTCATTCACATTAGGGTTTCTCAGACGTGCATCACTATTGGAGTTCACCTTCTTGAAGCTGTGTTATTTGTTTTATTATTTTTTAGAAAATGAAACACTGGGATGTTGAGCCTACAGAGAAATGTAACAAGGATTTGGGGAAAAGGAGTTATTGAGGGGTGTGGAAGACAAGACAGACATGATGTCAAGAAGTCCAGGAAGCAAAAGTATGTTGGAAAACATGTACAAGTATGCAAGAAAGTTGTTCTATTAGGTTTGACATGATTGGGCTATGGAACGATTTGACATATGTATTGCCTCCCAACTACAGTAAATTAATTAAACACAAAATACATAAATAAAGACACAGATCCAGGAATGGGTTTTGGCCTCACATTAAAAACTAGCCCCAACTTATGAAGAATCAGTTTTTACATCATGGCCCTGCTTGATACTCACCTTTTTGAAATGATCACTGAAGATAAGGGTGCTACAGCAAAGTGTGGTGAAAAAAGAAGATGGTGTCCGGCTATCTATCAGAATAGTATTTAGGGTCTTTAAAGGCTTACATTCAAATAAGCAGCCATCCATGTGAGGAGTCAACTAAATCCAC
>NW_022103898.1:40027380-40028301 GCF_000313985.2 Echinops telfairi | reverse complement strand
ACCTTCCTGGAACTCAGTGTGTTAGGCAGGGTTCTCTAAAGGAACAAAACCAGGACATTTATTATTATATATACACCATATATACTCGAGTATAAACCGACCCGAGTATCAGTCAAGGCACCTAATTTTACCACAAAAACTGCATTAAAAAATGTGCTGAGAATCTCGGCGTATTTACAAGTATATACAGTGTGTGTGTGTATACATATATATGTATGTAAAAGAATAGGTTTACACAGCAAGAAGGAATATAACAGATAACTAAGTCCACATAGCAGTACAAAGGGCTCAGTTCAACTCACTTTTGAGAAACAGTTAATATACTAAAACTCCTTCAACTTACTAGAGCTGCCAGTCCAAGGTCAATAAAGCTGTCAGTGGAGTCTTCCCTCAGGCAAGACAGCAGGGTGGATTGGCAACAGTCAGCACCGGAGCTTAGTGAAGCTGGTCCCGATGGGATCTCAAACTCACGCGATGCATGGCAAGAGGATCCACCAGCCTCAAGCTCAAACGATGAACATGATGTATGTGCCAGCAGCGTGGCGAAGCAGGTCTCAAAGGAGCCTCAAGCTCTAGTGACAAGATCCTTGGGTTGGCTTGGCCCACAAGTAGTGCAGCACAAGTTAAGGCAAAGAACTAGCTCAAACAATAGCACACTGGTTGGATTACCAGGGAGCAAGAGAGAGATGGGATGCCAGACTTCTCTAGCTCAGTCACACTCTAATCAAGTTGTGACCTGATTAAATTCTGCCCACATGCTTTTATGGCAGCCGAGTTGGCACCATAGCTCTAACTATAACACTCAGGGAGAGGTTTTAACAGTAGAGCACTGTGGTTAATAGAGTAAGGTATACCATCACACTGTGGCAAAACACTAAGGGCATGCAACAGAGCAGCAAGGGGAAGAAAACAATGAATACC
>NW_022103898.1:40020844-40025279 GCF_000313985.2 Echinops telfairi | reverse complement strand
GGCTTTCTCCTACGGAGCAGCTGGTGGTTTTGAACTGCTGACCCTGCAGTTAGTGTTCAACATGTAAGCACTACCTACGCAATCCCTCTGGGACAGCATCGATTCCATAGCAGTGAGTTTGGTTTGGGTTTGGTTATATAACCACAATAATCACTGCTTGCTCTATCAACATGGGTTCTCTTAATGAGAGGCGACTGACAGGATGAACACACGATTCCAAGGCACAGCAATGGCATAGCCTTAGGGTGCGGTGGCATTTAAAAGTCTTAATAATTGTGAAACACCAGGAGCAGAGATGTCTCAATTAACAATAGTGTACCTCAGGGTATGCCTTGCATTTTCTGATACATTTCAAGGAAACAGAAGAAAGACTGATCCTATAAAATGAAAACTAGGAAAAGCAGCACTGTGTTTTCCTCCTTACCTCCTCAACTTCCTTTTCCTGCAGAAACCTGTATCCCCAAACCCTGATATAGTGGACATAAACGGCATTTGATTGTTGATGTCAGTGCTGTGCACTGTCAATGTGAACTTTACTTTCATACCTTTCCACTGAACCACTCCCTATATAAATATTACCACCCGGTTTAAATGTCAAAGCAGCACCATTCATCATCTGGTTTGTTTTGAGATAAAGTGTCAAAGGAAGTTAAAAGAAAAGGCCAACTAAGTAAATGTACTCATTAAAATTTTGCTGTATATATTCTCAACAACCATAAAATAGAGAATATATTTTAAACAACAACAAAGAGCAGTTTCTGCGAGGACTGGGGGCCATCTCTTTTAAATGTAGCCATCAGGGAAGATCATACCCTACACCTCAACAAGGAGATTAGTATAACTGGATATTCTGCCATAAAGATGCAGCGAAACAAGTTTTCCTTGTTGAATATCTTCTTCAACAATAATGCATTGTTTCAAGAAATCCTTATTAGAAACTAACAGCGAGCCGAAGTAAAAACAAAGTTAATGTTCACAGAAGTCAGGGTAGGCTCTGGAAGTAACAAAAGGAACTTACTATGAAGAGTGTACTTGCTTTTCACAATGTTCAACTGTTACTATGTAACCGTAAGTAGTACTAAATCCCTTCAGTAAACCCAAGCTCTCTATCATTGACTTGACTTAACTACATTCACTAAAGAGTTTTGCTCCATAATACTCCAGGTGTACATCAGGGTGGTATCCTTTCACCATACTCATTCAGTCTGTGTGCTAAGCAAATCATCAGAGAAACTGGACTGTATGAAGAACAATGTGGCATCAGGTTTGGAAAAAGGCTTATCAACAACCTAGGATATGCAGATGACAGGATTTTGCAGGCTGAAAGCAAGGAGGATTTGAGGCACTTGCTGATGAAGATTAAGGATTGAAGCCTTCAGTATGGATTACACTCATTATACTGAAAATCAAAATTCTCACAATTAGACCAATAGGTAATGTATTAGTCTGGGTACTTTAGAGAAACAAATCCACAGAAACTCATGTGTAAGGGAGAATTTTATGTAAAGGTTAAGTGTGCATCAAGAAAATATCCCAACCCAGTGCTGCCCAAGCCCACAAAAGTCCAACATTAACCCATTAACCCATATGTCCAACACCCATCCACAAAGTCCTCCTCCATCCGACTGCAGGAGGAAAGCCAAGTCAGTGAATGTGTAAACATCTCAGCGCTGGCAGGGGTCTCCACAGGGATGCTCCAGCACCCAGGATTGCATCGGAGTAGGTCCATGTGGCTTCTCCTTGGGGATGTCTTGCAGGAAGTCAGCCTTGCAAGCTGAAGCAGGGAAATGCTAAGGCAGCTGCACCCTGGTGCGACCATCACAAAGCAAAGAGACCCGAGAACTAGAAAGGCGAGGCTCACCGAGCCATTTATCCCTCCACCCTTCAATTAACTTGTGTTTATCGGCCAGGTTGGCACAATAAACGGCATTTGATTATTGATTCATTCAATAGATACCTGGGCCCCGACAGCACAATGGAAGCTTTTGCACAGAGAAGATATGCAACATCAGGTAACATCAAGATAAGTGGAACAAGAGACTAAAGTGAAGGATTTTGTCTTGCTTGGATCTATATTCAATGTTCATGGAATCAGCAGTAAAGAGATCAAAAGACAAGTAACATTAGGTAAAAATGCTGCACAAGACCTCTTTAGAGTATTGAAAAGCAAGGACGTTTCTTTGAGGCTTAATGTGTGCCTGACCCAAAACATGGTATTTTTCATTGTCAGGAACACTTTACAAGTCTGGATTTTTGACAAGTTTCTCAAGTAATTTTGATGAATGTTGAAATCTGAGAAACACTGTCCTCTGCTACATGCTCTCTGAGTAGCTTTAGTACTGAGTAGTTCTAGAACTTGGAAGTAACTTTAAAAACTATTTCCCTATTGTCACACCAGCAGAATCCTAACAGAAAAAGAATTGTAGCCAACTTTTATTATGGTTTCACTGCAAGGAAAATAATGTATGAAATCCAAATTTTATTATGCTTCTATTCATCCAGAAAAAGGATAAATTAAATATTGTTCTTTACCATCACTTACACTACACGCTAACCGATCATTGAGTCAATTAACAGAGAACCCTTGGCCATATGGACACAAAGGGGTGGGGAGATGGCAACTGCACTGTTAACACTACGTTAAAAGATTTGACAGTACAGCTCAGATCCTGCACACCATGCAGAAACACTTCTGGATTTGTGTAATGTTATCACAGACTCACTAGAATGTCGCTTTCTAGGAAAGAGAGAATTTGGCCTGGGGGAGGGGGACCAAGCTACCACTGAAACTGTGAAACCTCTGTAAGAGGTTATCAGAGTAAACCACTATGCTTCATATTCTCATTCCCTCCAGTCATCAACAGACAGGTAATCATAATGCTTTTAGTTGAACACAAACGCACACATCTACCCTGTGCAAAGCTTCCACTGTGCTGTAGGGGCCCAGGTATCTATGGAATGAATCAAAGAGTCAGTCTAGAGAGTAAGACTGTGACCTGAGGTAGGTGAAATGGGAATAAGAAAATTATTACCACTTGAAAGGGTTTCAGGAGGCTTGGTGTCCCCAGGCATAGACAAAGTTTCGGTTGTAAGGATAAGGAGGGGGAGGAACTTTCAGAGAAGAACTTGCAGATAAAAGGAAGTTGGCAGGTCACATAATGGGTGCTCCTGTGGCCCAGTGGAAGCATTTGCACAGAGAAGACGTGTGCCTTATGTTCAACTAAAGGCATTATGATGGTCAGCACGCTTCAGTTTAAGTGAGGAATAGGAAAATATATAAGCAAGCAAGCACCTATATAAGTTTAAACTCTGCTAACATACATGAAAGAAAATGGTCATGAGAATCGTGTGTGGAAGTGGAGATTGGAAGGAATAGTGATTTTAGATAGTGGGCTCACTGGCATTTAAAATGGAGTTTTGAAGGAAAGTGTCAAGCAAAGAGGTGGTGAACATTTCAGAATGAGGTGATCTTGTTTCTAGGCCATGCATCTCCAAAAACCTCTTTCTTCATTACCTGTACAGCGACCCTATGTTATGGTCACACCTGGGACTGTGTCATCAGCTGAACTAGAACAGAGAAACCTTGGCCATATGGACCAGCCAGATTCAATCAATGATCCTCTGACAATTTTCATTTCCTCTAGCTCACTTGCTCGGTTGCCCAGTCTCAGTCCAGAACTCCAATCCAGTGACCTCTGTTTTCTACTGAAGCTCTCCTCTCACCATTTTATTTCCGTCTCTTCATTTCTTTCCTGACCCCATGGAGAACCCTCCCCTTGTAATCCCTTGACTGTCCTTTGTTCCTTCAAGTTTCCCTGGCAAAGTCCTAGTTGTTCTGACTTTTCCTGTGATACTGTGCTGTGAGAATTACTGGGTCCATCTAGATAGACTGGAAATAGTATAAATTAGTAATCCCTAATTTCAATAGGCCTTCTATACTACCCAGCAATGCTCAGTTCTCTAGTGGTTCTCTCCCCAAGTCTCCATAATAACTATACAAATATCTCGTCCTTTCTCTTCAGTACTCCTACTCTACCACCATTCTTCCTGGTACCCTATTCACATGGCCATTCCTCTTCCCTGATTGTCTCTTTTTAGTTTCTTTGGCTGTCTCCTTTTTGGATTTAAAGATATAAGACATAGGTACATTCTGCCCACGTGACTTCACCCACTCCTATGACTCCAAGTACATCTATATACTAATGATTCTCAAAGTTCCCTCTTGCCCAGGCTGAAACCCAGGATCTCAATTACCATCATCGAATTATCACCCAATTAATTTCCCTACAAATAATATGGACCCCTTCCTGTAGCTAGAGTGATTTTTTTGAAAAATAAATCAGCTCATGCCATTTCCTTAGGTAAAACCCTTTGGTGACTTCCAAAGGATCTCAAAACGAAGTCTGAAGGCATGGCTCATAGGACAGTGCACCAT
>NW_022103898.1:40017556-40020068 GCF_000313985.2 Echinops telfairi | reverse complement strand
TTTTCCTTTGTTTCATAAAATTGTACATGAATTTGTGTATTTATTGGTGAATGATGTTTGTCTTTATCATTTAACTGTGAACTCTTCAATGTATATTATGAAGCACATGGTATGCTTACCTCCATATGTATACTCAGAGCACAGGACAGCACCTGGCACATGGTAAAAGCTGAGCCAGCAGTAACTAAATCAAGTACCTCCTTATCCTTGCTGAAAAGGCTTTACCTGACAGCTGAAGACACAGCCTCTCTGCAGGAGACAACAGAATCAGTTCTCTCAGACCTGTCTGCACTGACCAAGCATGGCACAAAAGAAATAGTAGTACTGACTGTGACCAATTAGTTCTCTAATCTCTAAGTCAAACAAATCTGTTTGGGAAGTAAGGCCAGAGTGCTCCTTAAAGTCAAGGATGGTGAGACTTTGTCTTTCATACTTTGGACATGTTGTCAGGAGAGACAAGTCTTTGGAGAAAGACCTCATGTTTGGTAAAGTGGAGGAGCAACGAAAAGAGGAAAGCCCTCCACGAGATGGACTGACACAGTGCTGCAGCAAGGGGCTCAAGCACAGGCACTACTGTGAGGGTAGCTCACGACCAGGTAGTGTTGCATTCTATTGCGCGGAGGGTCACTTGGTCTGAACTGACTGGATGGCCCCTAATAACAGTCTCCGTTCTTTCTGCATGGGAAGCTCTATAAGGGAGGGCTCATTTCATCATTTGGGAAAAAAGGACAATTATCTTTACATTACATTACAGAGGACTGACTGAAGATTCTCCAGAATTTTTAAAAATGCTCTAACAAAAAAAGATTTCTATGCCCACTCTAATATTAACCTGGAAGGGTCACACATATGACCTATTTAATTCTGCTAACTCACAAAATGAGTGAAAATAGTTCACATGGGGAAGCCAAAAGGTACTGCAAAGAAAGCAGAGAAATTCTTTATTAAGCAAAAATACGAAATGATGAAGCTATTATTTCTCAATCTATCCGCTGACGAGGTCTACAAGCTTCTGGAGAGCATGTTTCCATCTAAGCCTTCTCCAAAGAATTCTGTGGTGTGCCATTCTTTACACCCTGGCACAACGGCGATTCGGGCCCCTCTGAAGGACTCAATCATGTTCCTCTTCACTTTTTTTAGTTAATTTTGGGAACAAAAAAAAGAGTGAAGGGCTAAGGCCAGGGCTGCAAGGGCAGACGGAATGAGGTTTCCTGAAGATATTCCAGTAGGACAGCCCTTGCTCCCCTCGAATAAGGAGCAGGTGTGTTATGTTGATTAAAAAAAAATGATTTGGACGGAGCTCTTCTGGCCTTTTGTTCATTGATGCAATTTTTAATTTCCTGTAAGCTTCTTCATAACAAACCACCATGATGGTCCTGTGTCTTTTGAGAAAACTATCAAGACTACCCCTTTAGAGTCCTTAAAACAGCTGCTCTATCATCTTCACAGACTTCTGTGACTTGAGTTTAACTGGCCCAGCAGCTCCCTTTGGATGCTACTTCTTTGGGCTGGACTTTTTTCTTAAGGCACTCTAATGTGCCCAGGTGGTGTAGTGGTTACACACTGGGTTGCAGTCCACAAGATCATTAGTTCAAAACCACCAGCTGCTCCACTGGAAAAAGATAGGGCTTTCTGTTCTCTTAAACAAGTCTCAGAAACTGATGAGGGCAGTTCTTCTACCCTGCCCTACAGAGTTACTATGAGTCATCACCCACTCATGGAAGTTGAGTTTCAAAGAGACTAAGTATATAATGGAGAGAACTTGTCTGTAGCCATCCACTAATAGCAGAGAGATGCTTAAACACATTTTATTTGAAATAAACCATCTGCATATGAATTGAATCTAGCACTGGTGGCATAGTGGGCTACTCATTGGGCTGCTAACCACAAGGTCAGCAGTTCAAAACCACCAGCCACTCTTCAGGAGAAAGATAAGGCTTTCTAAAAAATACTCTTGATCTGGTAAAGAATTACAGCCTCGGGAATTCAAAGGGGATCACAGAAACTCAGAATTGACTCACTGGCAGTGTGGGGGTCTTTGGGTTTTGCTTGTATGAATTGGAACCCTACTAGCAATACTTTTTTGACTCATGTTGCTGGCCTGTTCTCAGGTCTAGCCTACATTCTGGAACACAGCAAAGAGAAATCATCTCTGCACCTGAACATTCCCCGGCCTCTCTTTCCCCCTCTTGAGGTACTTTTTAAACTTGGTATAATCCACGTATCATAAAACACGCTCTTTTAAAATGTACAGTTCATTTGTTTTTAGTATATGCTCAAAGTTATGCTACTAACAACACTAATTCCAGAATATTTCACCCTCTCCCCTGCAACAATAACTTATGCCCATTAGTAGTTTTTCTACCTACCTCTCTCTCCCAGCCTCTGGCAACCAATAACCTGCTTTCTCTCTCTTGCTAGCCTTTTTCTCGTTTCTACGCCTATGAAGCAGAAGCACTGAGAGACAAACTGGTTGCAGGGTTACTTGGCAAAAGAGGAAGTATGGGAACAC
>NW_022103898.1:40007158-40016296 GCF_000313985.2 Echinops telfairi | reverse complement strand
AAAAAAAAAAAAAAAGAAACCCAACGTCACTTCAGAAGATTTTCTGTTTAATGACAACTGCAAAATAACGCTGGAAGTTTGACTTTCTTATATTCTGCTGTCTGCATTTTCAAGTAAGTAAAAAAGTTACAAGCTTAAGTTATCCTTGCTAACATGAATAAATGTGCACACTGGGCGGTTATACCATGATGAGAATAAAATCATCAGCGTCCACTTGTAAAAATAAGTAGGCACATATTTTATTTAGATGTCTTAATCGACACTGCAGATACCATTAATGAAATCACACAGGAAAAAAAATCACTCAGAAAGGATTAATCTGATCTCAACATTCTTTGTGCTCATTTAATAACACTATAAAAACAGCAAACCCAAAGGACAAACACGTCAAAACCAAAGATCTTATCAATAAAAGTTTTCATTAAAAGTACGATTCCAAACCAACGGACACTATACAAATGAAAAATCATCTCATTTTCAACCTAGAAACGTTTTATTTGCCAACATCTAACGACTGTGCTGGCACCTGCCACTGGGTGTGAAGGCAGCTTTTCTATTACAAGTTAGTTATTTTGAATTATAGAGGTTTTTCAAGTGGCTCAATCTTTTTTCTTTTTTTTTTCAAGATTGCAAAAATGGCCTCTTCAATCTATTCTTTTTTATTGGACTATGAAATGACACAAATAGCATTTAAAGTAGAATCTTCTTAACCACCAAATGTTTTACTAAATCTGTTATTAAATAAGTAAATTAACTTAAAAGAGAAGCTCTAATTATCTATAGCAAAAGAAAACTTTGGTATTAACACATTAAAATTAGGAAATCAAAGTATACTTTGTATGTAGCTTTACAGTATGATTTTGGAGTTAAGATAAATCGGAACATGTCTATATATGGAAATGTGAAATTCCTGTTCTTCAGTTACCTACACTATTGTGAGAAATTCACGGTCACATTATTTCAAATTATTTATTTAAAGCACTTGCCTGAAGCTTCTTTCAAATAAATGGATAGGTCACACAAAATAATTTAGATCAAATGAGGCACTGAATTTTTAAAAGCTTCTTTTCCATTCAGACAAGACACTAATAAATGTAATTCCAATAAAGGTATCCATAATACATCAATTTGGGTTCTCCCATGTGAAAGAAAGCTAAGCATAAACAACAAAACTTAAATATAAGAGAAAGGGTGATTAAAAAGAAAAACCCCGATAAAAGTGGAGAGAATGAACGGGTTTGAAAAAATACCTGCTGCCAATTAAACCTTCTGAAAATACCAGAGCTTTTTAGAAATCTTTCTTAAATTCTATCCAGGGGCCATGCACATCACCTGTGAAATCATTCTTTGAAAAATAGTGTTAGATAACTTACACAAATTATGTTTCCATTTCAAGAAGCAAATGAGAAATAAAATCTACAGAATATGCATCAAGTTTCTTTTTGAAATATCTCAAAATTCACTGCCATCGAGTCGATGCTGACTCGTAGCAACCCTACAGGACAGGGTGGAGCTAGACCTGAGGGTTTCTGAGGCTGTGGGAGCTCTGGTAGCAAAGCATACTACACGTTGGGCTGCTAATCACAAGGTCAGCAGTTGGAAACCACCAAGTACTACAAGGGAGAAAGATGAGGCTTTCTACTCCACTAATGAGAAGGCCATCATGTTTGATGAAGTGGAGGGACAGTGAAAAAGAGGAAGGCGCTCCAGGAGACAGTTGACCCTATGACTAAAACACTGGGTTCAAGTACGCACAGAACGGGGCTGTGTTTCCTTCTGTCACGCATAAAGTTACTGTGGGTCGGAGCCAACACGATGGCACCTGACAACCACAAGGAGTTATAGTCTCAAAAGCACACTCTGTTCTATGAGGTTGCTGTGAGTGGGACTCAATTCCACAGAAGTGAGATTGGGGGCGGGGGTGTTTTAGCTTGTTTTTAGAGAAAGTCTCATCTCTCTCCAGGGAGCAGCCAGTGGCTTCAATCTGCTGGCTTTGCCATTAGCATCACACATAACCCACTATGCCACCAGGGCTTCTTTTTCAAACAGTTACTCGAAAAAACTTTTACAAATTTCACTTTTTGAAGATTCTCCTCTCCAAGTCATTAAGTAAATACCAAAAAGCAACCTTATTTAAGAATATGTTGGATTAATTATGTGAAGCATAACACTTCATGAATCTACATCAAGTGAAATAATTGAGATTTAACTTTAAATTAAGACTATGCATTCCAGATATGACACCGGAATAAAAACGTTTTTTCAAAAAATACTCTTTTAAAAAGAACGTATTTACTTCTTAAATAAATTTTGTTTGGGAAATATTTATATTCTTTGAGCTTAGAAACGTTTAATTGAAATCATAAAGACAAAATTGGTTCAACAGTTATCAAAATGATATGACAGTATACACAGTTAACAATTCACCCTCAGCAGAATAAATCACTTTAGTTGAACTCAGCTCCCTTAATTTTAATTTTGAAACTCTCTATTTTTCAGCTTTGTAACTGGAGGTATATTGCTGCATAACATTGCCTAGGTGAAAGGTGTTAGATGAAGTGTTAGAAAGACTGCACAGTGACTGAATCTGAGAAGAGCAAAATGTAGTCATAGCATTTCAAAGCTTGGAGGAGTCTTCAAGATCTAAGCCAGCACCCTCATTTTTCAGATGGGGAAACTGAGGCCCAAACACATCAAACAACTTGACTAAAGTCATTAGTTGAGCCACTCATTCACTCAAACACATACTGAAAGCTGCGGTCTAAAGGCCAGGCTCAGCACCAGGTGCTGAAATGAGCTGGGAGGTAGCTCTCCTGATTGCCAAGACAGTGCTTTTTCCTTGACACGATTCCTAAAATAAATACCTACATTTCCTAATCGGTAAGAACTCAGAGAAGTGTACAGCAGCCCTTGTAAGACTAGGTCCACTTTCAGTTTCACATATTTCAGTAGACACAATTGGGTCTTACTTCAGTGAGGCCTCAATTGTGTTTACTTTTCATGATTAAATATTAACAAAGGGAGGCACAGTATTTCAAATGGGTCCTTTTGCAATATATTTATAACTCAAGGAAGTACAATCAGAAAATGCCCTATACACACAAAGACACTCACATAGAGGGCGGCGTACAAATTCAGAGTGATTTGAGGTATCAATATAGATCAATTAAATCCAAGTTTACACGAAGTAAACTTTGTAAATGTCTTTCCACTTCCATTAGATAGATGTGGGTATATTTTTCTACAATGTCCCATAGAGTAAAAGACATGCAAACTAATGCCCTCTTCCAAGGGTACATAGATCTATGGCAGGCCTTTTCCCCATCACGTCAACTTTGAATTCTATTTGATTAAAGGAAAATTAGATTAAAAGATGAACGAAATCTAAAATTCAATGTTTGCCAAGAAAATTAAAAAGTTAAATTCTACAAATCATTAAAAATAGCATTAGTTCAAACTACATTTATAAGTTATTTAGTTTTTGCTTTTGTTCTTAAATAGGATGTACATAGAATGACCCATCACCATGAACCATATCTCATTTTACTTAGACTTTGACATTTTTAAACAAAAACATTAAGCCTGGTACTTAAAGGTTTTGTGCATCTCCACGCACAGTCACTTCTGGGGAGGAGCTCTCTGGGACCAGACTGGCACAGCTCTTAGACAAAACAATCCGTAAGTAAGGCACTTAGAAATCTTCAGCAGCAGCAGCTCTGTGACCGGGTGTCAGTGCAAGAGACCAAAGGGAACCACAGCTTTCACAGAGCGCTCCAGCTGGCCTCCAGGTGATTTCTGATAAAACACAATCTTCGCTGAGGACCTTGGAAGGCGCTTCGACTTTTCTGAAACTATTGTCAGCTCAGGACCAAAGTGCAGTTTGTGCTCTCCTACTTCTCGAACCTCCAGATTTGATTTGTATCTAGAGCATTACAAGTGCTCATTTTGACATCAGGCCGGCCCTCAGGTGTCCGATAAGCACTCACACACTGTCCTGAGTGTGGGTGAAAAATGGCTCCGTATTCTTTAAAATGCCAAATAATGTTTGCTGGAACGGGGAGCCCATCTTTGGGACAAGCTTGCATTCCCACAGAATTTTTCTGCTCATGGACCACTGCACATAACTCTGTCACAGAATTAAACCGTATTTCCTTGTTAGAGGTGTATTCAAAGAATTGATTCCCACCTTGGCCATGGCATCCGAATAGTGAAAGATTAGCACCCGTGGGGTTGTTGTCAGGAGAATTATAATCTAGACATTCAGAAGAAATCCCAACACTGCGGACAGCTCCATGCCAGCCTGGCCTATCCTCTGGGATGTGTAAGTTAGGAAACACGTTTTTTAAATACCAGTCAAAGCTCTTGCATCTCAGCCGGTTTCGTAGTAATTTTCTTTCAGAAATGTCACCGTAAACTTCTTTCCTTGCTGGAGGGTTTCGGTTGTAGAAATGCTGCTTATACTCATCCATCCACACTTCGGCTGCCCGAGCCGTATTCTGCAGGAAGTTGGGCCTGGCATATGGTGCCCGTTTAGGAAATACATGACCCACGTGGGAACAGGGGTGGATCTCCAACTTCCCGCCACACTGCCACACCCGAAAAGAGAGCTCTAGGTTTTCACCTCCCCACACTTCCATTCCAGTGTCATAGGTTCCAAGGTACTCAAAGTATTTCTTGCTGACAGCAAACAGTCCGCCAGCCATGGTGGGTGACCTGATAGGGTCGATTCTTGAAGACCGCCTGTCCCTTTCCTGTTTGGGGACAGAATGCCACTGGAATGTTAAACGCCAGTCAAACCCACCAATCATGGGCTCCCCTGTCTGCATGTAGAATTCAAACGTATTCCAGTCAATGGTGTCTATCACGGGGCAAACAACTGCTGTCTCATCTCTACCAATCCTTTCCAAAAGAGGCTCCAGCCATCCAGAATTACATTCACAGTGGCAGTCTAGGAAGGTGAGCACATCTCCTGTGGCAAAAGTGGCCCCAATCAGGCGGGCCCTAACCAGCCCCTCTCGCTTATTGGTTCGAATCAAGCGGACTCGATCGAGATTGCTGATGTAACTTTCAAGCTGGGTCTTCAAATACACTCTGTCACTCAAGTCATCAACCAAGATGATCTCCTTCAAAAGGACGGCGGGGGAAGTCTCTAAAACACTGTGGATGGTGCGGAGCAAAGTGGACCAGGCTTCGTTGTAGAAAGCTATGATGACCGAGGTGGTGGGGAGGCTCCGGTAGTTGAACGTCTTGGCTTTACACTCATACATTCTTCTGTCCTCTATATGGCGGTGCAGGGAGATCCTGTCACTGAGGTAAATGTTGATAGCGTATCTCTCAATGAGCTCCTCTACCTGCTTCTGCTCACCGTCGGTGAGCTGCAGTTTGCTGGCTTTCCCCCACTCTCCCAGGGCATGGGAATCTGCGGGAGGCTTCTCATACAGCGGCCGGGACAGATCCACCGGCTTCGCCTCCGAGTCAGTGAGCTGCCTCTGTGACCGCCCCCTGGGCAGGCCGGCTCCTGAGGAGGAATGGAAACCAGACACGGAGAGCTCCAGGAGGACATAGCCCACGGTTAGAAGCGCCAGCAGCAGGCAGCCCTTGCCTGCCCAGGTCCACCTCACGGCCATCTGGATCGGCACGGCCCTGGCGCCGACGCAGCCACGAGAGCCCCCGCGGCGGGGAAGGGTTCAGGTAGGGGCGAGCTGGCCAGCAGGTCCCTCCTTTCGAGGCGGGCTCACGGTCCCCCTCCAGCCACGACGGCTTTCCAGGGTCACCTGAGCGCTCTCGGTCCTCGGCCTCCGGCACAGCCCCAACTTCTCGCTCCCCCACTTCCTCCGGATCCGCTCACAACTTTTCACCAACTCGGCGGCCAACACCCCACCGTCCCGAGGCCCGGGACTAACCCCTCCCCTTCCCACTGGCTCCCCCTGGTGGTTGCGGCGCGCAGCGCCTCCGTCCGGCACGGCCCCGCGCGGCGCGATCGTGAGGGCGGGGCCGCCGCGGAGCGGGACTCCCCAGGCGTCGAACCGCCCCCTACCGGCCGAGGGCCCCGGGGGCCCTGTGGGGAGGCCCAGCCTGGCCAGGAGGATTTCCCGCCATTGCAAAAGTTCCAAACAACAAAAACAGAGTAAAACGAACTTACCAAGTTGTTTGCCTTTGGGACTGAAGTCCACGGAGGTGATGGCAGCCTTGTGGCCTTTAAAATACCGCTCCAGAACGGGGTCCTCCTGGGAAGGGAAGGTGTCAGGGACTGAACACGGCGGCCGACCGGCACTCGGGGCAGCCGGGGGGCCGGGCCGCCACCTCCCGCAGCGATCTGCGCAGGCGCGGGGGGCGCCGGAGCCGCCTCGCTCCCCGCCCGCCGGACCCTGTACCCTGGCACCGAGACCCGGGGCGCCGACTTCGCCCCCGCAGCCGGCAAGCTCTCTCCCCGCGGCGTCCCAGGCCCGGGCTCGGCCCGGGGACCACTTGGGCAGCTTGATGAGGACACACATCCCGGGCCCCGCCCGCGGCGCCGGCTGCACAGGGTCGGGGCGGGGGCCCCGGTTGCGGGGCTTTTAAAGCTCCCCGGCGATTCTGACGCAGGCGCTCCCCGGCAACGCTGAGAGCACTCCGGGGACGACGGCGCCGCCCGGCTCCGGCAGCGGCTCTCCGGCCTGGGCTCGGCGCCCGCCTCGATCGGCCTGTCCGCCGACGGTAGGACGCGGACGCCGGGGCGCTAAGGACGGGAGGCTCGGGTCCGAGCGGCGGACGCCTCCCACCGTGTGCGGGAGCGGCCCAAACCTGGCCCCGCCGCCCGCGGGGACGGATCCCGAGAAGCGCCCCAACTGCATCCTTACCGCAGCGGAGGCCATGGGGCAGCGGTCGTCGCCGGGCTCCCGCCGGTGGAAGGAAGGGCGGGGAAGGGAAGGGGACGGGGCTGGAAGGGGGACCCTGCGGCGCCCGGAACCGTCGGCCTGGAGCGCCGGCGTCTGCCGGTCACTACAACAACGGCGGCCCCGGCCGAGCCCGCGCCCCAGGCGTGGCCAGAAGAGCGCCGAGACGCCGAGTTCCACGCGGGCAGGGAGAAGTTCGGCAGGGCGCCTCGGGGCGGACCCCCGCCGCACACACACAACGTTTATTAGCACTGGACGCCGAGAACGGGGGTTGCATTCACCAGGGGGCGAGTCCGGCGTGAGGGAACCGGGGGAATGGCCGGGCTTTGATCGGTGCAGTCGGCGTTCCGTGTTATGTTAAAGAAACAGCGCTTGCGCGTTTCCACCTGTTTGGGGTGCGGAGGGACCTTTGAAAGAAAGAACGCGCTCGCTGCTTACCTACCCGCTCAAGGGAATAAACCCGTGCAGAGCAGCTTTGAATTTATTGGAGCACGATGTTCCACACTGTCCCCTGCGTGATATAGAGGAATACACGTATTGACTGAATAGATGTTGCGCATTCACTTAGCTGCTGTTCCTAATCTCATTTCGTTCAGAGCAGTGGTTCTCCACCTTCCTAATGCCGCGACGCTTTAATACCGTTCCTTATGTCGTGATGACCCCCAACCATAAATTATTTTCGTTGCTACTTCATAACTGTAATTTTGCCAGTTATGAATCGTCATGTAAATATGATATGCAGAATGTACTTTCATTGTTACAAATTGAACATAAAGTATAGTTATTAATCACAAAAACGATGTCATTATAGATTGTGAAATATTTATTTCTATTGACAAATAAATGAAATTTTGTCTTGAACCACGGTTTAGCATGGGTAACAACAGTCTTCACACCCGGTGGGCGTATCTGCATTGGAGACTGACAGAGGATCGCTGTTTCAGTTCCTAAGACCATTGGAAATAAGTGTTTTCCGATGGTCTTTGGCGACCCCTGTGAAAAGGTCGTTCAACACCACCACCACCCAAAAGGGTCGCGACCCACAGGTTGAGAACCGTTGGTTTAGAGCAGCACACATACATAGCTGCAGACTTGTCTTTTAAAGTAAACATTTGGCAATATACAATGACATAATAGAGCATAACTGGTTAGATGTATGCCCTGTATTCAGAAAGTTGTACTACACCCTTTCATTAGAGGTTATCTAGTTGTCTAGTGATGAGTTTAGTTTTAATGAATATAGTACACAGCAATTATGCAGATAGGGATAGCTTTAGATTACAGTATTGGTTTAACATGTGTGTGTATGCCTTTTGAATATAGATAGCTGCTGTAAACTTGGCCCTGAGGTTACAAAGATGACTGACTTACTGTCCCTTCCCTCAGACTCAGAAACCTGATTCGTGAGTCTCATATTATAGCATCGCCTTGGGGGGCCCATTCCCAGAGAAATAAACTCTGATGGCATAGTGGTTAAGCGTTTGGTTGCTAACTGAAATAAATGTCAGTGGTTCAAACCCACTATCCACTCTGTGAAACAAAGTTAGGAGTCTGCTTCCATAAAGATGTAGAGCTTTGGAAACCGGATGGGGGCAGTTCCACTTGGTTCGACAGGGTCCTCATCAGTTAGAATCAGTTAGTTAGCAATGTTTTTCTTTTCTTTTTATTCCCAGAGATACTGGTTCAATATATATGGGATGTGATCTAGGGCTCTATGGATGTAGCAAGCTCTTTTGGTGATTGTTATGTGGAAATCCCAACCATGCATTTGAATGGCATAGCAGCTCTAGTCTAGGATAAGCTGCATCAAGAATGGGGATATCAGCAATTTGTCACTGAGCTGGGCAGGACCCGAAATGTTCCTGCTTATGCCCAGTTTGCCTAGTGTGGGTACAGCAGATTTGAAATGTGCATTTTTCTCTTATTTTCCAATCAGCAAAGTAGGGACTTTAACTGAATAGAAAAGAAAACTTTCAGAGTGTCATATTAACCTAAAGGTAACCTTGTGAAATAAATGTATCATTTACCTATACAGTAGCACCCTGGACCTCGATACTAATGTGTTCTAGAAGGAGCATTGAGATGCAGTCAAACTCCCAATCAATTTTTCCCATAAGAAATAACTGAAAACAGATTAATCGGTTCTCAGCCACCAAGTTCTACCCTAACTTTGCCTTGTTATACAAAACATTACACAGATTTCAAAGTAAATAAGTTCAGAGTTAAATAATATAATTTAAATAAGAAACACAACATTAAAAAA
>NW_022103898.1:40000662-40006165 GCF_000313985.2 Echinops telfairi | reverse complement strand
GCGTGTAATTACTTCTTGATATAAGTATGAGTGTCTCTGGATTTGCTTCTCTAGTCAACCCAGCCTAACACACAATCCCGTGTGTGTTAGAATAGACTCATGCTCCATCAGCTTTTCAGAAGTCAATGGCAAGGCCTTTCTTCTGAGGTGCCTTGGAGCGGACTTGAACTTTCAATGTTTGATTAGTAGCTGAGTGTAGTAACCATTTGCACCACCTAAGGATAGCATTATTAGACAGGGGCTATTATAATTTCCATTTACACAGAAACTGGCACAGAGAGACTTAAGTAACTTGCCTAAAACACACAGCTAGGAAGTGGTTGAACTTAGATTTCTGAAATTCAACAGTCTGGGTCTAGTTTTAACTTTTCAATTACTAAGTTATGGCTTTTCCATGATTGCAAGCATATTGTAAATTTCTAACAGGGGCCTTCTACTGTGGTCTTGGTTATAGTGGCTAGTTGTGATAATGAGGCATTATATAGTTCTTCTGGTTTCGGGTTAGAGGAGGCTGTGGTTCAAATAGGGCATTTGTTCTTTGGACTAATTGCTTTCTACACAGCAATAAAGAATAATGATGGAATCCCTCTTTGATCCAGGACACTGATGCCATCAGACTAAGGAAGACCCCGAAACAGGGGCCGTATGAGCCACAACCACGGCCTCATTGCCAAATACCAGAAGCACCCAGGAGGCAGGGATAACGCCGGTGGTATGCATCGTCACACGATCAACTTCAACAAATACCATCCAGGTTCCTTTGGAGAAGTCTGTTTGAGGCACTACCACTTGAAGAGGAACCAGACCCTGTGCCCAACCGTTAACCTCAATACATTGTGGACCTTGGTTGATGAGTAGGGAAGGGTAAATGCTGCCCAAAAGACAGGAGCTGCTCCCGACATTGATGTGCTGCAGTTTGCCTACTACACAGTTCTGGGGAAGGGAAAACTCCCAAATCAATCTGTCATCCTGAAGGGCAAATTCTTCAGCAGAAGAGCTGAGGAGATTAAGGGCGTTAGGGGGCCGGGGGAGGGGTGGGCGGCTGTGTCCTGGTGGCTTTAAGCTATATCGAGGTTTAAATCTTAAAATGCTTTCCAAAAAAAAAAAAAAGAAGAATGATGGAATCCATGAAACTCAAAATAATAATGTAAAAAGACCAGATTACTGGTCTGAGACCAGAGGATTCCCCTCCTAATGCCTTCTAATTTGAAAGAGCTTTCTCTTCTAATTTGAAAGAGTTTTGAAATACTCACAGAAGCCACCTTTCAGCCAAATAGTAAAAATCCCAACCAAACTCACTGCCATTGAGTCTATCCCAACTCAGAGTAATCCTACAGCACAGAGTAGAACTGCCCCTGTAGGTTTCCCAGACTGCGAATCTTTACTGGAGTAAAAAGCCTCATCTTTCTCCTACTGAGCAGCTGGTGGTTTTGAACTACTGACCTTGTAGCTAGCAACCCAACGTGTAACTAATCTAAAAAAAATTCACTGCCATAATGTTGACTCATAAAGACCCTATAGGACAGGGTAGCCCTGCCCTTATGAGTTTCTGAGACATAACTGTTAACAGGAGTAGAAAGCCTCATCTTTCTCCTTCAGAACGGCTTTAGGTTTTGAACCGTAGACCTTGGAGATCGCAGCCCACTGGGTAACCACTATGCCACCAGGGCCCCTCTAGCTATGTAATAGAGATGACTAAAAACAATAACACCTGTGACAAATGTGCTTCTCAGAACAATCAACTATACAAAACCAAGAGGCAACACTTGCTCCAGATCAAAGATGACAAGACAGAGAAACGGTAGAATGGAATGGGGAAACTAGGGAGGAAGTCGGGAGACTGCAACCAACTTCGTGAAACAGCTTGTATATGAACCATTGATTGGAAAACGACTGTGTTGTGTAAATATTCACCTAAAGAACAATAAAAAGTTTGTTTTTTAAAATAGAGTTTTCTTACTTTAAGCCTACTTGAGTTCATGTAATTCCCTTGCTACCAGGATTATTTGGGACTGCTCAGAATTAGAAGCTGATCACTAACCTGGATGGGAGCTACCGTGGGGATCAATATTTGAAAATCTTTAAGGTTTTATTTAAGGCCATGAACCAGGTACGGCAAATACCTTTCCTTAATTGCCTTTAAAGTTTGAAATCAGGCATGGAACCAAAGTGCCATCTACTGTTCACATTCCTATGTAGCACCTGATGTGATATTTTGTGGCCTGCGTACATTCTCTTCTTGAAGAATGGGAGGGCAGGTAGAAAGGATCCAATTAGATTGAATCGTTAAGGCATTAACACCATCTTCATTTAAAAATTGATTTGCTTCAGGGGACAGTCTCCAAATCCTGACACCTATATCCTCAAAATATAATTTATAATAATTTTACATAAATTACACTCTTTTGCAAACTGCATATTAGATTTTATTTGCAACCATGCAACCTCGTGGTAATTTTCTAGGTGTGCTACTTGCAGTATTTACACAGGCACATGTACTGAAAACAACAAAACAAAAATCATCCCAGTCAGTAGCTCCTGCCACCTCACAATCCTTTTTATCTACCCCTTTCAGTATTTCAGTAACTTGCCTTTCTCCTTCAAGTCTCCATCACTGCCTGGATATTCTGGATATTCCTAAACTATCGGGATAGTTTAATACCTCAATAGATTCTTGGCCCTCTCCAGATGTTTTTAATTAAAAGATGAGGGTGGTAGTGCTTTAAAATCTATATGTTTTCAAATAAGCTTGGAACAGCAATGATAATTTGCATCAATAATTCAGAAGCGTGGGGGCAAACCATGCTACAGGCTTTAAAAAAAATGCATTTTGGATTTTTTTTAGGACTGGAATTAGGACTGGAAACCAAGTCCTAATTTCGATCTGACCACAAACTTTTAAGGGTAGCACTTAAGCCATCAGTGTGCTAAGCACAGTCACATTTTGGAAACTTCACTGAAACCACTGCCATAACCAGGAATGCCTGCTCCTCCAGAGCCCACCTTGCACCTGGGGAAACCCATCTCAAGGCCCAGGAAAAAGACAGATGGCTACAAAATGTTCTTTCTCAACACACACCCCTTATAAAAATATAACATTTTCCCTTTGAGCTTCCATAGTGTGGGAAAACGAGAACATGGAGGCTATCTGCCATCAAAAGCAGTCAGACCACCCCACCCTAAGCATGGCCCACTTCCTTCTGATAAGGATCACAGATTGCTCCCCTGGAGAAGAGGTCAGAGACGGCCAAGGTCAGGCCGCCATCTTAACTCTAGAACCGGCCCATCTTGTTATGTACCTTCCTGCCACACGGATGCCTCTGGTTCCTCCCCTTCCTGTTATGTAGGTTTACTAGGGCTTGCTCGCACGAGATTATATAGGCCTGTTAAGAGCAAACACCCAAAGTGACTGTGGTAGCATACGCTTGGTCTAATTGAGTTATGGACTGTTATGATATCTGTAAGAGCTCCCAATAAAATGATTAAAAATATATACTAAAATAAACAAGTAAAATACAAATAGATGGTGGGGGGGAGAATACATTTGCCCATCACTCTTTCTGGTTGCCATGGGAGAGCTGAGTACTTGCATGTCTTGTCTTGTTTAATTCACCCCTCAATCACACAACCGCCCCCTAGTGCCCATTCAGTTGTTATGGCTGGTCCCCACACCATAGTATGTTATGTTCAGTTCTGTTAGGTAGCTGGCACAGGGACTGGGGTGTCCATTACAAATGCTCAGAGGTTCGGAGCGTCTGGCCAGGAAGGGGTGGTACACCTAGGTAGGCGTTACACCTGGACTGGCCCAGCTTGGCCAGGTGAATTCAATTCAGCCATTGGGGTTGACCAGGATCGTCGGCCATGCCTCCTAGGGGAGGGCCTGCAAAGCCAGAATCCAGAGCCTTGCGGCCCCGTGTGCTTCTCAAGCTGCTGCTCAGAGGCCATGCAGTGATCCCCTGTTCTCAGGACTCCATGTGTGGGGGTGACGGGCCCTGAGGGTGCCTGTGTCAGCCTGAAACAACTTCTATCTTTCAGAATACTCACTTGGATCACAAGTCAGGCTTCAGAGTGAAATCTTTCTCACGTGAAGCCTAGGACTGAGGTATTTCTCCCACAAGAGAGAGATCTAACAGTTCTACTTTGTATTAGCATGTCATTCATTATATTCTAGTTATGTTTGGTTGTCCACCAGCCCTCGTTGTAGTGAAATGCCCATAAGGACAAGGATCATGTTGTATTTGTCTTGGTACCCCTCTGCAGCCACTGTAGTCCCTCATACAGAGTATAGCATCAACACAGGTTTTCTGTAATGACTCAGGGGCTACAGGGTAGCCTGTACATTTGATACAGCTCTGTATCAAATGGAAAGACCTACAAAAGTAGGAAATATGATCTTTGTGCTCAAAACCGTTGATAGATAACTAGGCAGACAAGTCTCACCATGCGAAACATTAAATGATACCAAATCAGCACAAGAACTAAGCAGTAAATCGATAATGAACTTGAGAATATTACAAAATAGCAGTATGGAAACAAAATAGCCATATTTTGATAGTGTCACCTGTGGCATTTGATTGTTTGCTTGAGATGTTGCTCTTGTATTAGAGTTTCAAGGAAAAGAAGAGCTTCAACTGCTATTTAAAAAGTGACAGGTCTGGACTGATTAAGAACTTGTTAAAATACGGATTTTTCACTCCCAGCTTTCTGTTTTAATAGGGCTAGATTGAGCACAAGAGTTTGCATTTCTAACACGTTTCCAGAGGTGGTTTTGTGCTGCTGTTGAACCACTCTTTGACAACCACCAGACTGAATAAACAGCCTGAGAGACGTGGTGATGGAGACGCGAGCACAAGGACGAGGCGTCACATTCCTGGAACCAACTCCAGCAGCATGGGAGACACCGGAGGAGTCCCTGGGTTGCACAAACAGTGAAGCACTCAGCTCGCTGAAGGTTGGTGGTGAGTAAATCCTCATGAGCTGCCTCAGAGACAGGCCAGGCCTGATGTTCTGCTTCTACAGGATCAACCATGGCCTTGAAACCCTGTAGCGCAGTTCTGTTCTGCAGACATGGCGTCATCATGCATGGGAATGGACTCGGGCTACTACCAGCACCATAGGAATGGAGGGGCCATGGCATGATTGGAGTAGTGGTAAAGGGGATGCAAAGAAAAAGACAGAAATAAAGGTGGGAGTGGGGGTGGGGGATTGTGAGGCACTGTTCTTGGTCCTGAACCAACAGGTTCTATTGGTGAATGGTTCTGTTGCCTTCTTCTAGGGCTTGTAGTTTAATTCTCGATCATTTGTAGAAGTCACGTAGCTTCTATACTGTGCACAGTGTAACTGCTCTGTGGGGTCTTCAAGGCTGTGACCTTCTGAAGCAGAAGGGTTACCCAGGTTTAGTTCAGAGGAATCATCAACCTTTCAGCTAGAAGTCTGGTGCTTAACTGTTTGTACAACCCAGGAAAATAGATAGATAGATAGATAGATAGATAGATAGATAGAT
>NW_022103898.1:39976630-40000562 GCF_000313985.2 Echinops telfairi | reverse complement strand
GATAGATAGATAGATAGATAGATAGATAGATAGATAGACATATCTAGTTGATTATATGCATTTTGACAATTGTATCAGATTGACACAGACTTACTGGACTCCGTGTTCCCTTTGGGAAGACATGAGTACATATGCCCCAATTCCTTCTCCATGCTAATATAAGTTGGTGACTTGAAAGTTAGTTGAGATGCAGTATCACTAAGACTTCCAAGTGACTGTGTAAGAGGAATGAGGAGGGAGAGACAGTACTAAAGATGCCTGGTAGTTCTCTGCTAACATGGCTCCTCAAGGAGATTGCTGGGTCACCCTAGGACCTGAGGTTGCAAGTATTCATGGGAGAAAATCATCTCATCTTTCTCCCACAGCAGCTAGTGGGTTTGAGCTGCCACCTTTGTAGTTAGCAGCCCGACTCTTACTGGACAGCACCCTATGCACATAAAAACCGCAGTACTGCACAGATTTCTGTGAGCATGTGGAATACTGAAAGCTTCAGGCTTGTTGATGGGCATGTAAAGGGTCACAGCAGCTTTATACCTTCCAGTACAATTGCTGGGCCATAACATATGTCAGCTTTCTCAGGACGTTTAGCCATCCCTCCAAAACGAGATCGTAGTGGTTGTTGGGTGCCCTTGAGTCAGTTCTGACTCATAGTTCTCCCAGGTACACCGCAGAAACCATGTCACAATCTTCGCTATACTTGAGCCCATTGTTGCTGGGTCACATCATCTTATTGAGGGTCTTCCTCTTGTTTTGTTTTTCTCAGTTTGCTGGTCTGTACTTCACCAAGCTTGATTTCCTTCTCCAGAGACTTGTCCTTCCTAATAGCATGTCCACAGTACATGAAATGAAGTCTTGCCTTTTTTTCTTCTAAGGACCATTTTGACTATATTTCTTCAAAAACAGATTTGTTTATTCTTTTCATGGTCTGTTGTATATTCAATGTCCTTCATTAAGATCGTAATTCAAAGATATCAATTCTCTTTTGTCTTCTTTATTCATTGTCCAGCTTTCTTGTGTGAGAGATCATTGAAAATACCATGGCTTGAGTCTGGCACACCAACGTTTTTCAAGTGATATCTTTGCTTTTTAACTGTTTAAAGAGGTCTTGTGCAGTAGTTTGCCCAATGCAATATGTTGTTTGATTTCTCCACTACTGCTTTCATGGGTATAGATTGTGGATCCAAGAAAAACAAAATTCTTAACACCTTTAAAATTTTCTCATTTGTGAGGAATTTTGCTTTTTTGTGTGTTTGGGTGCACCCCATACTGCAGGCTGTTGTCTTTACTGTTCTTCAGTAGGTAGTTTAAGTCCTTATTGCTTTCAGCAAGCAAGGTTGTGGCATATGCATATTGTTTCTCTCCAGCTGATACTATATTCTTTATCTTATAGTTCCACTTCTCAGATTATTCACTCAGTATGCATACTGAATTAAGTATGGTGAAAGAAATCAACCCCGACATACACCTTTCCTGTTTTAAACCTAGCAGCATCTCCTTGTTTTGGTCAAAGGACTGTGTCTTGGTTTATGTACATGTGCTACACGAGCACAATAGAGTGTTCTGGAAATCCTATTCTTTACTGTCTTCATCATAGTTATGGCCCTAGAGTCCAATGCCTTGGATACTCACCAAAACACGGTACACATCTTTCTGGTATTATCTGCTTTCAGCCAAGTTCTATGTGACGTCATGAATGATATTCCTTGTTCCACGTCTTTTTCTGACTCCAGCTGGAATTTCTGCTGCAACAACTTAAACATTATCTTCAGCACAATTTTACTTGCATGTGATGTTAATGATACTGTTCAATAATTCCTATATTCTATTGGATCTCCATTCTTTGGAAGGAGCAAAGCCAGGTAGCCGTCTCCCAAATTTATTAGCAGTGCTTCCAGTGTTGCCTTTTGTTGAAACATCTCAGTTTGTATTTTGCCAATTCCTGGACCATCATTTTCCCCAATGCCTTCAGTGCAGCTTAGACTTCTTTGTTCAATACCGTACACTCTTGATCATATGCCATGTCCTGAAATGGAACAGATTGTTTTCTGATACGGGGATTTTAGGAATTCCTTCCTTCTTCTTTTGACGCGTCCTGCATCATTCAGCATTTTTGCCCATAGAATCCTTAAATACTGTAATTTAAAGGTTTGAGTTTTTCTTCCTCTCTTCTAGTTGAGAAATGCTGAGTGCTTTCTCCCCTTACGGTTTTCTAATGCCGAGTCTTTGTACATTTCCTCATCATCCTTCACCTTGTCTGCTCAAGTCCCTCTTCAAAATCGTCTTGGTAATCAAGCGGCCATCAAGCTCAGAAGCAACAAAGCCCACATGGAAGAAGCACACCAGCCTATGCAACCACGAGGTGTCGAAGGGCTTCCCGTGGCCAAGACCTTTCAGAAGATTGTCAGACCTTATGGTTGAGGCAGCTCTGGGTGAATTGCAGTGGCCAACTGTCTGCTTAGCAATTGAAGGCTTAACTGTGGAGGAAAGGCCAGCCCCCCCCCACAACTAATCGGGTTCAGTAAGCACAATTGTACAGTTGAGATATATAAAGATTACAATAAAGTCATAGAGCGTGAGAGAGATAGGAGAGAATAAAATAAAGAAGTCAGACACATTTCATAATAGCATGCTCACCCCCTAGATGGCCATGATCTTACCAGCCAGGTCCGTGCACAGCGTGGGCCAAGGGCTCTCCTTCAGGGAAATAATTTCCTACTATCCTTATCAGAAGGGAGTGGCCCCTACTTGTTGTGGGATAAACAGTGGTGACTGCTTGCTCTGGATGGCTGATAACCCTTAGGGAGAATAACCCCTGACCTACATCTGTTGACCTCCAAGTGTATAGTCATTCACCACGTGTAGCAAACAGCTGTTTGTCCTATATTTGGGGGAGACAACTTGGGAGAAATCTTTCTGTTTCTCACACTTAACTGCATCAACACAGGAACTTCATGTGGGCCATGCTTAATATTGGGGAAAAAATAATAAACACTGTTCTCTGAACTGGGAGTTCAGCTGGGCTTCCTATTTTTTTATTTGCTAAATTCAGCAACTCAACCCAGGTGGTAACCAGGAGAAGTGGGCAGTGCATGTCTGATCAAAAGGGAGTAGCTGCCACAGCCCAGGAATAGTTGTCCTGGGGAACACAGCTGCATGTTATCACTGAAATGATCACGATTCACCGAATATCCAGAATGTCTTAAACTGATTGGAAATGAGTACTAGTAGTACAAGTGGTTAAGCACTTGATTGCTAACGCAAAGGTTGGCAGTTCAAACCCATTGGCCAATCCGTGGGAGAAAGATGTGGCAGTTTGCTTCTGAAGAGAGTCACGGCTTTGGAGAGCCCGCAGGGAAGTTCTACTCTGTCCTGTAAGGTTGCTATGATTCAGAATCAACTTGATGGCAGTGGCTTGCGCCATCAGTTTATACAGATGGGAAAATAAAAGAAAATAAAAACTTAGAGGCTAGGTGTGTCAAAAAAAAGATGTTCTGTGGATCATGAAGGTATTTATGGGAGCTCCATCATCGTACCAGTCCCCTTTTTCCCACACAAGTTTAGAACCAGTTGAGTGAAAGAGGTTTCAAGCCTGAAGTCAAAATGTCAGGTTTATTACCGATGGCACAACAGTGGTAGACTTGGCTGAGTATACGACTGAACAGACTGTCTAGCTGACACTCTACATGGGTGAAACTTACCCCCTCCCCAGGTTGTAGCCCTTGCTGCTGCCTCAAGGCAGAATGTATCCCTATGACCGGGAGAGCAAACCAGCATGCTCTACTTTGCAGGCAGACAGCTATGAGGGAGGGGAGGGCAGCAGGGGTTAAGCTGAGTGTGCCAAGTGCCTTCTTCCAAACATCTCCAGATCTCTCACCCACCCCCAATGGAGGACAAGGAAAGCAGGAGACAGGCCAAGAATGATACCCCAGGGAAGTCCTGCCATATGGAAATGAGTGTGAAAATAGATTCTGGCCCCAAACTATTAGATTTGTTTTATGCATCTCTGGCTTTGTGCACCCTACTCACTTCTTGACTTTCAAAGTTTATAGCTCAGTAGAAGGATTGACATAGCAATAAGTTCAGTGCTTATTACTACCAGCACTTTGTTAAATATCTATACAGGATCCACAGCTACTAGTTAATTCAGCCTACAGTAAGATGGCATGAGGCCATGGGGGCCTTGTGGGTTACAGTTGGGCTCTGAGCTATAAGATCATCATTTTGAAACCACTAGTAACTCCACAGGAGAAAAATGAGGTGCTCTCCTCATATAAAGATATACAGTCTTGGAAACCCACAAGGGCAATTCTGCTCTGTTCTCTAGGGTCGCTATGATTTGGAATCTACTTGGTGAAAGTGAGTTTTGTTTTGTGGTTTTTGGGGGGAGGGTAAGATGTGTGTGTTATACCCAGTCAACTAGAGAAACAAATTCATCTACACTCATGTATGTGTAAGAGAGAGCTTGATATAAAAGAGTAATTGTGTATTAAGGAAATGTCCTAGACCAGTCCAGATGAAGTCCATAAGTCCAATATTAGCCTATAAGTCTGAAAGTAGTCCATAATTCCCTCTTCAGACTCACACAGCCACATGTAGTGATGCAGAATTTAAGAAGATCGCAGCCTGGTGGGTGCATAACCTTGTGGATCCAATGGCGATGGAAGCATCTCAGCACTGGTGTGGCCCGAGTATGGCTCCACAATGGGACAATGGAGCAGAGAGAGAGAGAGAGAGGCTCTCCCAGGGCTCAGCAAGTCTCTGCATAGCTTGTCAGCAGGAAGACGAAGGCAGGTAGAGAGAGGAAATTCCCAGAATCCTAATGAGAAGGCCACATCCATAAGGAGGCATCATAAGGCTGGGACCTGATTGGCAGGCTAGACTCCACCCCTACATTTATTTATCAAGTTGGCATGAAATTATGTAACCACCACAATGTGTATTTAGGTAAGGCTATTACAAAAGGCATATAGTCAAAATCAACTCAATGACAGTGCATATGTATGTGTCTGTGGATTACAGAGGGACTGTGTCACAATTTCCGTTGATTCTCTCAAGACAATAACCAGTAATTAACCAGTTGTCTTGTCAATTCTAACTCATGATGACTTTGTGTGTTTTGGGGCTCAGCTGTCATCTATAGGGTTTTTAATGGCTGGATTCTTAGAAGTCTATTGCCAGGCCTTTCTTCCAAGGTACCACAGGGTAGATTTGAACTGACAACCTTTAGGTTAACAGCCAATTGTGAACTTCTTGTGCCATTTAAACATTGATTATCTATCAGTTGGTGCAACACTCCACATGCTAATGGATCGGACTGGAAGACTTATTCAGGGCTCACAAGAAGTAGGCAGTAAGCCTGTTTATAATTCTCAACAGACATCTTTCACAAAGTTTGAGTTCATAAATAAAATTTTTTTAGAGAATGAGTCAGTGTTTGTGCTTCAACCCTGCTTTCCATCCCGAGAACAGAGGTGGAAATATCTCCTCCCACCCCACTGAGCCGGCCTGGAGGAGATTAGATCTTCCAGCTCGGACAGCTACAGGACACACACCTATAAAACCAAATGGCATAAGGCCGCTGAGAGGGCAGATCGAACAGGGAGCAGACTGCCGGAGGAACACACTCTCCTCCCACTGCCGATGGAGCGAGGAGACATGAGTGTCTCTCTAGGACCAGATGTGAGCCGAGGGGAAAAGGAAGAGCCAATGGCCCACGGGAAACCTAGAGGGATGTGGCCAATCCCACAAGAAGATGGGCCGCCAAGGTTCCAGCTCTGAAAAGTTGCGAGCGACAGACAGAGAAGCCGGAGTTGCTCACAGCACATGGATACAGCACCACGCCCCCCGCGAATATTTTAGGTGCCTACAGATGTATCTCCAACAGTTCTCCTTCAGTTCTCTTTGCGCTCCTTCAAAACCAAAGAAACTTGTTTTTAAATATGTAAGGGAACCATTGTAGCTACTGAAGCCCTTTCCTTATTCTATTCCTCCTCTCCTTCAAGTAGGAAAGTCCAGAAACCACCTAGGAAGTAGGGAAGGAGGAGGCACTAGAAAAAAAAGGCCACCGTTCTCCTTCCAGTCCAAACCCCATTGCTGCCACGAGCAGAAGCAAGTGGAGTGGGGTGTGGGGAGCTTAATGCCGGATGGAGCTCAGAGCTGTCACGATTACCTAGAAATTGGTAACATAATTTTCCCGTTTCTAAATTGCCTTCACTGGGTTTTTCTTCACAAAAATATAGACACATTTTAGTTGATGACTTTTCTAATTGCTTACGATTTGTTTTTTAAATTTATTTTTTGTTTATTTTCCTATTCTCCCACTGATTCTCATCCTTTCATAGTCTTCGAAGCCTGCTTCTCCTCGGGTTTAATCACTTCTCTCCATTTGTTTCCTCCTGTCTCTTTATGAGATTGACTAATTTTGCTGAGCATAATGCCTTCCAATTCTGTCCACGTCCTGAGGTGTTTGACAGTTTCATGATTGTTTTTTAGGGATGCCTAATATTCCATAGTAGGTGTGGTAGAGGCTAGCCCGTCAATCAGGTCATAGCCAATGAGGGCTCTGTGTGGGCATGGCCTTCTCCTTAGGATTTTGGGGACTCCTGTATTCCTCCTTGGAGGTGGGAGACACTCTCTCTCTGCTTACCTCCTGGGGTGGGAGACATTGCAGCTAACAAGACACATGGAACTATGCTAGTGCTCTGAGCTGGAGTAACCATGTGGAGACCCTTGCCAGCATTGAGATTCTTACAATGCCACTGGATCCACAAGATTTCCCACCCACTGGCCTGTGATCTTCCTACATTCAGTATTATTGCATGTGTTTCTTGAGTCTGAAGAGGAATTTATAGATTAGTATTGGACATATGGGTTAATATCAGGCTTACGGACTTGATCTGGACTGGGCTGGGATGTTTTCTTTATGTACAATTGCTCTTTATACAAAGCTCTTTCTTATACACATATGAGTGCCTATGAATTTCTACCCGGACTAACACAGTCCAAGAGATGGGTATTTTTAATCTCTAAAACAAAACTTTTATATGAGAAGTGATGAGAAGACATTTTAGAGTCAGTGAAAGAGCAGATATGGTCTGGTTTTCCTCCCGGGGCAGAAGTGGAGAAGAATTAAGTTCATTTTAAACAAAAGTGCTGTAGGCTGTGGGCAGGTTTAGCTCACATCACAGAAAGCTCAGCTCTCACCGGTGGCATGGTCGTGTCAGGGACTGTGTGGCCATGGCCCCAGCTCTGCTCACAGTGGTTCTCTTGGCTTGGTCTGCCTTCCCTGCCCTCTTCTTTCCCAGCCTGGCATGTGCCTTTCATTCCAAGACGGCTGCAGCAGCCAGTGTGACTACACACTCCCTCCCTGTTCACTTGTAGGGCAAGAAATCACTTCCCACAACCCAAGAGCCAAACTCCCCAGGGATAGATTAGGTCACACCACTGTGAAGGAATCCCTGTTGCCAGGGAAAGGCCAATGGCCGACCTCTAGAAATGGGCGCCATCAGTGGTAAAGTAGAAATGCAATGAGGGAAACTAGGAATGAGCTAAACTGACACAAGAGCCATGCCAACCAACAGCCCTAAGATGGGGCCATATGGGGGGAAATTACAGCTCCCCACAACTAACCATGGGTTCAGGAAGCACAATTTTACGGTTAAGATATATAAAGATTACATTAAAGTCATAGAGAGCATGAGAGAGAGAAAAGAGATTGAAAGAATGGAGTCAGATACAATTCATGGTAGCATGCTCACCTCCTGGACGGCCACGATCTCAACAGCCAGGTCCGCACACAGCACGGGCCCGAGGCGAGGTAGGGCGGAAACCTCCAGAGAAAGCCAGCCGGGCGGAGTTAGCCGGCAGCTGGAGCCCCCGTTTATTGTTAACCCCGGCTTTTCTCTCTTAGGGTGCGTGATTACAGGTAACCACACACGTCACAGGAAGGGGCTGTACAATAGGCAATACAAGCAATAGGAGGGGGATATGCAGTGGGCATAGGTGTAACAGGAAGAGGATGAGCTAGGGGTGTACACATAATAGGAAGGGGCGGGACTAGGAGTATACATGTGACAAGATGAGCAGACCCTAGATTCAATACGGAGGCCTAACCTTGGCCTCCCTTGGGTGGGCTTGACTTCTCAGGGGTCTCCTACAAGGAAACAGCCAACTACTATCCTTATCAGAAGGGAGTGGGCCCTACTTGTTGTGGGATAAACAGTGGTGACTGCTTGCTCTGGATGGCTGATAACCCTTAGGGTGAATAACCCCTGACCTAATTCTGTTGACCTCCAGTGTACAGTCATTCGCCACGTGTAGCAAGCAGCTAAGTTTGGCCTATATTTGGGGGAGACAACTTGGGAGAAATCTTTCTGTTTCCCACAGGCAGGACCGGGCCACGTGCTGGTCTGTTATCACAAGGTCTCTAGGGACGAAAGCCAACTCACAGGCCACTAACACCACCAACAAAAGTTGGGTCAGGCCTGTATTATTGATGAACTTGGTCCTTGAGCTTGAGATTGCCCAGCTTCCACCACAGGAACTAGAAAACTGAATCCAGCCAAGAGTCCTAGCTGCTACCCAGTAAGCTAGAAATGGAACAGATGCCAGTGGTACGGGGGCAGGGGAAATGCCCAGCTCAGGAGATCGGGAAGTACTGAAAAAAATGTGGTTTCTTCTGAGCTACCGCCTTTAAAGAGGAACAGGGGTTGGGACTGGGTAGTGGACAGAGAATGGAGTGGGATATTCAGAGGAGTGGACATGGGCCCTACAGATGGATGGGTGATTAGCAGGGGACTCCTGGAACACTAAGCTGTATGATTACACAGTTAAAGAACTTGGTGTCCTGGTTATTGGACCTGTTCTCAAGGAGATTGGGGGTGCTGATTCAGAAATGTGCATCACATAGATCTCATCAACTTAAGTTTTTTAGATATGGTGTTCCATCATATTTTCAGCTATTAATTTTGAGAGGAATTCAGACACATTACAGAATAAGACAAAAAAGGGAAGAAATATTTGAAAAATAATAAAACATTAAGGAATTTCCTTCCAAGGGAGCTTTATGTAGACCCATTGAGTTGCCAATCATAAGGTCAGTGAGTCAAATTCACCAATCACTCTGCAGCCTTGAAGGATGTAAATGTTTGGAAACCGAAAGGAAATGAGAGACTTCCTAGCAATTGTCAAAAAGTATTTGATGATCTAAACTTTTCTTCTTCAAATTGTGCGGCAAGCCTTTCAGAACACAATTTTAATATACAGAAATGGATAATTCACATGAAATGTTTCAGAGGTGAGGTTGACTCCAAGCCTTTTTATAAGAAAATCTCTAATTTTAAGACTTTCTGTGCACAGGTGGAGACGAGGGGACTATTTTAAATGTTATTTGTTTTATTTACTTTTGCTTCAGAGTCTATTCCTCAGTGTATTACCAACAACTACCGACACATGGCCACAGAAACCAGGACAGAAGAGTGAGTACTAAATAACTTCTGGACACGCAAGATTCCATACAACGTTTTCTTGAAGAACAATTCAGAGAGTTACCTGGATGCATAAATTCTAGTCGAAGCTGCCTGACTCGTCTTACTGCAGTGGCTGGTGTGTGGCTGTGATGCTGGCCGCTATGCCACGGTCATGCTGGCAGGGTGATGCGTGGGACCCAGTGCGAGGGGAGCTGCCAGACCAAGAGCGACTAGGAAGAAGGAACAGGCCGTCCACTTCCGAAGGAAGAGCCCCTGAGCATCTGACTGGAGAAAGAGCTGTCTACTCAAGGTAGAATTGACCTTTAGAAAAAAGGTTTTGTTGCATATACTTCCCATATCACACAATGTTATCGTCTGCTCATATTAAGATTTGTGCAGTTCTCAGCACATTCAATTTCAGAAAACGTTCTTATACGCATTATTAGCTCCCCTTTCCCCCACCCCTTGCCCCTTGCCATGTCCCTAGGCAATTATCAAGCCAGTTACTGCTTCTATAGATCTACCTGTCCTGGATGTCAGATAGAGACAATCATACGAAACACAAACAAGAAGCAAACAAACTACAACAATGACTAGACAAAACATAGGAAACCCCCAACCACAAAGAAAGCACAAAAGGTTAAAAACTAAAACTTTGAAATAGGTCAAGAAGGAGATCAAATAATAAGGTATTACATTTAATCAAACTACATCTTCCATAATCGACCTACAATGCTCTCTGTCTGATGGCAAAGCTATCAATGTCCCTGAATTATGGGGCAGTTTAATTTAAGTAAAGGAGTGAATTTTCAGAATTTTGGAATCTCTATTTATTGAACCAAACTCGCTACCTGCCAGTGGCTTACAACTCATCATGGTCCTGTAGGACAGAGCGGAGCTTCTTCTGTGGGTTCTGAGGCTGTAACTCTTCACGGGAGGAGAAAGGCTCACCCTTCTCTTGCAGAGTGCATGCTGGACTCAAACGGTTGACCTGCGGTTAGCAGGAAAACGCATAATCCACTATATGCCACCTGGGCTCCTGACTTACTATACAGTAACTTATTTCTGGCCTCTTTCTTAGATAACAATTTGGAACTGCCTGCTATTCAATTCCTAATAAAGGTGAAGGGGTGCTTGGAGAAAATTCCAAGTTCATGTGATTTTTACTATTCAAATATCTCTTTGGACCAAAGGACGCCCTGTCAAGTATAACTTGCCCTAAATATCTGGTACAAAATAAACTACTTCAAATAAAGCCAGCATGCACTTCCTCTAGCTTAGGCCAGCTACCACTACATTAAAATAACACCATCACCCTCTTTTATGGGCAAGCAGAGTGGAAGAATGGTCTATGGCATATGTTCTGTCTCACAAAAACTAGAGCTGCGAGGGGAAACTTGGTGCCCCTTTTGGAATCAGCAGGTCAAATGTCCCCAGAAACAAGGATGAAATTTGAGGCACTCTCAGTAGGTAGCTTGTTGGGGCACAGGTTACTGAGCAGGTGGGAGACTTTTCATGAGAAGGAGACATGACTGTTCAGCCAAGGACTTTGGATGTGGTATCAGTGGGAGTCCTCGGTGGGGCAAATGGTGAGTGCCTCAGCTGCTGACCGAAAGAGTGGAGGCACAGGTCCAGCCAGAGGGGCCTCGGAAGAAAGGCCTGGTGGTCTCTTTCAGAAGCATCGGCCACTGAAGACCTTACGGAGCACATTTCTGCTCTGACCCACATGGCGTCTTCGTGAGTTGCAATGACCAGGCAGCAGCTGCTTTGGGAGGTGGGACAGGGAGCCCGGAAACCACCTGGCATATTCCTGTGGGGTCCTTGAGCAGAGTTCATAAAGGGACAATTCCAGAAGGTGTGGGAAGGATTAAGGGCAGCAAATCAGGCCTGGGCAGGAAGTCATTTCCATCCTTAAGTCTCCAGGGAGAAAGGAATTTGAGAGAGCCAGAGATCCTAACACATGCATATAGCAGCCGGGGCCTTTGGATAAAGGGCCTTGATGACTTTTAGTGACCTGGCTGGGAGAAAGCGAGAGAAATAATACCTCAAATTATTTCTTTCTCCTCCTCCTCCTACCAGGGGCCTTCATTTGTTTAGCTCACTGTAATCAGACGGCAAGAGAGCCTATGCCTACAGTCTACATACCCAGCCTCCTGCATCTCAGAGTGGAAAGACAGATCTGGAGGGTCAAGCAAGGAACACTCAGTTTAGAGGGAGAGGTAAACCTTAAAGGAACAAAATAATCAGAAAACATCCTGTAGGTAGTGCTGGATGACCCTGAACGTTTTGAATGTAAGAGCACTCTCGGGCCTCTAGAGGGAGCTCAAGGATTTTTCTCCTTTCCCTACCTCAGTTCCCAGGGAGAAGAAACATCAACAGGGGTAGACTCCTGGGAACTAGTTCTTTATTAGGAGATGAAACTGGAAAACAAAACGAACAACTTCACTACCATCATGTTGATCCTGACTCACGGAGACCTGTAAGACAGGATAGAACTCCCCCTGTGAGTTTCTGAGCCTGTAACTCTTTACGGCTGTGGAAAGCCTCGTCTTTCTCCCGCTGAGTGGTTGGTGATTTTGAACTGCTGACCTCGTGGTGAGCAGCCCAAAGTGTACCCATTAACTACTCGGGCTCCTAGGAAGAGTGAAACGATTGCTCATGGAGTGGGATATGTTCCCTTTACCCTTAGAGCTACTACTTTTGTATGCGTTTGTAACTATGACAAATAAAATAATCAAAACCAACATTTAATTAAATAAGCAATCTTACATTCTATCAAGTTCTCGATTCTCAGTACAATGACTTTTTGAGGCAAATACCATTGTAATTCTCAGTTTATAGATCAAGAGACTAAGCTCACATGACCAGTAACTTTGAGCCGGGAAGTGAACCCATATTACCCTGGGCCACAGTCTGCTCATTCTTTTCGCCTGGGCTTTTGATTCAAATGTTGTTACTGGAGGGACTCACAGGGCCAAGGACCAAGGGGATGTGGACTGAAAGAAATGGACTTTGTTAGAATTTGTCTTCCCTTTACAATTTAGGCACATATTTAATTATTGAGCACTAACTGCCAAGCGCTGAGCCCAGGCTGAAGACACCCAGGTGTGGTTTCAGACTTCCTGAATTAAATCGTGGGTCGACTAATCACTGGACTCTGGATCCTTCTTTCTCTAACATGCTGTTGTCATTATCATAAGTGCAAAATAGAATTGCTCTAAAGACTTCTCAAGACTGTGGCTTTTTTATTTTTAATCATTTTATTGGGGGCTTGTACAACTCTTATCACAATCCACCCATCCATCCAATGTGTCAAGCACATTTGTACATATGTTGCCATCATCATTCTCAAACATTTTCTTTCTACTTGAGCCCTTGGTATCAGCTCCTCATTTATTTCCCTCCCTTCGCCAACCACCCGCACTCATGAACTCTTGGTAAGTTATCACTTATTATTATTTTTTCATGTCTTACACTGGACTGTGCCTTTTTTGAAGCTGACTGCCTGGACTTATCTTCCAAGGCGCATTTGAGTGGGTTTGAACCTCCAACCTTCAGCTAGCTGTTGAGCACTCAACCACTTGTCCCACTCAGGACCTTCCTCTCAAATACAGACAAAAACAAAAATACAGAGCGCTGAGAACAACGTTGGACATGGTTAGTGCGACAATGGTGTGGGTTGCTATTATTGCAATACACCGTCAGCATTCAAAGCATTGACAGCAGAGCCAAGACACAGAAAGGACCAAGATCAGGTTGTCTGCCAAGTGCAACGGAACCAAGAAGGACAAGCGGCCTTCTTTTCCAGCAGGGCCTGAGGCCATAAGGACTCAGAGAGTTCTTGAGGCTTTTCACTACCCAGCTCAGTTTTTGTGTTGGAGGCCAATTCTCTAATTCAAGGGTGACGGATGGGCTTTTGCCTGGCACACCGCCCTCCCACCCCCCACCCCGACTCTGTTCAATTGATACGGGCTGCCTGAACCACTGTGCTGCGAGGGATCCTCAGGCTGCATGTAGAATGAATGAGAAAGAATGCCGTGGTAGATAAGTGATGTCTGCAGTTGATAGGAAATGGAGAGGCGGCGGGCAGCACGTGGTTCAAGGGCAGTGTTCTTTTGCAAGGAATGTCCCTTCAGCAGAGGGCAGCTGCAAGGGCTCAGAGGTCCTTCTGATAGTCACAAAGTAGGGTGGCCTACCGTGCTAGCTTGCCCAAGACTCTTCCCATTTTAGCAGTGGGAAGTCCCACATCCCAGGAAGCCCCTCTGTTCCTGACACATTATAAGGAGCTTCCCAGGCTTTTTGGCCATCTAACCACAGCTGAAAAAAGAAAGAAAATAATAATAAGAAACTGTGGACTATGACCAATAGAGATTACAGTTTTTATCTCGGCCCATTTCAGCCAGTGAAAATGCATCTCATTCTATCCTGCTGTAAAATGCCAGCCTGATAGCCTCAAACTTCTCCCCACTTTGTAATAGTCCAGCTTGTAGCTCTCTCCGCTCTCGGTTATTTTTCCTGCTGTCTCCATTGAAGTCTTGGCAGGAAACAGATGGAGCACTTGAACGGTTTAACTGAAAAGAATTTCATGCAGGGATTATTTACAGAAGTGTGGGCAGGGTTAATGGAACTGGCAGGCGCTGAGGGGACACCCAGGGATTAGTCCTTAACGCTTAAGGCCTGTAGGTGCACACGGGCAGGGATGGGTATTACCAGCCCGGTGAACACCGGAGCTGTGCAGGAGAAGGGAAGCCCTGCCTGCGAGGGGGAGTTTCTGCCTGACCGGCTGTGAGGTCAGAAGAGGTTGGAGGGGGAATCCAAGCCCCTGCTTCTTCTCTCTTGGCACCTCTTTCCCAGAGGGCAAGCAAACCCAGGGGACCAGGTAGTTCAGGAGGGGATCAAGCGCTCATCCACCAAGCAAGGTTTATAAGAGGAGAGAGCAAATCTGGGAATAGCCGGGCCGGGCTCACTGCTGCCACTCATAATTCTTTGCACTTGGCTGAAGACACACAGGTCTCCAACGCAGGGAAACGACAATGTGTCCTCAGCCACCATGTACTGGTGAAGTGATGGAGTTCCGTCACAGCCCTTCCTGGAACCTACACTGTCACATTTGCCCTCACCAGGTTTGGTCAGAAAAGGTATCAAGTAAAGGGAAACAAAGAAGCAGTTATAATAAAATGTAGCGGTTACCACCCACATCGGACTTGGTCTGATTAATGATCCTAATTTCCTTTGCCCACAACCCATCACATTGCTTCCCTAACACTCTGCTAGACCCTGGGAAGGTTGGATGTTCTTACCTGATGGGCTGGACCAAACTCTTATTCTCACCGGGCCCAGGCTCCTAGTGGCTCTCTTCGTATTGGGTTTCCACTGTTTCCCATTGACCGGTACAATTGGACATAGTGTCCTATTAGACTCCCCTGGGCTTCAGGCTGAGTGTTGTCCCCACTCTGTAGCCACAATCCAATTTCTCCCTGTAATCAGAATCAATCCCCAGCACAAAAGTCCAATTCTCTGCTCTTGACCCAGAGGCGTGGGCAGTCGGAATGGTCTAGAGGGCATTCTCAGAGTTCCTAATGGAAACAGTCCTCCCCCTCAGTGCTTCTCAGTGCAAATATTCTTTTCCATTTGACTTGGAAGTCAACTGTACTAGATGCGCAACTCCAAAGAGAGGAAAAAATACTCTCTCGGTGAGTTAAGTGTGTGAAAGAAGCACTTCTCATCTCCACTGCCTGGTTCCTAGAGCCATGTCTTCAGCACTCCGCTTTGACTACTGACTTAAGGCATAAACGATGTAGATGACAACGCCCCACCCTCACAAGATGTGGTCTCCTGCAAGAGCCCTCCCTGAGTCTTCCAAAGGTCATTCCATCAAGTTGGCTGTTTCCAAGTGATGTACCGACAGTGAATTCTAGTGTGTGAGCTGAGTACCACAGTGGGTTCATTGCAAATGAGTTCCTGGGTCAGAGGCAAAGATGTTACATTTGTCATTCCATGGGGGTGAAGAAAGCAGTCCAGCAGAACAGGAAACGATTCCCATGAAGGCATATGACGGCCCCTTCAATAATGCAGGGGCCCGGATAATTAATTTGGTGTGACTGGTGTCACACAAAGATTCAGCGCTGGCTTCTGTGTTAACAAGGTGGACACCCGTTGATGCAAGTTGTCCGTTCCATTGTGGCCATAGGTAGTGTTATTGTGTATATATAGGCAGTGTGTGCTAGTGTTGCCATAGGCAGTTCCTATTTGCTATATGGGCCCTTTGACCGAGCACTGAAGTGACCAGTGAAAGAAACCTGCCACTAACCCAGAGAAGTCATCCTCACCACCTCCTTCGTTTAGTGGATGACTTCTGAAAGGGACTGAGCCTCAAATAGCCTCAAAGGCTATGGTTATAATTAGAAGTCCATCGTATAATTTTGCTTTAGAAATACTTAGTCATTTCTAATAGTGCTTAGCAATTTTGTCTCCTAGCTAAATCGACCAACCATTAGCCACTGCCCACGAATGAGAGCATCTTAGCAAATTCAGGTCATCTCTTTCTTACAGTAAATGGCCAGCCAGAAGTACTTCCCCAAATTCTGTCCACTGGGAGATTTCCTTCTGACGGGCAGGCGCCTCCACAGAGGGACACTCTTCAGCGAGGGAAAAGTGGTCCTGCTCGTTCATGCATTCCTCATATGGAATGCCCCAGGAGACCAGAGATGCAGATTGAGGGAAAGGGGGGAAGCAGGCAGACTCGGGACTATGGAAGTCTGAGTCATATGCGCTTGTGGGGAAGAGGAGGGCTGAGAATAGATTTGGGGATGTGAGAGGATAAGAATAACAACACACCCACTCTGCGCAAGTTCCTCACCCTTAAGGTTAAATGAAACCATCCTTCAGCAAGCTTCCTCTTGCATCAATCTGAGGAGCCCATAAGTGATGAAGGATCTTAAGCCTTTGACATGCGTCTCTGATAGGAAAGTATTCACAATCTTTGCTGAATGTGCATAATGTAAAAGTAGACACAGCCAAGATTTTGTATTTAATGTATTTAATTGATTTTCACCAGAAAGCTTAACCTAGAGTGTGAACTTGTGCTAAATTCCTTATGTTTGTGCCTTTTAAAATAAGCATAAATCAGTTTTTATGCTTTTCTTTGTTACTGAAGGGGGGAAATCAGATCCATTTTACAAGATCCACTTTATACAGGCATTTTTGAAGCTATTGAAATCCTAATACACAGCCTTTAAAATAAATGTGCTTGAATTCCTCTGTGGTGTTAGAAGTCAGGAAGGGAAGCATGAAGGAGCACCAGGGGCTGGGAACGCTGTTTCTATATTTATATGGTTGAAAGTTATACAGATAACTTCGTGACGTGAAATCAAAACCCGCTGTGCCCTTAGGATAGATGTGCTTTTTTATAGGTATCCTATACTTCAATAAGAAGTTAAAAATAAAATCTGCTTGATTTCGTAATGACCTTCAACAAAAGTTTCCATGAATTGGAATAGGAAATCCCATCAAATGCTGCACAATCAGTACCTCCTCTCAGCTACAGAGCCAGCCAGTAAGTTCAAAATACTTATGGAAGGCTTCTATACAAGAAGTTGCACTTGAATTAGGCTATAATCTGGTGGGAAGAGCAGCATATCTACATAAAAGAATTGACAAACAAATACAGACTGAGTCCCTGCTATAAGCCAGACACTCGTCTAATACTTGAGATCACAGAAGTGAGCACAGGTCCTTGTCCTAGTGGGGCTGACCTCATAGGGGAGACAGGCAGTGACCCCACAACATGTAAATGCCATGCGTTAGAAGTGATAAGGGCTGTTCATAAGAGTAGCTCACGGGAAGAAAAGTTGAGAATGGAGTGTAGGGCAGTTTGCTGTTATACATAGAATATTCAGGTAAACTTCACCTCACCTACTACTTGAGCCAAGATTTGAAGACATCATTCATGCATATAGCTGGGCACAGGGAGCCCAGGCAGAAGGAATGGTGAGTGCACAGCCTGTCGGGTAAGTGAGGACCTGGCAACTTCCAGGCAAAGAGGTCAGTGTGACGAGAATGAAGTGAGTGAAGTGTAAGGTCAAGGGATGTGTATGAGACTGGGCAAGATAACCAAGAGAGACTGCAAAGGAGCTCCAACAGGGTTGTAGAAAAATCCCATGCACTTTTAATCCCACCTTCCCACACTCTTTTTGAAGCCCCCTCGTACCAGAGAGAAAAGAACCCGTAGCGAAGCCCGGGATGACTCCCAAAGCAGGACTCAGCCATAAAGGGATAGGGAACAGTCGGTTCCATCCTCTGCGAGGCCAAGCTTGCCGCAGGACTAGGGGACGTAACACCACTTACCAGGTAATAGTTACCTCCCAGGGAAATCAATTCAAGGACATTTCCCCAATTTATATGCCAAGCCCTGATTGTGAGTAATTGTACAGTACCTGGCACATAATAAGAGCTTCCTAATTATTGCAGATTGTTGAATGAGCTATGTTGATACACTGGAGATGGGCCCAAATCTCTTGAAGCTTAAGTCCTTGTGAGAGAAAGAGAGTCCTGATGTGCTAAATATATTGAGACTCTCTCCCTTTGGAACCTTCAAGCATATTGGGGACCAGATGGGCCAAGGTAGTTCCTTCTTGAGACTGAGATGGAAGCCTGCAGGCTCTCTCATCCAAACCATCTGCTCTTCCTCTCTGATCAATTCTGCCTAGATCAATTCTTGTTAGTTCTTAAATATCTATCCTGATGCTAGCAAGGATTCTGCTTCAGGGTTTCTGACCAGCTGCTCTCTCCATTTGGACCACCTCGTTGAACAACTCACGTCTCCCTTCACTGCCACCTCTGCTTCATGCGGGTGCCCCGTCAGAGCTGCCTGGTCGAACCATTCTGCATAAAAGAACGGTCTCTGCATTCCGTGGTCTCTTGCAGTTGTCATTCTCTCCTCACTACTAAACTTCTGTCATGATACTTTTTTGGTTGGTTGTCTACTATGATAGTTAGGGATTGTGTCAACTAGACACGACCCAACCTCTCAATTGGGTCAGAGCCTAATGACACTTCCTTGGTGTCCTAGGCTTTTTTTTGTAAGAGAGAGAGGGAGAGAGAGAGAGAGAGAGAGAGAGAGAGAAAATTCCCCTTTGGCCCGTCACCTTCGGTGTGGGTTGGATCTCTTGATCCCAGGAACTATTAGCTGACTACCAATAGTGGATTCATTTTGGCCGACTTTGGACCTCTGCATCCACCGGCCTGTGCCCCCTGTTGTCTCTACTTCATCAGCCTGCATCCTGTTTGTCAGTTCACATGAACCAGGAGAAGCCTAAGTTGAATACGACTGGATTTATTTATTTCTACAATGGTGTAAGCCACGTCTTGATACAAATCGCTTTCTCTTTGTAAATACCCCCAACCATCACTAGTTTTGCTTCTCTAGAGGACCCAACCTAACACAGCTGCCTCTGCCTCTCCCATTAAAGAGGTGTTTCCTTGAGTCAGGGCACTTGTTTTCCCTCCCTCTATCCTTCGTGTCTAGATCTAGAACAAAGCTTGGTCCATATTAGGGTGGTTCAACGAATCAATTCTCTCAAGGCAGTTAATTAAACAATGTAGACTTTCCTCTCACATAGAAGAATATGTGTTCAGGATACACAGAAATGATGACCATGTAACGGTCAACCTACAAAGGGCCTAAAATCTGCTCGTTCTTGTATAGGGCTTTTCAACTGGGAGCAAACTCAGAATTCTGCTTCTTGCCTGGCCCTTGAGAGGGCAGACAGGATTTTGAGTGGTGTCTTAGGCTGAGTTCTCTAGAGAAGCAAACCCAGTGATGCGTCTCACTCATGACCACGTGATGCTACAGGACAGAGTAGAGCTGCCCCTGCGAATTTCTGAGACTGTGGCTGTACACAGCAGTAGGAAGCCTTATCTTTCTCCTTGGGGAGACTGGTGGCTTCAGGCAAGTCCAGTATGAGTCCATGGAGGTTTTCAGTCTGTCGGTCAAATGCCAAGCTGGAGGCTTCTACCGACTATCATAGCTTTGGGGATTGTTGAACCCAACATTGGCAGGAAGATGACAGGCTTCTAGACAGTTGTAGAAGTGGGCAAGTCTAAGTTTGAGCAGGTTCCAAGTCTCTAGGTATGATGTTAGGCTGGAGGTTTCTCCTGGCTTGTGAGCTGATGAGCCCAAGAGTGGCCAGAAGACCACAGACTGGTGGCTGGAGAAGCAAATTAATACAAGGTCAGTAGCTCAGATGGCAGGCTGCTGACAACTCCTAGGATTGGCATGCTATTAACTTAACTCCAAAAACCCCCAGAAGTTGATGAGCCAGATACAATACAAGATTCAGATTCATCAGATAAGCTTTTCCACAGCATTCATTTATAATGGAAGGCAATCCCACCCCCCTGCCCTTCCTCCTCAACCAGAGAAATTTCATTTCAATTGCATCAGGGCTGTGACCTGAATAAGGGGGTTGCATTACACCCTAATCTTCTCACAAATGGATTGGCTGCTCACAACTGATCCTGTTATGATCCTACAACTGATTCCATTGTATTCGGTGATGTTAAGGTAGATTACTAGGTCTAAACTACCAGACCATAGAGAATCCTGGCCCATTCAAGGTGACACCGAACCTAACTATCTAAAATGTGCCGAAGTTCCAAGGAGTCATCTTGGGCAAGCCAGGCAGGTTGTAAAGTAAATTTGTTTTCTTGTTTGGAATAGTCTGTAATCTTGCTTTCAAACTGTAGACTATCATTCTTTTTTCACTTACATCCTTTAAATGTGGAGGAAATGGTGTTTCTGACCAAACCAGTTATAGATGATTTGTATCCATTATAAGGACAGTTGCATTAGAAGTTTTGGAGAAAAACTCTTAACAGTCTTATAAGACTCCCAATTCAGGATATTATAACCTTGGTTAAACTCTGACTTTGAAAATCTCCTAACACACACACACACACACACACACACACACACACACACACACACCAGGATTAATCTATCGAGATTGAAACCAGCGAACACTGTGGCACATTGTTCAGAGGTTGATCTCTATTGTGACCTAACTCTTTGGACTATGCGGAAATATGAGACACAAAACTTATCATTTTTACGGTCAAAGCATAAATAAAGGACATGTAAGACTGTAAAAGAGAAAAATAAGGTCAACGGTAAGGAAAGTTTTCAGAGTTTCGCTGTCCAATCCTCTGTTGGGAGGTGAAAAGGTTTTATTTCTGTCTCAAGCGTAGGCTTAGGCAAACCCAAATTTTGCTTTTTGTGGTGGGCTTATGAGCAGGGCGAATGGAAAGGGGAATTCCTGGCCAGCCTGGCTTGGAGGTGGCACAGACAAGCCTCGGGACGTACACTGCAGTTTCTTCTTTCCTGACTCCACACTGACTGGCCCAGTGAACCTTTCTTTAGTCCTTCACTGGTTCCAAAACTTATTTTAAATTTTGCCTTTCACTTCAGATTTCCTTTCCCACAGATGGTACTGAGTAAAATATAAGCCTGTAAAAGTGAAGTTTAAAAGACCTTCTTTTCTTTTTTTGGCTTCCAAATGTTTCACAGGACTACATGATAGTCCCACCTCATCCACCCACACGTACATTTTCCCTCCTTCCAGTATTAATAGGTCTAAACATTTGGTTAGGCAAGAAATTTAGAACAAGGAACTTCAAACATTATTCTTCTGCCTCTTCACAGAGGTTTAAAAACATATCGCAGAGATTCTAATTCCAGGTAGGATGGAGTAAGCACTCTCATGCCCCCCTGTCTCGCCCACTGAATGCAGCTAGAAAGCATGGGCAGAATACACGGAGCAACTGAGGACTCTGAAAAGTAAGCACAGCAGGCATGCTGGGAAAGAAAACCAGGTTTTCCTCTCTGGGATCTTGCAAGGTAGCCTGAAACCCCACAGTGGGCCCTGGGTGCAACTGAGAGCTCCCGGAGAGGCCCTCTGATTCTGGCTAAAAGAACAGGGAAAGGGACCCCGGAAAGCCTTGGGGGAGGTCTTTATTTCTTATTCTATTATGTCCTCGTTTACTTTAGTTCCCAAGAACTTCCGTGGCCAAGGAATCCGTGGCACCAGGAGACTGCAGAGCCCAAACTCCGAGCATGGTGAACAGTTCTTTTCCATTGGAGGAGCTGTGGTACTAACAAGCTGGGGGGACTAAGGTGTCTTTCTCGCTCTTCGGCGTTCTCTCATCGCTTGGCTCCAGGTATGTGCAAAGCTGCAGGAAGTGGCCCACAGGGTGGGGCTATGAAAGCCTGAGCTCTCTGTCTAGAGGACAACGAGAACCCTTGGAACCAGAAGATACCAAGGAAATCTCAGAAAAAATAGCTCAGCCCCTTCATGTTGTTTATGAATTCAGGGGCTGACTCTTGGTTTGTGTATGTATTGATCCAACCCGAAACTATTTAGACACGAGCACAGTGGTAGACCACTGCCCAGATCCCTAGAGGGGCGCCTGAGTGGCACATGCTCTGTGCAGATCTGAATAGGATTGCAAGAGGTTTTTTAAACAGGACTGACCTTGGAACTATAACCTACCAAAATAGTTGGCTGAATTTTCAACCAAAACCTATGTCAATTGCTTGCTTAAAAAAATATATCAACATTGTTTTTGCAGGTTTTAATAAAACATAGAATCTCATAATAACATAATATTCAAAATGTCTAGAGTATAATCCAGGAGTGCTTAGCTTACAGAGAACCAGCAAGATCACAGCTCACTTAAGAAGAAATAACTGAAAATGGCAACATCAAGATAATACACGTGTTAGAACTATTTGACAAAGATTTTTAAGCACCTCTTGCAAAAATGACCCCTCAATGACATGGCAGAATGCCTCATTAGAAGAGCAGAAAATATAAAGAAGGATCAATTGAGTATTTTAGAACTGAAAAATATAACCATTAAAACAGTAATGATACTCAATAGCAAGGTTCAATAGCTGAGAGAAGTTGATAGTGAAATGCAATGAACTTGAGAATGGATCAATAGAAACTATCCAACCTGAACAGCAAAACCATTTTTTTTTAAATTGGAAAGGAACAGAGCCTTTGGAACAGCATCAAAAACACTAACATTTGTGTCAATATTTCATGAGGAAAAGAAAATGCGGTGCCAAAAAACATTTTTTTAAGAAATAACAGTGGGAAAATCCCAACATTGTAATATTTAAGGAATACCGAAAACTGCAAAGTGAATAAGCCCCAGGAAATCCATTTTGGATATACAATAACCAAACTGATAAAAACTAAATACACACACACACACAAACCCCAGAAGACAAAAATGCATTATGTACTTGGAAACAATTATTTGAATTCTATGGATTGCTCATTAGAAACCAAGGAAAAGAAAGTGGAAAAATGTTTTTAAAGTACTGAAAGGGGTGGGGTGAGGAAGCTGTCAGCCCAGAATTCTATAACCAGTGATAGTGTTTGTCAGAAATTAAGGAGAAATCAAAGAATTCTCAGATGAAGGGAAACTAAGATAATTCACTGCTCACAGGGTTTCTCTAAAATAATTTTTTCAGATAGAAGTTAAATGAAAACAGAAATTTTATAACATCAGGTATAAAGAAAGAGCAACAGATGAGGTAAATTTCACAGAAAACAAACTATTTTTCACTCATTAAATGTTTAATGGTTGAAAGCAAAAGTTATAACATTGTCTGATGGGGTTCTCAGTGGAAGTGTATGTAAAAGCACTTTCTTAGACCACTGCAACACAAAGAGGGGCGGGAAAGATACCTAGATGGTGGTGGTTGTTTGTTGCCTCCTAGTTAACTTTCTAATCATAGGACACCCCCACCCCTGCCCCTGGTTACAGAATTGAACCACCCCATAGGGTTGTCTAGACTGTAATCTTGATCAAAGCAGATTGCCGTGTCTGCCTCCAGCAGAGTGACTAAGTGGGACGAAGTGCTTAACGGTGGCACCACCAGGAACCCTGAAATGATATTAAGGTGATTTTGCCTCTTGTAATGGAATATAAGAGCGGTGTGAAGACTCCTGGGAAGATGGTGGACCAGGGGACCCGCTTACTCTGAGAGCTCTCTCAAACAAGGTGGCTTTGGTGTCCAGGTAGCCGAGTGGTAGGAGTCTGGTGAGTGAAATATACCCCCGAGCCAACACCCCACCCCCACCCCACACATTTGTCCTGAGCTGGGGCCTCGGTGATCCAGGCCCCGATTCATGGGACATGGCGGGTCACTAAGCCCCCGCCATCATGACCTAGACTAGTTCTAGCCCCACTCCATCCCCAGACCCGGAACCCCCGCCCAGAGTCGCTTGCCTGCTCTGCAGAGAAACGCACAGTGGTGGCGGGACCCCCGAGAGCAGCTGCCCACTCGCAGGACCCCACTAGGAGAGTAGCTTCTCCTACCCACAGGTCCCCTCTCCCCATGTGGCAGCAATCTGCCCCTGAGCCCATGTCCCTCCCTCCCTCCATCCAAGCCC